>NW_028290915.1:0-320000 GCF_964205215.1 Stylophora pistillata
TCACTCGCAGGCGTGCCACTACGGCTGCCGTGATTTGGCAGGAGGTGCGCGCCTACTCCCCAACTCCCCTGGGACTATCTTGTGCACCCGGGAATCCGTTTTGGCCGCGCGGTGATGTGTTTCCTGGAAGTAGCAGGCGTGAGTACAAGGCTCGCCCTTTCCTCTTGCACACCGTCTCACTCTCACGCATGCCACTCCGTCGCCCGTGAGTTCCCGGAGTTGCGCCTCTATTGGCGAGGTTCCCCTGGGTCTAGTGCACCTGGGATCTCATGTTGGTGGCGTTGTCATGCGTTTCGTGGAAGTGGCAGGCGTGAGTACAGGACTCACCGCCTTCTTTAGCACAAGTGCCTCACAGTGCACAGCCTCTCACTCGCAGGCGTGCCACTACGGCTGCCGTGATTTGGCAGGAGGTGCCCGACTACATTCCAACTCCCCTGGGACTATCTACTGCACCCGGGAATCCGTTTTGTCCGCGTTGTCATGCGTTTCGTGGAAGTGGCATGCGTTGTCATACAAGGCTCACCGCCTTCTTTAGCACATGTGCCTCTTAGTGCACAGTCTCTCACTCGCAGGCGTGTCACGCCGACGCCAGTGACTTGCAGGAGGAGCGCGCCTACTCCCCAATTCCCCTGAGACTATCTACTGCACCCGGGAATCCATTTTGGCCGCGTGGTCATTTGTTTCATGCAAGTAGCGGGCGTGAGTACAAGACTCACCGCCTTTTTTAGCACATGTGCTTCATAGTGCACAGCCTCTCACTCGCAGGCGTGCCACACTGGCGCCCGTGATTTGGCAGGAGGTGCGCGCCTACTCCCCGACTCCCCTTAGACTATCTAGTGCACCCGACAATCCATTTTGGCCGCGCTGTGATGTGTTTGGTGGTAGTAGCAGGAGTAAGTACAAGACTCACCGCCTGCTTTAGCACATGTGCCTCAAAGTCCACAGCCTCTCACTCGCAGGCGTGCCACTACGGCTGCCGTGATTTGGTAGGAGGTGTGCGCCTACTCCCCAACTCCCCTGGGACTATCTTGTGCACCCGGGAATCCGTTTTGGCCGCGCGGTGATGTGTTTCGTGGAAGTAGCAGGCGTGAGTACAAGGCTCGCCCTTTCCTCTTGCACACCGTCTCACTCTCACGCATGCCACTCCGTCGCCCGTGAGTTCCCGGAGTTGCGCCTCTATTGGCGAGGTTCCCCTGGGTCTAGTGCACCTGGGATCTCATGTTGGTGGCGTTGTCATGCGTTTCGTGGAAGTGGCAGGCGTGAGTACAGGACTCACCGCCTTCTTTAGCACAAGTGCCTCACAGTGCACAGCCTCTCACTCGCAGGCGTGCCACTACGGCTGCCGTGATTTGGCAGGAGGTGCCCGACTACTCTCCAACTCCCCTGGGACTATCTACTGCACCCGGGAATCCGTTTTGTCCGCGTTGTCATGCGTTTCGTGGAAGTGGCATGCGTTGTCATACAAGGCTCACCGCCTTCTTTAGCACATGTGCCTCATAGTGCACAGCCTCTCACTCGCAGGCGTGCCACACCGGCGCCCGTGATTTGGCAGGAGGTGCGCGCCTACTCCCCGACTCCCCTGGGACTATCTACTGCACCCGACACTCCATTTTGGCCGCGCTGTGATGTGTTTGGTGGAAGTAGCAGGAGTAAGTACAAGACTCACCGCCTGCTTTAGCACATGTGCCTCAAAGTCCACAGTCTCTCACTCGCAGGCGTGCCACTACGGCTGCCGTGATTTGGCAGGAGGTGCCCGACTACTCTCCAACTCCCCTGGGACTATCTACTGCACCCGGGAATCCGTTTTGTCCGCGTTGTCATGCGTTTCGTGGAAGTGGCATGCGTTGTCATACAAGGCTCACCGCCTTCTTTAGCACATGTGCCTCATAGTGCACAGCCTCTCACTCGCAGGCGTGCCACACCGGCGCCCGTGATTTGGCAGGAGGTGCGCGCCTACTCCCCGACTTCCCTGGGACTATCTACTGCACCCGACACTCCATTTTGGCCGCGCTGTGATGTGTTTGGTGGAAGTAGCAGGAGTAAGTACAAGACTCACCGCCTGCTTTAGCACATGTGCCTCAAAGTCCACAGCCTCTCACTCGCAGGCGTGCCACTACGGCTGCCGTGATTTGGCAGGAGGTGCGCGCCTACTCCCCAACTCCCCTGGGACTATCTTGTGCACCCGGGAATCCGTTTTGGCCGCGCGGTGATGTGTTTCCTGGAAGTAGCAGGCGTGAGTACAAGGCTCGCCCTTTCCTCTTGCACACCGTCTCACTCTCACGCATGCCACTCCGTCGCCCGTGAGTTCCCGGAGTTGCGCCTCTATTGGCGAGGTTCCCCTGGGTCTAGTGCACCTGGGATCTCATGTTGGTGGCGTTGTCATGCGTTTCGTGGAAGTGGCAGGCGTGAGTACAGGACTCACCGCCTTCTTTAGCACAAGTGCCTCACAGTGCACTGCCTCACACTCGCAGGCGTGCCACTACGGCTGCCGTGATTTGGCAGGAGGTGCCCGACTACTCTCCAACTCCCCTGGGACTATCTACTGCACCCGGGAATCCGTTTTGTCCGCGTTGTCATGCGTTTCGTGGAAGTGGCATGCGTTGTCATACAAGGCTCACCGCCTTCTTTAGCACATGTGCCTCTTAGTGCACAGTCTCTCACTCGCAGGCGTGTCACGCCGACGCCAGTGACTTGCAGGAGGAGCGCGCCTACTCCCCAATTCCCCTGAGACTATCTACTGCACCCGGGAATCCATTTTGGCCGCGTGGTCATTTGTTTCATGCAAGTAGCGGGCGTGAGTACAAGACTCACCGCCTTTTTTAGCACATGTGCTTCATAGTGCACAGCCTCTCACTCGCAGGCGTGCCGCACTGGCGCCCGTGATTTGGCAGGAGGTGCGCGCCTACTCCCCGACTCCTCTTAGACTATCTAGTGCACCCGACAATCCATTTTGGCCGCGCTGTGATGTGTTTGGTGGAAGTAGCAGGAGTAGGTACAAGACTCACCGCCTGCTTTAGCACATGTGCCTCAAAGTCCACAGCCTCTCACTCGCAGGCGTGCCACTACGGCTGCCGTGATTTGGCAGGAGGTGTGCGCCTACTCCCCAACTCCCCTGGGACTATCTTGTGCACCCGGGAATCCGTTTTGGCCGCGCGGTGATGTGTTTCGTGGAAGTAGCAGGCGTGAGTACAAGGCTCGCCCTTTCCTCTTGCACACCGTCTCACTCTCACGCATGCCACTCCGTCGCCCGTGAGTTCCCGGAGTTGCGCCTCTATTGGCGAGGTTCCCCTGGGTCTAGTGCACCTGGGATCTCATGTTGGTGGCGTTGTCATGCGTTTCGTGGAAGTGGCAGGCGTGAGTACAGGACTCACCGCCTTCTTTAGCACAAGTGCCTCACAGTGCACAGCCTCTCACTCGCAGGCGTGCCACTACGGCTGCCGTGATTTGGCAGGAGGTGCCCGACTACTCTCCAACTCCCCTGGGACTATCTACTGCACCCGGGAATCCGTTTTGTCCGCGTTGTCATGCGTTTCGTGGAAGTGGCATGCGTTGTCATACAAGGCTCACCGCCTTCTTTAGCACATGTGCCTCATAGTGCACAGCCTCTCACTCGCAGGCGTGCCACACCGGCGCCCGTGATTTGGCAGGAGGTGCGCGCCTACTCCCCGACTCCCCTGGGACTATCTACTGCACCCGACACTCCATTTTGGCCGCGCTGTGATGTGTTTGGTGGAAGTAGCAGGAGTAAGTACAAGACTAACCGCCTGCTTTAGCACATGTGCCTCAAAGTCCACAGCCTCTCACTCGCAGGCGTGCCACTACGGCTGCCGTGATTTGGCAGGAGGTGCGCGCCTACTCCCCAACTCCCCTGGGACTATCTTGTGCACCCGGGAATCCGTTTTGGCCGCGCGGTGATGTGTTTCCTGGAAGTAGCAGGCGTGAGTACAAGGCTCGCCCTTTCCTCTTGCACACCGTCTCACTCTCACGCATGCCACTCCGTCGCCCGTGAGTTCCCGGAGTTGCGCCTCTATTGGCGAGGTTCCCCTGGGTCTAGTGCACCTGGGATCTCATGTTGGTGGCGTTGTCATGCGTTTCGTGGAAGTGGCAGGCGTGAGTACAGGACTCACCGCCTTCTTTAGCACAAGTGCCTCACAGTGCACAGCCTCTCACTCGCAGGCGTGCCACTACGGCTGCCGTGATTTGGCAGGGGGTGCCCGACTACTCTCCAACTCCCCTGGGACTATCTACTGCACCCGGGAATCCGTTTTGTCCGCGTTGTCATGCGTTTCGTGGAAGTGGCATGCGTTGTCATACAAGGCTCACCGCCTTCTTTAGCACATGTGCCTCATAGTGCACAGCCTCTCACTCGCAGGCGTGCCACACCGGCGCCCGTGATTTGGCAGGAGGTGCGCGCCTACTCCCCGACTCCCCTGGGACTATCTACTGCACCCGACACTCCATTTTGGCCGCGCTGTGATGTGTTTGGTGGAAGTAGCAGGAGTAAGTACAAGACTCACCGCCTGCTTTAGCACATGTGCCTCAAAGTCCACAGTCTCTCACTCGCAGGCGTGCCACTACGGCTGCCGTGATTTGGCAGGAGGTGCCCGACTACTCTCCAACTCCCCTGGGACTATCTACTGCACCCGGGAATCCGTTTTGTCCGCGTTGTCATGCGTTTCGTGGAAGTGGCATGCGTTGTCATACAAGGCTCACCGCCTTCTTTAGCACATGTGCCTCATAGTGCACAGCCTCTCACTCGCAGGCGTGCCACACTGGCGCCCGTGATTTGGCAGGAGGTGCGCGCCTACTCCCCGACTCCCCTTAGACTATCTAGTGCACCCGACAATCCATTTTGGCCGCGCTGTGATGTGTTTGGTGGAAGTAGCAGGAGTAAGTACAAGACTCACCGCCTGCTTTAGCACATGTGCCTCAAAGTCCACAGCCTCTCACTCGCAGGCGTGCCACTACGGCTGCCGTGATTTGGCAGGAGGTGTGCGCCTACTCCCCAACTCCCCTGGGACTATCTTGTGCACCCGGGAATCCGTTTTGGCCGCGCGGTGATGTGTTTCCTGGAAGTAGCAGGCGTGAGTACAAGGCTCGCCCTTTCCTCTTGCACACCGTCTCACTCTCACGCATGCCACTCCGTCGCCCGTGAGTTCCCGGAGTTGCGCCTCTATTGGCGAGGTTCCCCTGGGTCTAGTGCACCTGGGATCTCATGTTGGTGGCGTTGTCATGCGTTTCGTGGAAGTGGCAGGCGTGAGTACAGGACTCACCGCCTTCTTTAGCACAAGTGCCTCACAGTGCACTGCCTCTCACTCGCAGGCGTGCCACTACGGCTGCAGTGATTTGGCAGGAGGTGCCCGACTACTCTCCAACTCCCCTGGGACTATCTACTGCACCCGGGAATCCGTTTTGTCCGCGTTGTCATGCGTTTCGTGGAAGTGGCATGCGTTGTCATACAAGGCTCACCGCCTTCTTTAGCACATGTGCCTCTTAGTGCACAGTCTCTCACTCGCAGGCGTGTCACGCCGACGCCAGTGACTTGCAGGAGGAGCGCGCCTACTCCCCAATTCCCCTGAGACTATCTACTGCACCCGGGAATCCATTTTGGCCGCGTGGTCATTTGTTTCATGCAAGTAGCGGGCGTGAGTACAAGACTCACCGCCTTTTTTAGCACATGTGCTTCATAGTGCACAGCCTCTCACTCGCAGGCGTGCCACACTGGCGCCCGTGATTTGGCAGGAGGTGCGCGCCTACTCCCCGACTCCTCTTAGACTATCTAGTGCACCCGACAATCCATTTTGGCCGCGCTGTGATGTGTTTGGTGGAAGTAGCAGGAGTAGGTACAAGACTCACCGCCTGCTTTAGCACATGTGCCTCAAAGTCCACAGCCTCTCACTCGCAGGCGTGCCACTACGGCTGCCGTGATTTGGCAGGAGGTGTGCGCCTACTCCCCAACTCCCCTGGGACTATCTTGTGCACCCGGGAATCCGTTTTGGCCGCGCGGTGATGTGTTTCGTGGAAGTAGCAGGCGTGAGTACAAGGCTCGCCCTTTCCTCTTGCACACCGTCTCACTCTCACGCATGCCACTCCGTCGCCCGTGAGTTCCCGGAGTTGCGCCTCTATTGGCGAGGTTCCCCTGGGTCTAGTGCACCTGGGATCTCATGTTGGTGGCGTTGTCATGCGTTTCGTGGAAGTGGCAGGCGTGAGTACAGGACTCACCGCCTTCTTTAGCACAAGTGCCTCACAGTGCACAGCCTCTCACTCGCAGGCGTGCCACTACGGCTGCCGTGATTTGGCAGGAGGTGCCCGACTACTCTCCAACTCCCCTGGGACTATCTACTGCACCCGGGAATCCGTTTTGTCCGCGTTGTCATGCGTTTCGTGGAAGTGGCATGCGTTGTCATACAAGGCTCACCGCCTTCTTTAGCACATGTGCCTCATAGTGCACAGCCTCCCACTCGCAGGCGTGCCACACCGGCGCCCGTGATTTGGCAGGAGGTGCGCGCCTACTCCCCGACTCCCCTGGGACTATCTACTGCACCCGACACTCCATTTTGGCCGCGCTGTGATGTGTTTGGTGGAAGTAGCAGGAGTAAGTACAAGACTCACCGCCTGCTTTAGCACATGTGCCTCAAAGTCCACAGCCTCTCACTCGCAGGCGTGCCACTACGGCTGCCGTGATTTGGCAGGAGGTGCGCGCCTACTCCCCAACTCCCCTGGGACTATCTTGTGCACCCGGGAATCCGTTTTGGCCGCGCGGTGATGTGTTTCCTGGAAGTAGCAGGCGTGAGTACAAGGCTCGCCCTTTCCTCTTGCACACCGTCTCACTCTCACGCATGCCACTCCGTCGCCCGTGAGTTCCCGGAGTTGCGCCTCTATTGGCGAGGTTCCCCTGGGTCTAGTGCACCTGGGATCTCATGTTGGTGGCGTTGTCATGCGTTTCGTGGAAGTGGCAGGCGTGAGTACAGGACTCACCGCCTTCTTTAGCACAAGTGCCTCACAGTGCACAGCCTCTCACTCGCAGGCGTGCCACTACGGCTGCCGTGATTTGGCAGGAGGTGCCCGACTACTCTCCAACTCCCCTGGGACTATCTACTGCACCCGGGAATCCGTTTTGTCCGCGTTGTCATGCGTTTCGTGGAAGTGGCATGCGTTGTCATACAAGGCTCACCGCCTTCTTTAGCACATGTGCCTCTTAGTGCACAGTCTCTCACTCGCAGGCGTGTCACGCCGACGCCAGTGACTTGCAGGAGGAGCGCGCCTACTCCCCAATTCCCCTGAGACTATCTACTGCACCCGGGAATCCATTTTGGCCGCGTGGTCATTTGTTTCATGCAAGTAGCGGGCGTGAGTACAAGACTCACCGCCTTTTTTAGCACATGTGCTTCATAGTGCACAGCCTCTCACTCGCAGGCGTGCCACACTGGCGCCCGTGATTTGGCAGGAGGTGCGCGCCTACTCCCCGACTCCCCTTAGACTATCTAGTGCACCCGACAATCCATTTTGGCCGCGCTGTGATGTGTTTGGTGGAAGTAGCAGGAGTAAGTACAAGACTCACCGCCTGCTTTAGCACATGTGCCTCAAAGTCCACAGCCTCTCACTCGCAGGCGTGCCACTACGGCTGCCGTGATTTGGCAGGAGGTGTGCGCCTACTCCCCAACTCCCCTGGGACTATCTTGTGCACCCGGGAATCCGTTTTGGCCGCGCGGTGATGTGTTTCGTGGAAGTAGCAGGCGTGAGTACAAGGCTCGCCCTTTCCTCTTGCACACCGTCTCACTCTCACGCATGCCACTCCGTCGCCCGTGAGTTCCCGGAGTTGCGCCTCTGTTGGCGAGGTTCCCCTGGGTCTAGTGCACCTGGGATCTCATGTTGGTGGCGTTGTCATGCGTTTCGTGGAAGTGGCAGGCGTGAGTACAGGACTCACCGCCTTCTTTAGCACAAGTGCCTCACAGTGCACAGCCTCTCACTCGCAGGCGTGCCACTACGGCTGCCGTGATTTGGCAGGAGGTGCCCGACTACTCTCCAACTCCCCTGGGACTATCTACTGCACCCGGGAATCCGTTTTGTCCGCGTTGTCATGCGTTTCGTGGAAGTGGCATGCGTTGTCATACAAGGCTCACCGCCTTCTTTAGCACATGTGCCTCATAGTGCACAGCCTCTCACTCGCAGGCGTGCCACACCGGCGCCCGTGATTTGGCAGGAGGTGCGCGCCTACTCCCCGACTCCCCTGGGACTATCTACTGCACCCGACACTCCATTTTGGCCGCGCTGTGATGTGTTTGGTGGAAGTAGCAGGAGTAAGTACAAGACTCACCGCCTGCTTTAGCACATGTGCCTCAAAGTCCACAGCCTCTCACTCGCAGGCGTGCCACTACGGCTGCCGTGATTTGGCAGGAGGTGCGCGCCTACTCCCCAACTCCCCTGGGACTATCTTGTGCACCCGGGAATCCGTTTTGGCCGCGCGGTGATGTGTTTCCTGGAAGTAGCAGGCGTGAGTACAAGGCTCGCCCTTTCCTCTTGCACACCGTCTCACTCTCACGCATGCCACTCCGTCGCCCGTGAGTTCCCGGAGTTGCGCCTCTATTGGCGAGGTTCCCCTGGGTCTAGTGCACCTGGGATCTCATGTTGGTGGCGTTGTCATGCGTTTCGTGGAAGTGGCAGGCGTGAGTACAGGACTCACCGCCTTCTTTAGCACAAGTGCCTCACAGTGCACTGCCTCTCACTCGCAGGCGTGCCACTACGGCTGCCGTGATTTGGCAGGAGGTGCCCGACTACTCTCCAACTCCCCTGGGACTATCTACTGCACCCGGGAATCCGTTTTGTCCGCGTTGTCATGCGTTTCGTGGAAGTGGCATGCGTTGTCATACAAGGCTCACCGCCTTCTTTAGCACATGTGCCTCTTAGTGCACAGTCTCTCACTCGCAGGCGTGTCACGCCGACGCCAGTGACTTGCAGGAGGAGCGCGCCTACTCCCTAATTCCCCTGAGACTATCTACTGCACCCGGGAATCCATTTTGGCCGCGTGGTCATTTGTTTCATGCAAGTAGCGGGCGTGAGTACAAGACTCACCGCCTTTTTTAGCACATGTGCTTCATAGTGCACAGCCTCTCACTCGCAGGCGTGCCACACTGGCGCCCGTGATTTGGCAGGAGGTGCGCGCCTACTCCCCGACTCCCCTTAGACTATCTAGTGCACCCGACAATCCATTTTGGCCGCGCTGTGATGTGTTTGGTGGAAGTAGCAGGAGTAAGTACAAGACTCACCGCCTGCCTTAGCACATGTGCCTAAAAGTCCACAGCCTCTCACTCGCAGGCGTGCCACTACGGCTGCCGTGATTTGGCAGGAGGTGTGCGCCTACTCCCCAACTCCCCTGGGACTATCTTGTGCACCCGGGAATCCGTTTTGGCCGCGCGGTGATGTGTTTCGTGGAAGTAGCAGGCGTGAGTACAAGGCTCGCCCTTTCCTCTTGCACACCGTCTCACTCTCACGCATGCCACTCCGTCGCCCGTGAGTTCCCGGAGTTGCGCCTCTATTGGCGAGGTTCCCCTGGGTCTAGTGCACCTGGGATCTCATGTTGGTGGCGTTGTCATGCGTTTCGTGGAAGTGGCAGGCGTAAGTACAGGACTCACCGCCTTCTTTAGCACAAGTGCCTCACAGTGCACTGCCTCTCACTCGCAGGCGTGCAACTACGGCTGCCGTGATTTGGCAGGAGGTGCCCGACTACTCTCCAACTCCCCTGGGACTATCTACTGCACCCGGGAATCCGTTTTGTCCGCGTTGTCATGCGTTTCGTGGAAGTGGCATGCGTTGTCATACAAGGCTCACCGCCTTCTTTAGCACATGTGCCTCTTAGTGCACAGTCTCTCACTCGCAGGCGTGTCACGCCGACGCCAGTGACTTGCAGGAGGAGCGCGCCTACTCCCCAATTCCCCTGAGACTATCTACTGCACCCGGGAATCCATTTTGGCCGCGTGGTCATTTGTTTCATGCAAGTAGCGGGCGTGAGTACAAGACTCACCGCCTTTTTTAGCACATGTGCTTCATAGTGCACAGCCTCTCACTCGCAGGCGTGCCACACTGGCGCCCGTGATTTGGCAGGAGGTGCGCGCCTACTCCCCGACTCCTCTTAGACTATCTAGTGCACCCGACAATCCATTTTGGCCGCGCTGTGATGTGTTTGGTGGAAGTAGCAGGAGTAGGTACAAGACTCACCGCCTGCTTTAGCACATGTGCCTCAAAGTCCACAGCCTCTCACTCGCAGGCGTGCCACTACGGCTGCCGTGATTTGGCAGGAGGTGTGCGCCTACTCCCCAACTCCCCTGGGACTATCTTGTGCACCCGGGAATCCGTTTTGGCCGCGCGGTGATGTGTTTCGTGGAAGTAGCAGGCGTGAGTACAAGGCTCGCCCTTTCCTCTTGCACACCGTCTCACTCTCACGCATGCCACTCCGTCGCCCGTGAGTTCCCGGAGTTGCGCCTCTATTGGCGAGGTTCCCCTGGGTCTAGTGCACCTGGGATCTCATGTTGGTGGCGTTGTCATGCGTTTCGTGGAAGTGGCAGGCGTGAGTACAGGACTCACCGCCTTCTTTAGCACAAGTGCCTCACAGTGCACAGCCTCTCACTCGCAGGCGTGCCACTACGGCTGCCGTGATTTGGCAGGAGGTGCCCGACTACTCTCCAACTCCCCTGGGACTATCTACTGCACCCGGGAATCCGTTTTGTCCGCGTTGTCATGCGTTTCGTGGAAGTGGCATGCGTTGTCATACAAGGCTCACCGCTTTCTTTAGCACATGTGCCTCATAGTGCACAGCCTCTCACTCGCAGGCGTGCCACACCGGCGCCCGTGATTTGGCAGGAGGTGCGCGCCTACTCCCCGACTCCCCTGGGACTATCTACTGCACCCGACACTCCATTTTGGCCGCGCTGTGATGTGTTTGGTGGAAGTAGCAGGAGTAAGTACAAGACTCACCGCCTGCTTTAGCACATGTGCCTCAAAGTCCACAGTCTCTCACTCGCAGGCGTGCCACTACGGCTGCCGTGATTTGGAAGGAGGTGCCCGACTACTCTCCAACTCCCCTGGGACTATCTACTGCACCCGGGAATCCGTTTTGTCCGCGTTGTCATGCGTTTCGTGGAAGTGGCATGCGTTGTCATACAAGGCTCACCGCCTTCTTTAGCACATGTGCCTCATAGTGCACAGCCTCTCACTCGCAGGCGTGCCACACCGGCGCCCGTGATTTGGCAGGAGGTGCGCGCCTACTCCCCGACTCCCCTGGGACTATCTACTGCACCCGACACTCCATTTTGGCCGCGCTGTGATGTGTTTGGTGGAAGTAGCAGGAGTAAGTACAAGACTCACCGCCTGCTTTAGCACATGTGCCTCAAAGTCCACAGCCTCTCACTCGCAGGCGTGCCACTACGGCTGCCGTGATTTGGCAGGAGGTGCGCGCCTACTCCCCAACTCCCCTGGGACTATCTTGTGCACCCGGGAATCCGTTTTGGCCGCGCGGTGATGTGTTTCCTGGAAGTAGCAGGCGTGAGTACAAGGCTCGCCCTTTCCTCTTGCACACCGTCTCACTCTCACGCATGCCACTCCGTCGCCCGTGAGTTCCCGGAGTTGCGCCTCTATTGGCGAGGTTCCCCTGGGTCTAATGCACCTGGGATCTCATGTTGGTGGCGTTGTCATGCGTTTCGTGGAAGTGGCAGGCGTGAGTACAGGACTCACCGCCTTCTTTAGCACAAGTGCCTCACAGTGCACTGCCTCTCACTCGCAGGCGTGCCACTACGGCTGCCGTGATTTGGCAGGAGGTGCCCGACTACTCTCCAACTCCCCTGGGACTATCTACTGCACCCGGGAATCCGTTTTGTCCGCGTTGTCATGCGTTTCGTGGAAGTGGCATGCGTTGTCATACAAGGCTCACCGCCTTCTTTAGCACATGTGCCTCTTAGTGCACAGTCTCTCACTCGCAGGCGTGTCACGCCGACGCCAGTGACTTGCAGGAGGAGCGCGCCTACTCCCTAATTCCCCTGAGACTATCTACTGCACCCGGGAATCCATTTTGGCCGCGTGGTCATTTGTTTCATGCAAGTAGCGGGCGTGAGTACAAGACTCACCGCCTTTTTTAGCACATGTGCTTCATAGTGCACAGCCTCTCACTCGCAGGCGTGCCACACTGGCGCCCGTGATTTGGCAGGAGGTGCGCGCCTACTCCCCGACTCCCCTTAGACTATCTAGTGCACCCGACAATCCATTTTGGCCGCGCTGTGATGTGTTTGGTGGAAGTAGCAGGAGTAAGTACAAGACTCACCGCCTGCTTTAGCACATGTGCCTCAAAGTCCACAGCCTCTCACTCGCAGGCGTGCCACTACGGCTGCCGTGATTTGGCAGGAGGTGTGCGCCTACTCCCCAACTCCCCTGGGACTATCTTGTGCACCCGGGAATCCGTTTTGGCCGCGCGGTGATGTGTTTCGTGGAAGTAGCAGGCGTGAGTACAAGGCTCGCCCTTTCCTCTTGCACACCGTCTCACTCTCACGCATGCCACTCCGTCGCCCGTGAGTTCCCGGAGTTGCGCCTCTATTGGCGAGGTTCCCCTGGGTCTAGTGCACCTGGGATCTCATGTTGGTGGCGTTGTCATGCGTTTCGTGGAAGTGGCAGGCGTAAGTACAGGACTCACCGCCTTCTTTAGCACAAGTGCCTCACAGTGCACTGCCTCTCACTCGCAGGCGTGCAACTACGGCTGCCGTGATTTGGCAGGAGGTGCCCGACTACTCTCCAACTCCCCTGGGACTATCTACTGCACCCGGGAATCCGTTTTGTCCGCGTTGTCATGCGTTTCGTGGAAGTGGCATGCGTTGTCATACAAGGCTCACCGCCTTCTTTAGCACATGTGCCTCTTAGTGCACAGTCTCTCACTCGCAGGCGTGTCACGCCGACGCCAGTGACTTGCAGGAGGAGCGCGCCTACTCCCCAATTCCCCTGAGACTATCTACTGCACCCGGGAATCCATTTTGGCCGCGTGGTCATTTGTTTCATGCAAGTAGCGGGCGTGAGTACAAGACTCACCGCCTTTTTTAGCACATGTGCTTCATAGTGCACAGCCTCTCACTCGCAGGCGTGCCACACTGGCGCCCGTGATTTGGCAGGAGGTGCGCGCCTACTCCCCGACTCCCCTTAGACTATCTAGTGCACCCGACAATCCATTTTGGCCGCGCTGTGATGTGTTTGGTGGAAGTAGCAGGAGTAAGTACAAGACTCACCGCCTGCTTTAGCACATGTGCCTCAAAGTCCACAGCCTCTCACTCGCAGGCGTGCCACTACGGCTGCCGTGATTTGGCAGGAGGTGTGCGCCTACTCCCCAACTCCCTTGGGACTATCTTGTGCACCCGGGAATCCGTTTTGGCCGCGCGGTGATGTGTTTCGTGGAAGTAGCAGGCGTGAGTACAAGGCTCGCCCTTTCCTCTTGCACACCGTCTCACTCTCACGCATGCCACTCCGTCGCCCGTGAGTTCCCGGAGTTGCGTCTTTATTGGCGAGGTTCCCCTGGGTCTAGTGCACCTGGGATCTCATGTTGGTGGCGTTGTCATGCGTTTCGTGGAAGTGGCAGGCGTGAGTACAGAACTCACCGCCTTCTTTAGCACAAGTGCCTCACAGTGCACAGCCTCTCACTCGCAGGCGTGCCACTACGGCTGCCGTGATTTGGCAGGAGGTGCCCGACTACTCTCCAACTCCCCTGGGACTATCTACTGCACCCGGGAATCCGTTTTGTCCGCGTTGTCATGCGTTTCGTGGAAGTGGCATGCGTTGTCATACAAGGCTCACCGCCTTCTTTAGCACATGTGCCTCATAGTGCACAGCTTCTCACTCGCAGGCGTGCCACACCGGCGCCCGTGATTTGGCAGGAGGTGCGCGCCTACTCCCCGACTCCCCTGGGACTATCTACTGCACCCGACACTCCATTTTGGCCGCGCTGTGATGTGTTTGGTGGAAGTAGCAGGAGTAAGTACAAGACTCACCGCCTGCTTTAGCACATGTGCCTCAAAGTCCACAGCCTCTCACTCGCAGGCGTGCCACTACGGCTGCCGTGATTTGGCAGGAGGTGCCCGACTACTCTCCAACTCCCCTGGGACTATCTACTGCACCCGGGAATCCGTTTTGTCCGCGTTGTCATGCGTTTCGTGGAAGTGGCATGCGTTGTCATACAAGGCTCACCGCCTTCTTTAGCACATGTGCCTCATAGTGCACAGCCTCTCACTCGCAGGCGTGCCACACCGGCGCCCGTGATTTGGCAGGAGGTGCGCGCCTACTCCCCGACTCCCCTGGGACTATCTACTGCACCCGACACTCCATTTTGGCCGCGCTGTGATGTGTTTGGTGGAAGTAGCAGGAGTAAGTACAAGACTCACCGCCTGCTTTAGCACATGTGCCTCAAAGTCCACAGCCTCTCACTCGCAGGCGTGCCACTACGGCTGCCGTGATTTGGCAGGAGGTGCGCGCCTACTCCCCAACTCCCCTGGGACTATCTTGTGCACCCGGGAATCCGTTTTGGCCGCGCGGTGATGTGTTTCCTGGAAGTAGCAGGCGTGAGTACAAGGCTCGCCCTTTCCTCTTGCACACCGTCTCACTCTCACGCATGCCACTCCGTCGCCCGTGAGTTCCCGGAGTTGCGCCTCTATTGGCGAGGTTCCCCTGGGTCTAGTGCACCTGGGATCTCATGTTGGTGGCGTTGTCATGCGTTTCGTGGAAGTGGCAGGCGTGAGTACAGGACTCACCGCCTTCTTTAGCACAAGTGCCTCACAGTGCACTGCCTCTCACTCGCAGGCGTGCCACTACGGCTGCCGTGATTTGGCAGGAGGTGCCCGACTACTCTCCAACTCCCCTGGGACTATCTACTGCACCCGGGAATCCGTTTTGTCCGCGTTGTCATGCGTTTCGTGGAAGTGGCATGCGTTGTCATACAAGGCTCACCGCCTTCTTTAGCACATGTGCCTCTTAGTGCACAGTCTCTCACTCGCAGGCGTGTCACGCCGACGCCAGTGACTTGCAGGAGGAGCGCGCCTACTCCCCAATTCCCCTGAGACTATCTACTGAACCCGGGAATCCATTTTGGCCGCGTGGTCATTTGTTTCATGCAAGTAGCGGGCGTGAGTACAAGACTCACCGCCTTTTTTAGCACATGTGCTTCATAGTGCACAGACTCTCACTCGCAGGCGTGCCACACTGGCGCCCGTGATTTGGCAGGAGGTGCGCGCCTACTCCCCGACTCCCCTTAGACTATCTAGTGCACCCGACAATCCATTTTGGCCGCGCTGTGATGTGTTTGGTGGAAGTAGCAGGAGTAAGTACAAGACTCACCGCCTGCTTTAGCACATGTGCCTCAAAGTCCACAGCCTCTCACTCGCAGGCGTGCCACTACGGCTGCCGTGATTTGGCAGGAGGTGTGTGCCTACTCCCCAACTCCCCTGGGACTATCTTGTGCACCCGGGAATCCGTTTTGGCCGCGCGGTGATGTGTTTCGTGGAAGTAGCAGGCGTGAGTACAAGGCTCGCCCTTTCCTCTTGCACACCGTCTCACTCTCACGCATGCCACTCCGTCGCCCGTGAGTTCCCGGAGTTGCGCCTCTATTGGCGAGGTTCCCCTGGGTCTAGTGCACCTGGGATCTCATGTTGGTGGCGTTGTCATGCGTTTCGTGGAAGTGGCAGGCGTGAGTACAGGACTCACCGCCTTCTTTAGCACAAGTGCCTCACAGTGCACTGCCTCTCACTCGCAGGCGTGCCACTACGGCTGCCGTGATTTGGCAGGAGGTGCCCGACTACTCTCCAACTCCCCTGGGACTATCTACTGCACCCGGGATTCCGTTTTGTCCGCGTTGTCATGCGTTTCGTGGAAGTGGCATGCGTTGTCATACAAGGCTCACCGCCTTCTTTAGCACATGTGCCTCTTAGTGCACAGTCTCTCACTCGCAGGCGTGTCACGCCGACGCCAGTGACTTGCAGGAGGAGCGCGCCTACTCCCCAATTCCCCTGAGACTATCTACTGCACCCGGGAATCCATTTTGGCCGCGTGGTCATTTGTTTCATGCAAGTAGCGGGCGTGAGTACAAGACTCACCGCCTTTTTTAGCACATGTGCTTCATAGTGCACAGCCTCTCACTCGCAGGCGTGCCACACTGGCGCCCGTGATTTGGCAGGAGGTGCGCGCCTACTCCCCGACTCCTCTTAGACTATCTAGTGCACCCGACAATCCATTTTGGCCGCGCTGTGATGTGTTTGGTGGAAGTAGCAGGAGTAGGTACAAGACTCACCGCCTGCTTTAGCACATGTGCCTCAAAGTCCACAGCCTCTCACTCGCAGGCGTGCCACTACGGCTGCCGTGATTTGGCAGGAGGTGTGCGCCTACTCCCCAACTCCCCTGGGACTATCTTGTGCACCCGGGAATCCGTTTTGGCCGCGCGGTGATGTGTTTCGTGGAAGTAGCAGGCGTGAGTACAAGGCTCGCCCTTTCCTCTTGCACACCGTCTCACTCTCACGCATGCCACTCCGTCGCCCGTGAGTTCCCGGAGTTGCGCCTCTATTGGCGAGGTTCCCCTGGGTCTAGTGCACCTGGGATCTCATGTTGGTGGCGTTGTCATGCGTTTCGTGGAAGTGGCAGGCGTGAGTACAGGACTCACCGCCTTCTTTAGCACAAGTGCCTCACAGTGCACAGCCTCTCACTCGCAGGCGTGCCACTACGGCTGCCGTGATTTGGCAGGAGGTGCCCGACTACTCTCCAACTCCCCTGGGACTATCTACTGCACCCGGGAATCCGTTTTGTCCGCGTTGTCATGCGTTTCGTGGAAGTGGCATGCGTTGTCATACAAGGCTCACCGCCTTCTTTAGCACATGTGCCTCATAGTGCACAGCCTCTCACTCGCAGGCGTGCCACACCGGCGCCCGTGATTTGGCAGGAGGTGCGCGCCTACTCCCCGACTCCCCTGGGACTATCTACTGCACCCGACACTCCATTTTGGCCGCGCTGTGATGTGTTTGGTGGAAGTAGCAGGAGTAAGTACAAGACTCACCGCCTGCTTTAGCACATGTGCCTCAAAGTCCACAGCCTCTCACTCGCAGGCGTGCCACTACGGCTGCCGTGATTTGGCAGGAGGTGCGCGCCTACTCCCCAACTCCCCTGGGACTATCTTGTGCACCCGGGAATCCGTTTTGTCCGCGTTGTCATGCGTTTCGTGGAAGTGGCATGCGTTGTCATACAAGGCTCACCGCCTTCTTTAGCACATGTGCCTCTTAGTGCACAGTCTCTCACTCGCAGGCGTGTCACGCCGACGCCAGTGACTTGCAGGAGGAGCGCGCCTACTCCCCAATTCCCCTGAGACTATCTACTGCACCCGGGAATCCATTTTGGCCGCGTGGTCATTTGTTTCATGCAAGTAGCGGGCGTGAGTACAAGACTCACCGCCTTTTTTAGCACATGTGCTTCATAGTGCACAGCCTCTCACTCGCAGGCGTGCCACACTGGCGCCCGTGATTTGGCAGGAGGTGCACGCCTACTCCCCGACTCCTCCTAGACTATCTAGTGCACCCGACAATCCATTTTGGCCGCGCTGTGATGTGTTTGGTGGAAGTAGCAGGAGTAGGTACAAGACTCACCGCCTGCTTTAGCACATGTGCCTCAAAGTCCACAGCCTCTCACTCGCAGGCGTGCCACTACGGCTGCCGTGATTTGGCAGGAGGTGTGCGCCTACTCCCCAACTCCCCTGGGACTATCTTGTGCACCCGGGAATCCGTTTTGGCCGCGCGGTGATGTGTTTCGTGGAAGTAGCAGGCGTGAGTACAAGGCTCGCCCTTTCCTCTTGCACACCGTCTCACTCTCACGCATGCCACTCCGTCGCCCGTGAGTTCCCGGAGTTGCGCCTCTATTGGCGAGGTTCCCCTGGGTCTAGTGCACCTGGGATCTCCTGTTGGTGGCGTTGTCATGCGTTTCGTGGAAGTGGCAGGCGTGAGTACAGGACTCACCGCCTTCTTTAGCACAAGTGCCTCACAGTGCACAGCCTCTCACTCGCAGGCGTGCCACTACGGCTGCCGTGATTTGGCAGGAGGTGCCCGACTACTCTCCAACTCCCCTGGGACTATCTACTGCACCCGGGAATCCGTTTTGTCCGCGTTGTCATGCGTTTCGTGGAAGTGGCATGCGTTGTCATACAAGGCTCACCGCCTTCTTTAGCACATGTGCCTCATAGTGCACAGCCTCTCACTCGCAGGCGTGCCACACCGGCGCCCGTGATTTGGCAGGAGGTGCGCGCCTACTCCCCGACTCCCCTGGGACTATCTACTGCACCCGACACTCCATTTTGGCCGCGCTGTGATGTGTTTGGTGGAAGTAGCAGGAGTAAGTACAAGACTCACCGCCTGCTTTAGCACATGTGCCTCAAAGTCCACAGCCTCTCACTCGCAGGCGTGCCACTACGGCTGCCGTGATTTGGCAGGAGGTGCGCGCCTACTCCCCAACTCCCCTGGGACTATCTTGTGCACCCGGGAATCCGTTTTGGCCGCGCGGTGATGTGTTTCCTGGAAGTAGCAGGCGTGAGTACAAGGCTCGCCCTTTCCTCTTGCACACCGTCTCACTCTCACGCATGCCACTCCGTCGCCCGTGAGTTCCCGGAGTTGCGCCTCTATTGGCGAGGTTTCCCTGGGTCTAGTGCACCTGGGATCTCATGTTGGTGGCGTTGTCATGCGTTTCGTGGAAGTGGCAGGCGTGAGTACAGGACTCACCGCCTTCTTTAGCACAAGTGCCTCACAGTGCACAGCCTCTCACTCGCAGGCGTGCCACTACGGCTGCCGTGATTTGGCAGGAGGTGCCCGACTACTCTCCAACTCCCCTGGGACTATCTACTGCACCCGGGAATCCGTTTTGTCCGCGTTGTCATGCGTTTCGTGGAAGTGGCATGCGTTGTCATACAAGGCTCACCGCCTTCTTTAGCACATGTGCCTCTTAGTGCACAGTCTCTCACTCGCAGGCGTGTCACGCCGACGCCAGTGACTTGCAGGAGGAGCGCGCCTACTCCCCAATTCCCCTGAGACTATCTACTGCACCCGGGAATCCATTTTGGCCGCGTGGTCATTTGTTTCATGCAAGTAGCGGGCGTGAGTACAAGACTCACCGCCTTTTTTAGCACATGTGCTTCATAGTGCACAGCCTCTCACTCGCAGGCGTGCCACACTCGCGCCCGTGATTTGGCAGGAGGTGCGCGCCTACTCCCCGACTCCCCTTAGACTATCTAGTGCACCCGACAATCCATTTTGGCCGCGCTGTGATGTGTTTGGTGGAAGTAGCAGGAGTAAGTACAAGACTCACCGCCTGCTTTAGCACATGTGCCTCAAAGTCCACAGCCTCTCACTCGCAGGCGTGCCACTACGGCTGCCGTGATTTGGCAGGAGGTGTGCGCCTACTCCCCAACTCCCCTGGGACTATCTTGTGCACCCGGGAATCCGTTTTGGCCGCGCGGTGATGTGTTTCGTGGAAGTAGCAGGCGTGAGTACAAGGCTCGCCCTTTCCTCTTGCACACCGTCTCACTCTCACGCATGCCACTCCGTCGCCCGTGAGTTCCCGGAGTTGCGCCTCTATTGGCGAGGTTCCCCTGGGTCTAGTGCACCTGGGATCTCATGTTGGTGGCGTTGTCATGCGTTTCGTGGAAGTGGCAGGCGTGAGTACAGGACTCACCGCCTTCTTTAGCACAAGTGCCTCACAGTGCACAGCCTCTCACTCGCAGGCGTGCCACTACGGCTGCCGTGATTTGGCAGGAGGTGCCCGACTACTCTCCAACTCCCCTGGGACTATCTACTGCACCCGGGAATCCGTTTTGTCCGCGTTGTCATGCGTTTCGTGGAAGTGGCATGCGTTGTCATACAAGGCTCACCGCCTTCTTTAGCACATGTGCCTCATAGTGCACAGCCTCTCACTCGCAGGCGTGCCACACCGGCGCCCGTGATTTGGCAGGAGGTGCGCGCCTACTCCCCGACTCCCCTGGGACTATCTACTGCACCCGAAACTCCATTTTGGCCGCGCTGTGATGTGTTTGGTGGAAGTAGCAGGAGTAAGTACAAGACTCACCGCCTGCTTTAGCACATGTGCCTCAAAGTCCACAGTCTCTCACTCGCAGGCGTGCCACTACGGCTGCCGTGATTTGGCAGGAGGTGCCCGACTACTCTCCAACTCCCCTGGGACTATCTACTGCACCCGGGAATCCGTTTTGTCCGCGTTGTCATGCGTTTCGTGGAAGTTGCATGCGTTGTCATACAAGGCTCACCGCCTTCTTTAGCACATGTGCCTCATAGTGCACAGCCTCTCACTCGCAGGCGTGCCACACCGGCGCCCGTGATTTGGCAGGAGGTGCGCGCCTACTCCCCGACTCCCCTGGGACTATCTACTGCACCCGACACTCCATTTTGGCCGCGCTGTGATGTGTTTGGTGGAAGTAGCAGGAGTAAGTACAAGACTCACCGCCTGCTTTAGCACATGTGCCTCAAAGTCCACAGCCTCTCACTCGCAGGCGTGCCACTACGGCTGCCGTGATTTGGCAGGAGGTGCGCGCCTACTCCCCAACTCCCCTGGGACTATCTTGTGCACCCGGGAATCCGTTTTGGCCGCGCGGTGATGTGTTTCCTGGAAGTAGCAGGCGTGAGTACAAGGCTCGCCCTTTCCTCTTGCACACCGTCTCACTCTCACGCATGCCACTCCGTCGCCCGTGAGTTCCCGGAGTTGCGCCTCTATTGGCGAGGTTCCCCTGGGTCTAGTGCACCTGGGATCTCATGTTGGTGGCGTTGTCATGCGTTTCGTGGAAGTGGCAGGCGTGAGTACAGGACTCACCGCCTTCTTTAGCACAAGTGCCTCACAGTGCACTGCCTCTCACTCGCAGGCGTGCCACTACGGCTGCCGTGATTTGGCAGGAGGTGCCCGACTACTCTCCAACTCCCCTGGGACTATCTACTGCACCCGGGAATCCGTTTTGTCCGCGTTGTCATGCGTTTCGTGGAAGTGGCATGCGTTGTCATACAAGGCTCACCGCCTTCTTTAGCACATGTGCCTCTTAGTGCACAGTCTCTCACTCGCAGGCGTGTCACGCCGACGCCAGTGACTTGCAGGAGGAGCGCGCCTACTCCCTAATTCCCCTGAGACTATCTACTGCACCCGGGAATCCATTTTGGCCGCGTGGTCATTTGTTTCATGCAAGTAGCGGGCGTGAGTACAAGACTCACCGCCTTTTTTAGCACATGTGCTTCATAGTGCACAGCCTCTCACTCGCAGGCGTGCCACACTGGCGCCCGTGATTTGGCAGGAGGTGCGCGCCTACTCCCCGACTCCCCTTAGACTATCTAGTGCACCCGACAATCCATTTTGGCCGCGCTGTGATGTGTTTGGTGGAAGTAGCAGGAGTAAGTACAAGACTCACCGCCTGCTTTAGCACATGTGCCTAAAAGTCCACAGCCTCTCACTCGCAGGCGTGCCACTACGGCTGCCGTGATTTGGCAGGAGGTGTGCGCCTACTCCCCAACTCCCCTGGGACTATCTTGTGCACCCGGGAATCCGTTTTGGCCGCGCGGTGATGTGTTTCGTGGAAGTAGCAGGCGTGAGTACAAGGCTCGCCCTTTCCTCTTGCACACCGTCTCACTCTCACGCATGCCACTCCGTCGCCCGTGAGTTCCCGGAGTTGCGCCTCTATTGGCGAGGTTCCCCTGGGTCTAGTGCACCTGGGATCTCATGTTGGTGGCGTTGTCATGCGTTTCGTGGAAGTGGCAGGCGTAAGTACAGGACTCACCGCCTTCTTTAGCACAAGTGCCTCACAGTGCACTGCCTCTCACTCGCAGGCGTGCAACTACGGCTGCCGTGATTTGGCAGGAGGTGCCCGACTACTCTCCAACTCCCCTGGGACTATCTACTGCACCCGGGAATCCGTTTTGTCCGCGTTGTCATGCGTTTCGTGGAAGTGGCATGCGTTGTCATACAAGGCTCACCGCCTTCTTTAGCACATGTGCCTCTTAGTGCACAGTCTCTCACTCGCAGGCGTGTCACGCCGACGCCAGTGACTTGCAGGAGGAGCGCGCCTACTCCCCAATTCCCCTGAGACTATCTACTGCACCCGGGAATCCATTTTGGCCGCGTGGTCATTTGTTTCATGCAAGTAGCGGGCGTGAGTACAAGACTCACCGCCTTTTTTAGCACATGTGCTTCATAGTGCACAGCCTCTCACTCGCAGGCGTGCCACACTGGCGCCCGTGATTTGGCAGGAGGTGCGCGCCTACTCCCCGACTCCTCTTAGACTATCTAGTGCACCCGACAATCCATTTTGGCCGCGCTGTGATGTGTTTGGTGGAAGTAGCAGGAGTAGGTACAAGACTCACCGCCTGCTTTAGCACATGTGCCTCAAAGTCCACAGCCTCTCACTCGCAGGCGTGCCACTACGGCTGCCGTGATTTGGCAGGAGGTGTGCGCCTACTCCCCAACTCCCCTGGGACTATCTTGTGCACCCGGGAATCCGTTTTGGCCGCGCGGTGATGTGTTTCGTGGAAGTAGCAGGCGTGAGTACAAGGCTCGCCCTTTCCTCTTGCACACCGTCTCACTCTCACGCATGCCACTCCGTCGCCCGTGAGTTCCCGGAGTTGCGCCTCTATTGGCGAGGTTCCCCTGGGTCTAGTGCACCTGGGATCTCATGTTGGTGGCGTTGTCATGCGTTTCGTGGAAGTGGCAGGCGTGAGTACAGGACTCACCGCCTTCTTTAGCACAAGTGCCTCACAGTGCACAGCCTCTCACTCGCAGGCGTGCCACTACGGCTGCCGTGATTTGGCAGGAGGTGCCCGACTACTCTCCAACTCCCCTGGGACTATCTACTGCACCCGGGAATCCGTTTTGTCCGCGTTGTCATGCGTTTCGTGGAAGTGGCATGCGTTGTCATACAAGGCTCACCGCCTTCTTTAGCACATGTGCCTCATAGTGCACAGCCTCTCACTCGCAGGCGTGCCACACCGGCGCCCGTGATTTGGCAGGAGGTGCGCGCCTACTCCCCGACTCCCCTGGGACTATCTACTGCACCCGACACTCCATTTTGGCCGCGCTGTGATGTGTTTGGTGGAAGTAGCAGGAGTAAGTACAAGACTCACCGCCTGCTTTAGCACATGTGCCTCAAAGTCCACAGTCTCTCACTCGCAGGCGTGCCACTACGGCTGCCGTGATTTGGAAGGAGGTGCCCGACTACTCTCCAACTCCCCTGGGACTATCTACTGCACCCGGGAATCCGTTTTGTCCGCGTTGTCATGCGTTTCGTGGAAGTGGCATGCGTTGTCATACAAGGCTCACCGCCTTCTTTAGCACATGTGCCTCATAGTGCACAGCCTCTCACTCGCAGGCGTGCCACACCGGCGCCCGTGATTTGGCAGGAGGTGCGCGCCTACTCCCCGACTCCCCTGGGACTATCTACTGCACCCGACACTCCATTTTGGCCGCGCTGTGATGTGTTTGGTGGAAGTAGCAGGAGTAAGTACAAGACTCACCGCCTGCTTTAGCACATGTGCCTCAAAGTCCACAGCCTCTCACTCGCAGGCGTGCCACTACGGCTGCCGTGATTTGGCAGGAGGTGCGCGCCTACTCCCCAACTCCCCTGGGACTATCTTGTGCACCCGGGAATCCGTTTTGGCCGCGCGGTGATGTGTTTCCTGGAAGTAGCAGGCGTGAGTACAAGGCTCGCCCTTTCCTCTTGCACACCGTCTCACTCTCACGCATGCCACTCCGTCGCCCGTGAGTTCCCGGAGTTGCGCCTCTATTGGCGAGGTTCCCCTGGGTCTAGTGCACCTGGGATCTCATGTTGGTGGCGTTGTCAAGCGTTTCGTGGAAGTGGCAGGCGTGAGTACAGGACTCACCGCCTTCTTTAGGACAAGTGCCTCACAGTGCACTGCCTCTCACTCGCAGGCGTGCCACTACGGCTGCCGTGATTTGGCAGGAGGTGCCCGACTACTCTCCAACTCCCCTGGGACTATCTACTGCACCCGGGAATCCGTTTTGTCCGCGTTGTCATGCGTTTCGTGGAAGTGGCATGCGTTGTCATACAAGGCTCACCGCCTTCTTTAGCACATGTGCCTCTTAGTGCACAGTCTCTCACTCGCAGGCGTGTCACGCCGACGCCAGTGACTTGCAGGAGGAGCGCGCCTACTCCCTAATTCCCCTGAGACTATCTACTGCACCCGGGAATCCATTTTGGCCGCGTGGTCATTTGTTTCATGCAAGTAGCGGGCGTGAGTACAAGACTCACCGCCTTTTTTAGCACATGTGCTTCATAGTGCACAGCCTCTCACTCGCAGGCGTGCCACACTGGCGCCCGTGATTTGGCAGGAGGTGCGCGCCTACTCCCCGACTCCCCTTAGACTATCTAGTGCACCCGACAATCCATTTTGGCCGCGCTGTGATGTGTTTGGTGGAAGTAGCAGGAGTAAGTACAAGACTCACCGCCTGCTTTAGCACATGTGCCTCAAAGTCCACAGCCTCTCACTCGCAGGCGTGCCACTACGGCTGCCGTGATTTGGCAGGAGGTGTGCGCCTACTCCCCAACTCCCCTGGGACTATCTTGTGCACCCGGGAATCCGTTTTGGCCGCGCGGTGATGTGTTTCGTGGAAGTAGCAGGCGTGAGTACAAGGCTCGCCCTTTCCTCTTGCACACCGTCTCACTCTCACGCATGCCACTCCGTCGCCCGTGAGTTCCCGGAGTTGCGCCTCTATTGGCGAGGTTCCCCTGGGTCTAGTGCACCTGGGATCTCATGTTGGTGGCGTTGTCATGCGTTTCGTGGAAGTGGCAGGCGTAAGTACAGGACTCACCGCCTTCTTTAGCACAAGTGCCTCACAGTGCACTGCCTCTCACTCGCAGGCGTGCAACTACGGCTGCCGTGATTTGGCAGGAGGTGCCCGACTACTCTCCAACTCCCCTGGGACTATCTACTGCACCCGGGAATCCGTTTTGTCCGCGTTGTCATGCGTTTCGTGGAAGTGGCATGCGTTGTCATACAAGGCTCACCGCCTTCTTTAGCACATGTGCCTCTTAGTGCACAGTCTCTCACTCGCAGGCGTGTCACGCCGACGCCAGTGACTTGCAGGAGGAGCGCGCCTACTCCCCAATTCCCCTGAGACTATCTACTGCACCCGGGAATCCATTTTGGCCGCGTGGTCATTTGTTTCATGCAAGTAGCGGGCGTGAGTACAAGACTCACCGCCTTTTTTAGCACATACGCTTCATAGTGCACAGCCTCTCACTCGCAGGCGTGCCACACTGGCGCCCGTGATTTGGCAGGAGGTGCGCGCCTACTCCCCGACTCCCCTTAGACTATCTAGTGCACCCGACAATCCATTTTGGCCGCGCTGTGATGTGTTTGGTGGAAGTAGCAGGAGTAAGTACAAGACTCACCGCCTGCTTTAGCACATGTGCCTCAAAGTCCACAGCCTCTCACTCGCAGGCGTGCCACTACGGCTGCCGTGATTTGGCAGGAGGTGTGCGCCTACTCCCCAACTCCCTTGGGACTATCTTGTGCACCCGGGAATCCGTTTTGGCCGCGCGGTGATGTGTTTCGTGGAAGTAGCAGGCGTGAGTACAAGGCTCGCCCTTTCCTCTTGCACACCGTCTCACTCTCACGCATGCCACTCCGTCGCCCGTGAGTTCCCGGAGTTGCGTCTTTATTGGCGAGGTTCCCCTGGGTCTAGTGCACCTGGGATCTCATGTTGGTGGCGTTGTCATGCGTTTCGTGGAAGTGGCAGGCGTGAGTACAGAACTCACCGCCTTCTTTAGCACAAGTGCCTCAAAGTGCACAGCCTCTCACTCGCAGGCGTGCCACTACGGCTGCCGTGATTTGGCAGGAGGTGCCCGACTACTCTCCAACTCCCCTGGGACTATCTACTGCACCCGGGAATCCGTTTTGTCCGCGTTGTCACGCGTTTCGTGGAAGTGGCATGCGTTGTCATACAAGGCTCACCGCCTTCTTTAGCACATGTGCCTCATAGTGCACAGCCTCTCACTCGCAGGCGTGCCACACCGGCGCCCGTGATTTGGCAGGAGGTGCGCGCCTACTCCCCGACTCCCCTGGGACTATCTACTGCACCCGACACTCCATTTTGGCCGCGCTGTGATGTGTTTGGTGGAAGTAGCAGGAGTAAGTACAAGACTCACCGCCTGCTTTAGCACATGTGCCTCAAAGTCCACAGCCTCTCACTCGCAGGCGTGCCACTACGGCTGCCGTGATTTGGCAGGAGGTGCCCGACTACTCTCCAACTCCCCTGGGACTATCTACTGCACCCGGGAATCCGTTTTGTCCGCGTTGTCATGCGTTTCGTGGAAGTGGCATGCGTTGTCATACAAGGCTCACCGCCTTCTTTAGCACATGTGCCTCATAGTGCACAGCCTCTCACTCGCAGGCGTGCCACACCGGCGCCCGTGATTTGGCAGGAGGTGCGCGCCTACTCCCCGACTCCCCTGGGACTATCTACTGCACCCGACACTCCATTTTGGCCGCGCTGTGATGTGTTTGGTGGAAGTAGCAGGAGTAAGTACAAGACTCACCGCCTGCTTTAGCACATGTGCCTCAAAGTCCACAGCCTCTCACTCGCAGGCGTGCCACTACGGCTGCCGTGATTTGGCAGGAGGTGCGCGCCTACTCCCCAACTCCCCTGGGACTATCTTGTGCACCCGGGAATCCGTTTTGGCCGCGCGGTGATGTGTTTCCTGGAAGTAGCAGGCGTGAGTACAAGGCTCGCCCTTTCCTCTTGCACACCGTCTCACTCTCACGCATGCCACTCCGTCGCCCGTGAGTTCCCGGAGTTGCGCCTCTATTGGCGAGGTTTCCCTGGGTCTAGTGCACCTGGGATCTCATGTTGGTGGCGTTGTCATGCGTTTCGTGGAAGTGGCAGGCGTGAGTACAGGACTCACCGCCTTCTTTAGCACAAGTGCCTCACAGTGCACTGCCTCTCACTCGCAGGCGTGCCACTACGGCTGCCGTGATTTGGCAGGAGGTGCCCGACTACTCTCCAACTCCCCTGGGACTATCTACTGCACCCGGGAATCCGTTTTGTCCGCGTTGTCATGCGTTTCGTGGAAGTGGCATGCGTTGTCATACAAGGCTCACCGCCTTCTTTAGCACATGTGCCTCTTAGTGCACAGTCTCTCACTCGCAGGCGTGTCACGCCGACGCCAGTGACTTGCAGGAGGAGCGCGCCTACTCCCCAATTCCCCTGAGACTATCTACTGCACCCGGGAATCCATTTTGGCCGCGTGGTCATTTGTTTCATGCAAGTAGCGGGCGTGAGTACAAGACTCACCGCCTTTTTTAGCACATGTGCTTCATAGTGCACAGACTCTCACTCGCAGGCGTGCCACACTGGCGCCCGTGATTTGGCAGGAGGTGCGCGCCTACTCCCCGACTCCCCTTAGACTATCTAGTGCACCCGACAATCCATTTTGGCCGCGCTGTGATGTGTTTGGTGGAAGTAGCAGGAGTAAGTACAAGACTCACCGCCTGCTTTAGCACATGTGCCTCAAAGTCCACAGCCTCTCACTCGCAGGCGTGCCACTACGGCTGCCGTGATTTGGCAGGAGGTGTGTGCCTACTCCCCAACTCCCCTGGGACTATCTTGTGCACCCGGGAATCCGTTTTGGCCGCGCGGTGATGTGTTTCGTGGAAGTAGCAGGCGTGAGTACAAGGCTCGCCCTTTCCTCTTGCACACCGTCTCACTCTCACGCATGCCACTCCGTCGCCCGTGAGTTCCCGGAGTTGCGCCTCTATTGGCGAGGTTCCCCTGGGTCTAGTGCACCTGGGATCTCATGTTGGTGGCGTTGTCATGCGTTTCGTGGAAGTGGCAGGCGTGAGTACAGGACTCACCGCCTTCTTTAGCACAAGTGCCTCACAGTGCACTGCCTCTCACTCGCAGGCGTGCCACTACGGCTGCCGTGATTTGGCAGGAGGTGCCCGACTACTCTCCAACTCCCCTGGGACTATCTACTGCACCCGGGAATCCGTTTTGTCCGCGTTGTCATGCGTTTCGTGGAAGTGGCATGCGTTGTCATACAAGGCTCACCGCCTTCTTTAGCACATGTGCCTCTTAGTGCACAGTCTCTCACTCGCAGGCGTGTCACGCCGACGCCAGTGACTTGCAGGAGGAGCGCTCCTACTCCCCAATTCCCCTGAGACTATCTACTGCACCCGGGAATCCATTTTGGCCGCGTGGTCATTTGTTTCATGCAAGTAGCGGGCGTGAGTACAAGACTCACCGCCTTTTTTAGCACATGTGCTTCATAGTGCACAGCCTCTCACTCGCAGGCGTGCCACACTGGCGCCCGTGATTTGGCAGGAGGTGCGCGCCTACTCCCCGACTCCTCTTAGACTATCTAGTGCACCCGACAATCCATTTTGGCCGCGCTGTGATGTGTTTGGTGGAAGTAGCAGGAGTAGGTACAAGACTCACCGCCTGCTTTAGCACATGTGCCTCAAAGTCCACAGCCTCTCACTCGCAGGCGTGCCACTACGGCTGCCGTGATTTGGCAGGAGGTGTGCGCCTACTCCCCAACTCCCCTGGGACTATCTTGTGCACCCGGGAATCCGTTTTGGCTGCGCGGTGATGTGTTTCGTGGAAGTAGCAGGCGTGAGTACAAGGCTCGCCCTTTCCTCTTGCACACCGTCTCACTCTCACGCATGCCACTCCGTCGCCCGTGAGTTCCCGGAGTTGCGCCTCTATTGGCGAGGTTCCCCTGGGTCTAGTGCACCTGGGATCTCATGTTGGTGGCGTTGTCATGCGTTTCGTGGAAGTGGCAGGCGTGAGTACAGGACTCACCGCCTTCTTTAGCACAAGTGCCTCACAGTGCACAGCCTCTCACTCGCAGGCGTGCCACTACGGCTGCCGTGATTTGGCAGGAGGTGCCCGACTACTCTCCAACTCCCCTGGGACTATCTACTGCACCCGGGAATCCGTTTTGTCCGCGTTGTCATGCGTTTCGTGGAAGTGGCATGCGTTGTCATACAAGGCTCACCGCCTTCTTTAGCACATGTGCCTCATAGTGCACAGCCTCTCACTCGCAGGCGTGCCACACCGGCGCCCGTGATTTGGCAGGAGGTGCGCGCCTACTCCCCGACTCCCCTGGGACTATCTACTGCACCCGACACTCCATTTTGGCCGCGCTGTGATGTGTTTGGTGGAAGTAGCAGGAGTAAGTACAAGACTCACCGCCTGCTTTAGCACATGTGCCTCAAAGTCCACAGCCTCTCACTCGCAGGCGTGCCACTACGGCTGCCGTGATTTGGCAGGAGGTGCGCGCCTACTCCCCAACTCCCCTGGGACTATCTTGTGCACCCGGGAATCCGTTTTGGCCGCGCGGTGATGTGTTTCGTGGAAGTAGCAGGCGTGAGTGCAAGGCTCGCCCTTTCCTCTTGCACACCGTCTCACTCTCACGCATGCCACTCCGTCGCCCGTGAGTTCCGGGAGTTGCGCCTCTATTGGCGAGGTTCCCCTGGGTCTAGTGCACCTGGGATCTCATGTTGGTGGCGTTGTCATGCGTTTCGTGGAAGTGGCAGGCGTGAGTACAGGACTCACCGCCTTCTTTAGCACAAGTGCCTCACAGTGCACAGCCTCTCACTCGCAGGCGTGCCACTACGGCTGCCGTGATTTGGCAGGAGGTGCCCGACTACTCTCCAACTCCCCTGGGACTATCTACTGCACCCGGGAATCCGTTTTGTCCGCGTTGTCATGCGTTTCGTGGAAGTGGCATGCGTTGTCATACAAGGCTCACCGCCTTCTTTAGCACATGTGCCTCATAGTGCACAGCCTCTCACTCGCAGGCGTGCCACACCGGCGCCCGTGATTTGGCAGGAGGTGCGCGCCTACTCCCCGACTCCCCTGGGACTATCTACTGCACCCGACACTCCATTTTGGCCGCGCTGTGATGTGTTTGGTGGAAGTAGCAGGAGTAAGTACAAGACTCACCGCCTGCTTTAGCACATGTGCCTCACAGTCCACAGCCTCTCACTCGCAGGCGTGCCACTACGGCTGCCGTGATTTGGCAGGAGGTGCCCGACTACTCTCCAACTCCCCTGGGACTATCTACTGCACCCGGGAATCCGTTTTGTCCGCGTTGTCATGCGTTTCGTGGAAGTGGCATGCGTTGTCATACAAGGCTCACCGCCTTCTTTAGCACATGTGCCTCTTAGTGCACAGTCTCTCACTCGCAGGCGTGTCACGCCGACGCCAGTGACTTGCAGGAGGAGCGCGCCTACTCCCCAATTCCCCTGAGACTATCTACTGCACCCGGGAATCCATTTTGGCCGCGTGGTCATTTGTTTCATGCAAGTAGCGGGCGTGAGTACAAGACTCACCGCCTTTTTTAGCACATGTGCTTCATAGTGCACAGCCTCTCACTCGCAGGCGTGCCACACTGGCGCCCGTGATTTGGCAGGAGGTGCGCGCCTACTCCCCGACTCCTCTTAGACTATCTAGTGCACCCGACAATCCATTTTGGCCGCGCTGTGATGTGTTTGGTGGAAGTAGCAGGAGTAGGTACAAGACTCACCGCCTGCTTTAGCACATGTGCCTCAAAGTCCACAGCCTCTCACTCGCAGGCGTGCCACTACGGCTGCCGTGATTTGGCAGGAGGTGTGCGCCTACTCCCCAACTCCCCTGGGACTATCTTGTGCACCCGGGAATCCGTTTTGGCCGCGCGGTGATGTGTTTCGTGGAAGTAGCAGGCGTGAGTACAAGGCTCGCCCTTTCCTCTTGCACACCGTCTCACTCTCACGCATGCCACTCCGTCGCCCGTGAGTTCCCGGAGTTGCGCCTCTATTGGCGAGGTTCCCCTGGGTCTAGTGCACCTGGGATCTCATGTTGGTGGCGTTGTCATGCGTTTCGTGGAAGTGGCAGGCGTGAGTACAGGACTCACCGCCTTCTTTAGCACAAGTGCCTCACAGTGCACAGCCTCTCACTCGCAGGCGTGCCACTACGGCTGCCGTGATTTGGCAGGAGGTGCCCGACTACTCTCCAACTCCCCTGGGACTATCTACTGCACCCGGGAATCCGTTTTGTCCGCGTTGTCATGCGTTTCGTGGAAGTGGCATGCGTTGTCATACAAGGCTCACCGCCTTCTTTAGCACATGTGCCTCATAGTGCAGAGCCTCTCACTCGCAGGCGTGCCACACCGGCGCCCGTGATTTGGCAGGAGGTGCGCGCCTACTCCCCGACTCCCCTGGGACTATCTACTGCACCCGACACTCCATTTTGGCCGCGCTGTGATGTGTTTGGTGGAAGTAGCAGGAGTAAGTACAAGACTCACCGCCTGCTTTAGCACATGTGCCTCAAAGTCCACAGCCTCTCACTCGCAGGCGTGCCACTACGGCTGCCGTGATTTGGCAGGAGGTGCGCGCCTACTCCCCAACTCCCCTGGGACTATCTTGTGCACCCGGGAATCCGTTTTGGCCGCGCGGTGATGTGTTTCCTGGAAGTAGCAGGCGTGAGTACAAGGCTCGCCCTTTCCTCTTGCACACCGTCTCACTCTCACGCATGCCACTCCGTCGCCCGTGAGTTCCCGGAGTTGCGCCTCTATTGGCGAGGTTCCCCTGGGTCTAGTGCACCTGGGATCTCATGTTGGTGGCGTTGTCATGCGTTTCGTGGAAGTGGCAGGCGTGAGTACAGGACTCACCGCCTTCTTTAGCACAAGTGCCTCACAGTGCACAGCCTCTCACTCGCAGGCGTGCCACTACGGCTGCCGTGATTTGGCAGGAGGTGCCCGACTACTCTCCAACTCCCCTGGGACTATCTACTGCACCCGGGAATCCGTTTTGTCCGCGTTGTCATGCGTTTCGTGGAAGTGGCATGCGTTGTCATACAAGGCTCACCGCCTTCTTTAGCACATGTGCCTCTTAGTGCACAGTCTCTCACTCGCAGGCGTGTCACGCCGACGCCAGTGACTTGCAGGAGGAGCGCGCCTACTCCCCAATTCCCCTGAGACTATCTACTGCACCCGGGAATCCATTTTGGCCGCGTGGTCATTTGTTTCATGCAAGTAGCGGGCGTGAGTACAAGACTCACCGCCTTTTTTAGCACAGGTGCTTCATAGTGCACAGCCTCTCACTCGCAGGCGTGCCACACTGGCGCCCGTGATTTGGCAGGAGGTGCGCGCCTACTCCCCGACTCCCCTTAGACTATCTAGTGCACCCGACAATCCATTTTGGCCGCGCTGTGATGTGTTTGGTGGAAGTAGCAGGAGTAAGTACAAGACTCACCGCCTGCTTTAGCACATGTGCCTCAAAGTCCACAGCCTCTCACTCGCAGGCGTGCCACTACGGCTGCCGTGATTTGGCAGGAGGTGTGCGCCTACTCCCCAACTCCCCTGGGACTATCTTGTGCACCCGGGAATCCGTTTTGGCCGCGCGGTGATGTGTTTCGTGGAAGTAGCAGGCGTGAGTACAAGGCTCGCCCTTTCCTCTTGCACACCGTCTCACTCTCACGCATGCCACTCCGTCGCCCGTGAGTTCCCGGAGTTGCGCCTCTATTGGCGAGGTTCCCCTGGGTCTAGTGCACCTGGGATCTCATGTTGGTGGCGTTGTCATGCGTTTCGTGGAAGTGGCAGGCGTGAGTACAGGACTCACCGCCTTCTTTAGCACAAGTGCCTCACAGTGCACTGCCTCTCACTCGCAGGCGTGCCACTACGGCTGCCGTGATTTGGCAGGAGGTGCCCGACTACTCTCCAACTCCCCTGGGACTATCTACTGCACCCGGGAATCCGTTTTGTCCGCGTTGTCATGCGTTTCGTGGAAGTGGCATGCGTTGTCATACAAGGCTCACCGCCTTCTTTAGCACATGTGCCTCTTAGTGCACAGTCTCTCACTCGCAGGCGTGTCACGCCGACGCCAGTGACTTGCAGGAGGAGCGCGCCTACTCCCCAATTCCCCTGAGACTATCTACTGCACCCGGGAATCCATTTTGGCCGCGTGGTCATTTGTTTCATGCAAGTAGCGGGCGTGAGTACAAGACTCACCGCCTTTTTTAGCACATGTGCTTCATAGTGCACAGCCTCTCACTCGCAGGCGTGCCACACTGGCGCCCGTGATTTGGCAGGAGGTGCGCGCCTACTCCCCGACTCCCCTTAGACTATCTAGTGCACCCGACAATCCATTTTGGCCGCGCTGTGATGTGTTTCGTGGAAGTAGCAGGAATAAGTACAAGACTCACCGCCTGCTTTAGCACATGTGCCTCAAAGTCCACAGCCTCTCACTCGCAGGCGTGCCACTACGGCTTCCGTGATTTGGCAGGAGGTGTGCGCCTACTCCCCAACTCCCCTGGGACTATCTTGTGCACCCGGGAATCCGTTTTGGCCGCGCGGTGATGTGTTTCGTGGAAGTAGCAGGCGTGAGTACAAGGCTCGCCCTTTCCTCTTGCACACCGTCTCACTCTCACGCATGCCACTCCGTCGCCCGTGAGTTCCCGGAGTTGCGCCTCTATTGGCGAGATTCCCCTGGGTCTAGTGCACCTGGGATCTCATGTTGGTGGCGTTGTCATGCGTTTCGTGGAAGTGGCAGGCGTGAGTACAGGACTCACCGCCTTCTTTAGCACAAGTGCCTCACAGTGCACAGCCTCTCACTCGCAGGCGTGCCACTACGGCTGCCGTGATTTGGCAGGAGGTGCCCGACTACTCTCCAACTCCCCTGGGACTATCTACTGCACCCGGGAATCCGTTTTGTCCGCGTTGTCATGCGTTTCGTGGAAGTGGCATGCGTTGTCATACAAGGCTCACCGCCTTCTTTAGCACATGTGCTTCATAGTGCACAGCCTCTCACTCGCAGGCGTGCCACACCGGCGCCCGTGATTTGGCAGGAGGTGCGCGCCTACTCCCCGACTCCCCTGGGACTATCTACTGCACCCGACACTCCATTTTGGCCGCGCTGTGATGTGTTTGGTGGAAGTAGCAGGAGTAAGTACAAGACTCACCGCCTGCTTTAGCACATGTGCCTCAAAGTCCACAGCCTCTCACTCGCAGGCGTGCCACTACGGCTGCCGTGATTTGGCAGGAGGTGCGCGCCTACTCCCCAACTCCCCTGGGACTATCTTGTGCACCCGGGAATCCGTTTTGGCCGCGCGGTGATGTGTTTCCTGGAAGTAGCAGGCGTGAGTACAAGGCTCGCCCTTTCCTCTTGCACACCGTCTCACTCTCACGCATGCCACTCCGTCGCCCGTGAGTTCCCGGAGTTGCGCCTCTATTGGCGAGGTTCCCCTGGGTCTAGTGCACCTGGGATCTCATGTTGGTGGCGTTGTCATGCGTTTCGTGGAAGTGGCAGGCGTGAGTACAGGACTCACCGCCTTCTTTAGCACAAGTGCCTCACAGTGCACTGCCTCTCACTCGCAGGCGTGCCACTACGGCTGCCGTGATTTGGCAGGAGGTGCCCGACTACTCTCCAACTCCCCTGGGACTATCTACTGCACCCGGGAATCCGTTTTGTCCGCGTTGTCATGCGTTTCGTGGAAGTGGCATGCGTTGTCATACAAGGCTCACCGCCTTCTTTAGCACATGTGCCTCTTAGTGCACAGTCTCTCACTCGCAGGCGTGTCACGCCGACGCCAGTGACTTGCAGGAGGAGCGCGCCTACTCCCCAATTCCCCTGAGACTATCTACTGCACCCGGGAATCCATTTTGGCCGCGTGGTCATTTGTTTCATGCAAGTAGCGGGCGTGAGTACAAGACTCACCGCCTTTTTTAGCACATGTGCTTCATAGTGCACAGCCTCTCACTCGCAGGCGTGCCACACTGGCGCCCGTGATTTGGCAGGAGGTGCGCGCCTACTCCCCGACTCCCCTTAGACTATCTAGTGCACCCGACAATCCATTTTGGCCGCGCTGTGATGTGTTTGGTGGAAGTAGCAGGAGTAAGTACAAGACTCACCGCCTGCTTTAGCACATGTGCCTCAAAGTCCACAGCCTCTCACTCGCAGGCGTGCCACTACGGCTTCCGTGATTTGGCAGGAGGTGTGCGCCTACTCCCCAACTCCCCTGGGACTATCTTGTGCACCCGGGAATCCGTTTTGGCCGCGCGGTGATGTGTTTCGTGGAAGTAGCAGGCGTGAGTACAAGGCTCGCCCTTTCCTCTTGCACACCGTCTCACTCTCACGCATGCCACTCCGTCGCCCGTGAGTTCCCGGAGTTGCGCCTCTATTGGCGAGATTCCCCTGGGTCTAGTGCACCTGGGATCTCATGTTGGTGGCGTTGTCATGCGTTTCGTGGAAGTGGCAGGCGTGAGTACAGGACTCACCGCCTTCTTTAGCACAAGTGCCTCACAGTGCACTGCCTCTCACTCGCAGGCGTGCCACTACGGCTGCCGTGATTTGGCAGGAGGTGCCCGACTACTCTCCAACTCCCCTGGGACTATCTACTGCACCCGGGAATCCGTTTTGTCCGCGTTGTCATGCGTTTCGTGGAAGTGGCATGCGTTGTCATACAAGGCTCACCGCCTTCTTTAGCACATGTGCCTCTTAGTGCACAGTCTCTCACTCGCAGGCGTGTCACGCCGACGCCAGTGACTTGCAGGAGGAGCGCGCCTACTCCCCAATTCCCCTGAGACTATCTACTGCACCCGGGAATCCATTTTGGCCGCGTGGTCATTTGTTTCATGCAAGTAGCGGGCGTGAGTACAAGACTCACCGCCTTTTTTAGCACATGTGCTTCATAGTGCACAGCCTCTCACTCGCAGGCGTGCCACACTGGCGCCCGTGATTTGGCAGGAGGTGCGCGCCTACTCCCCGACTCCCCTTAGACTATCTAGTGCACCCGACAATCCATTTTGGCCGCGCTGTGATGTGTTTGGTGGAAGTAGCAGGAGTAAGTACAAGACTCACCGCCTGCTTTAGCACATGTGCCTCAAAGTCCACAGCCTCTCACTCGCAGGCGTGCCACTACGGCTGCCGTGATTTGGCAGGAGGTGTGCGCCTACTCCCCAACTCCCCTGGGACTATCTTGTGCACCCGGGAATCCGTTTTGGCCGCGCGGTGATGTGTTTCGTGGAAGTAGCAGGCGTGAGTACAAGGCTCGCCCTTTCCTCTTGCACACCGTCTCACTCTCACGCATGCCACTCCGTCGCCCGTGAGTTCCCGGAGTTGCGCCTCTATTGGCGAGGTTCCCCTGGGTCTAGTGCACCTGGGATCTCATGTTGGTGGCGTTGTCATGCGTTTCGTGGAAGTGGCAGGCGTGAGTACAGGACTCACCGCCTTCTTTAGCACAAGTGCCTCACAGTGCACTGCCTCTCACTCGCAGGCGTGCCACTACGGCTGCCGTGATTTGGCAGGAGGTGCCCGACTACTCTCCAACTCCCCTGGGACTATCTACTGCACCCGGGAATCCGTTTTGTCCGCGTTGTCATGCGTTTCGTGGAAGTGGCATGCGTTGTCATACAAGGCTCACCGCCTTCTTTAGCACATGTGCCTCTTAGTGCACAGTCTCTCACTCGCAGGCGTGTCACGCCGACGCCAGTGACTTGCAGGAGGAGCGCGCCTACTCCCCAATTCCCCTGAGACTATCTACTGCACCCGGGAATCCATTTTGGCCGCGTGGTCATTTGTTTCATGCAAGTAGCGGGCGTGAGTACAAGACTCACCGCCTTTTTTAGCACATGTGCTTCATAGTGCACAGCCTCTCACTCGCAGGCGTGCCACACTGGCGCCCGTGATTTGGCAGGAGGTGCGCGCCTACTCCCCGACTCCCCTTAGACTATCTAGTGCACCCGACAATCCATTTTGGCCGCGCTGTGATGTGTTTGGTGGAAGTAGCAGGAATAAGTACAAGACTCACCGCCTGCTTTAGCACATGTGCCTCAAAGTCCACAGCCTCTCACTCGCAGGCGTGCCACTACGGCTTCCGTGATTTGGCAGGAGGTGTGCGCCTACTCCCCAACTCCCCTGGGACTATCTTGTGCACCCGGGAATCCGTTTTGGCCGCGCGGTGATGTGTTTCGTGGAAGTAGCAGGCGTGAGTACAAGGCTCGCCCTTTCCTCTTGCACACCGTCTCACTCTCACGCATGCCACTCCGTCGCCCGTGAGTTCCCGGAGTTGCGCCTCTATTGGCGAGATTCCCCTGGGTCTAGTGCACCTGGGATCTCATGTTGGTGGCGTTGTCATGCGTTTCGTGGAAGTGGCAGGCGTGAGTACAGGACTCACCGCCTTCTTTAGCACAAGTGCCTCACAGTGCACAGCCTCTCACTCGCAGGCGTGCCACTACGGCTGCCGTGATTTGGCAGGAGGTGCCCGACTACTCTCCAACTCCCCTGGGACTATCTACTGCACCCGGGAATCCGTTTTGTCCGCGTTGTCATGCGTTTCGTGGAAGTGGCATGCGTTGTCATACAAGGCTCACCGCCTTCTTTAGCACATGTGCTTCATAGTGCACAGCCTCTCACTCGCAGGCGTGCCACACCGGCGCCCGTGATTTGGCAGGAGGTGCGCGCCTACTCCCCGACTCCCCTGGGACTATCTACTGCACCCGACACTCCATTTTGGCCGCGCTGTGATGTGTTTGGTGGAAGTAGCAGGAGTAAGTACAAGACTCACCGCCTGCTTTAGCACATGTGCCTCAAAGTCCACAGCCTCTCACTCGCAGGCGTGCCACTACGGCTGCCGTGATTTGGCAGGAGGTGCGCGCCTACTCCCCAACTCCCCTGGGACTATCTTGTGCACCCGGGAATCCGTTTTGGCCGCGCGGTGATGTGTTTCCTGGAAGTAGCAGGCGTGAGTACAAGGCTCGCCCTTTCCTCTTGCACACCGTCTCACTCTCACGCATGCCACTCCGTCGCCCGTGAGTTCCCGGAGTTGCGCCTCTATTGGCGAGGTTCCCCTGGGTCTAGTGCACCTGGGATCTCATGTTGGTGGCGTTGTCATGCGTTTCGTGGAAGTGGCAGGCGTGAGTACAGGACTCACCGCCTTCTTTAGCACAAGTGCCTCACAGTGCACTGCCTCTCACTCGCAGGCGTGCCACTACGGCTGCCGTGATTTGGCAGGAGGTGCCCGACTACTCTCCAACTCCCCTGGGACTATCTACTGCACCCGGGAATCCGTTTTGTCCGCGTTGTCATGCGTTTCGTGGAAGTGGCATGCGTTGTCATACAAGGCTCACCGCCTTCTTTAGCACATGTGCCTCTTAGTGCACAGTCTCTCACTCGCAGGCGTGTCACGCCGACGCCAGTGACTTGCAGGAGGAGCGCGCCTACTCCCCAATTCCCCTGAGACTATCTACTGCACCCGGGAATCCATTTTGGCCGCGTGGTCATTTGTTTCATGCAAGTAGCGGGCGTGAGTACAAGACTCACCGCCTTTTTTAGCACATGTGCTTCATAGTGCACAGCCTCTCACTCGCAGGCGTGCCACACTGGCGCCCGTGATTTGGCAGGAGGTGCGCGCCTACTCCCCGACTCCCCTTAGACTATCTAGTGCACCCGACAATCCATTTTGGCCGCGCTGTGATGTGTTTGGTGGAAGTAGCAGGAGTAAGTACAAGACTCACCGCCTGCTTTAGCACATGTGCCTCAAAGTCCACAGCCTCTCACTCGCAGGCGTGCCACTACGGCTTCCGTGATTTGGCAGGAGGTGTGCGCCTACTCCCCAACTCCCCTGGGACTATCTTGTGCACCCGGGAATCCGTTTTGGCCGCGCGGTGATGTGTTTCGTGGAAGTAGCAGGCGTGAGTACAAGGCTCGCCCTTTCCTCTTGCACACCGTCTCACTCTCACGCATGCCACTCCGTCGCCCGTGAGTTCCCGGAGTTGCGCCTCTATTGGCGAGATTCCCCTGGGTCTAGTGCACCTGGGATCTCATGTTGGTGGCGTTGTCATGCGTTTCGTGGAAGTGGCAGGCGTGAGTACAGGACTCACCGCCTTCTTTAGCACAAGTGCCTCACAGTGCACTGCCTCTCACTCGCAGGCGTGCCACTACGGCTGCCGTGATTTGGCAGGAGGTGCCCGACTACTCTCCAACTCCCCTGGGACTATCTACTGCACCCGGGAATCCGTTTTGTCCGCGTTGTCATGCGTTTCGTGGAAGTGGCATGCGTTGTCATACAAGGCTCACCGCCTTCTTTAGCACATGTGCCTCTTAGTGCACAGTCTCTCACTCGCAGGCGTGTCACGCCGACGCCAGTGACTTGCAGGAGGAGCGCGCCTACTCCCCAATTCCCCTGAGACTATCTACTGCACCCGGGAATCCATTTTGGCCGCGTGGTCATTTGTTTCATGCAAGTAGCGGGCGTGAGTACAAGACTCACCGCCTTTTTTAGCACATGTGCTTCATAGTGCACAGCCTCTCACTCGCAGGCGTGCCACACTGGCGCCCGTGATTTGGCAGGAGGTGCGCGCCTACTCCCCGACTCCCCTTAGACTATCTAGTGCACCCGACAATCCATTTTGGCCGCGCTGTGATGTGTTTGGTGGAAGTAGCAGGAGTAAGTACAAGACTCACCGCCTGCTTTAGCACATGTGCCTCAAAGTCCACAGCCTCTCACTCGCAGGCGTGCCACTACGGCTGCCGTGATTTGGCAGGAGGTGTGCGCCTACTCCCCAACTCCCCTGGGACTATCTTGTGCACCCGGGAATCCGTTTTGGCCGCGCGGTGATGTGTTTCGTGGAAGTAGCAGGCGTGAGTACAAGGCTCGCCCTTTCCTCTTGCACACCGTCTCACTCTCACGCATGCCACTCCGTCGCCCGTGAGTTCCCGGAGTTGCGCCTCTATTGGCGAGGTTCCCCTGGGTCTAGTGCACCTGGGATCTCATGTTGGTGGCGTTGTCATGCGTTTCGTGGAAGTGGCAGGCGTGAGTACAGGACTCACCGCCTTCTTTAGCACAAGTGCCTCACAGTGCACAGCCTCTCACTCGCAGGCGTGCCACTACGGCTGCCGTGATTTGGCAGGAGGTGCCCGACTACTCTCCAACTCCCCTGGGACTATCTACTGCACCCGGGAATCCGTTTTGTCCGCGTTGTCATGCGTTTCGTGGAAGTGGCATGCGTTGTCATACAAGGCTCACCGCCTTCTTTAGCACATGTGCCTCATAGTGCACAGCCTCTCACTCGCAGGCGTGCCACACCGGCGCCCGTGATTTGGCAGGAGGTGCGCGCCTACTCCCCGACTCCCCTGGGACTATCTACTGCACCCGACACTCCATTTTGGCCGCGCTGTGATGTGTTTGGTGGAAGTAGCAGGAGTAAGTACAAGACTCACCGCCTGCTTTAGCACATGTGCCTCAAAGTCCACAGCCTCTCACTCGCAGGCGTGCCACTACGGCTGCCGTTATTTGGCAGGAGGTGCGCGCCTACTCCCCAACTCCCCTGGGACTATCTTGTGCACCCGGGAATCCGTTTTGGCCGCGCGGTGATGTGTTTCCTGGAAGTAGCAGGCGTGAGTACAAGGCTCGCCCTTTCCTCTTGCACACCGTCTCACTCTCACGCATGCCACTCCGTCGCCCGTGAGTTCCCGGAGTTGCGCCTCTATTGGCGAGGTTCCCCTGGGTCTAGTGCACCTGGGATCTCATGTTGGTGGCGTTGTCATGCGTTTCGTGGAAGTGGCAGGCGTGAGTACAGGACTCACCGCCTTCTTTAGCACAAGTGCCTCACAGTGCACTGCCTCTCACTCGCAGGCGTGCCACTACGGCTGCCGTGATTTGGCAGGAGGTGCCCGACTACTCTCCAACTCCCCTGGGACTATCTACTGCACCCGGGAATCCGTTTTGTCCGCGTTGTCATGCGTTTCGTGGAAGTGGCATGCGTTGTCATACAAGGCTCACCGCCTTCTTTAGCACATGTGCCTCTTAGTGCACAGTCTCTCACTCGCAGGCGTGTCACGCCGACGCCAGTGACTTGCAGGAGGAGCGCGCCTACTCCCCAATTCCCCTGAGACTATCTACTGCACCCGGGAATCCATTTTGGCCGCGTGGTCATTTGTTTCATGCAAGTAGCGGGCGTGAGTACAAGACTCACCGCCTTTTTTAGCACATGTGCTTCATAGTGCACAGCCTCTCACTCGCAGGCGTGCCACACTGGCGCCCGTGATTTGGCAGGAGGTGCGCGCCTACTCCCCGACTCCCCTTAGACTATCTAGTGCACCCGACAATCCATTTTGGCCGCGCTGTGATGTGTTTGGTGGAAGTAGCAGGAGTAAGTACAAGACTCACCGCCTGCTTTAGCACATGTGCCTCAAAGTCCACAGCCTCTCACTCGCAGGCGTGCCACTACGGCTGCCGTGATTTGGCAGGAGGTGTGCGCCTACTCCCCAACTCCCCTGGGACTATCTTGTGCACCCGGGAATCCGTTTTGGCCGCGCGGTGATGTGTTTCGTGGAAGTAGCAGGCGTGAGTACAAGGCTCGCCCTTTCCTCTTGCACACCGTCTCACTCTCACGCAAGCCACTCCGTCGCCCGTGAGTTCCCGGAGTTGCGCCTCTATTGGCGAGGTTCCCCTGGGTCTAGTGCACCTGGGATCTCATGTTGGTGGCGTTGTCATGCGTTTCGTGGAAGTGGCAGGCGTGAGTACAGGACTCACCGCCTTCTTTAGCACAAGTGCCTCACAGTGCACTGCCTCTCACTCGCAGGCGTGCCACTACGGCTGCCGTGATTTGGCAGGAGGTGCCCGACTACTCTCCAACTCCCCTGGGACTATCTACTGCACCCGGGAATCCGTTTTGTCCGCGTTGTCATGCGTTTCGTGGAAGTGGCATGCGTTGTCATACAAGGCTCACCGCCTTCTTTAGCACATGTGCCTCTTAGTGCACAGTCTCTCACTCGCAGGCGTGTCACGCCGACGCCAGTGACTTGCAGGAGGAGCGCGCCTACTCCCCAATTCCCCTGAGACTATCTACTGCACCCGGGAATCCATTTTGGCCGCGTGGTCATTTGTTTCATGCAAGTAGCGGGCGTGAGTACAAGACTCACCGCCTTTTTTAGCACATGTGCTTCATAGTGCACAGCCTCTCACTCGCAGGCGTGCCACACTGGCGCCCGTGATTTGGCAGGAGGTGCGCGCCTACTCCCCGACTCCCCTTAGACTATCTAGTGCACCCGACAATCCATTTTGGCCGCGCTGTGATGTGTTTGGTGGAAGTAGCAGGAGTAAGTACAAGACTCACCGCCTGCTTTAGCACATGTGCCTCAAAGTCCACAGCCTCTCACTCGCAGGCGTGCCACTACGGCTGCCGTGATTTGGCAGGAGGTGTGCCCCTACTCCCCAACTCCCCTGGGACTATCTTGTGCACCCGGGAATCCGTTTTGGCCGCGCGGTGATGTGTTTCGTGGAAGTAGCAGGCGTGAGTACAAGGCTCGCCCTTTCCTCTTGCACACTGTCTCACTCTCACGCATGCCACTCCGTCGCCCGTGAGTTCCCGGAGTTGCGCCTCTATTGGCGAGGTTCCCCTGGGTCTAGTGCACCTGGGATCTCATGTTGGTGGCGTTGTCATGCGTTTCGTGGAAGTGGCAGGCGTAAGTACAGGACTCACCGCCTTCTTTAGCACAAGTGCCTCACAGTGCACAGCCTCTTACTCGCAGGCGTGCCACTACGGCTGCCGTGATTTGGTAGGAGGTGCCCGACTACTCTCCAACTCCCCTGGGACTATCTACTGCACCCGGGAATCCGTTTTGTCCGCGTTGTCATGCGTTTCCTTGAAGTGGCATGCGTTGTCATACAAGGCTCACCGCCTTCTTTAGCACATGTGCCTCATAGTGCACAGCCTCTCACTCGCAGGCGTGCCACACCGGCGCCCGTGATTTGGCAGGAGGTGCGCGCCTACTCCCCGACTCCCCTGGGACTATCTACTGCACCCGACACTCCATTTTGGCCGCGCTGTGATGTGTTTGGTGGAAGTAGCAGGAGTAAGTACAAGACTCACCGCCTGCTTTAGCACATGTGCCTCAAAGTCCACAGCCTCTCACTTGCAGGCGTGCCACTACGGCTGCCGTTATTTGGCAGGAGGTGCGCGCCTACTCCCCAACTCCCCTGGGACTATCTTGTGCACCCGGGAATCCGTTTTGGCCGCGCGGTGATGTGTTTCCTGGAAGTAGCAGGCGTGAGTACAAGGCTCGCCCTTTCCTCTTGCACACCGTCTCACTCTCACGCATGCCACTCCGTCGCCCGTGAGTTCCCGGAGTTGCGCCTCTATTGGCGAGGTTCCCCTGGGTCTAGTGCACCTGGGATCTCATGTTGGTGGCGTTGTCATGCGTTTCGTGGAAGTGGCAGGCGTGAGTACAGGACTCACCGCCTTCTTTAGCACAAGTGCCTCACAGTGCACTGCCTCTCACTCGCAGGCGTGCCACTACGGCTGCCGTGATTTGGCAGGAGGTGCCCGACTACTCTCCAACTCCCCTGGGACTATCTACTGCACCCGGGAATCCGTTTTGTCCGCGTTGTCATGCGTTTCGTGGAAGTCGCATGCGTTGTCATACAAGGCTCACCGCCTTCTTTAGCACATGTGCCTCTTAGTGCACAGTCTCTCACTCGCAGGCGTGTCACGCCGACGCCAGTGACTTGCAGGAGGAGCGCGCCTACTCCCCAATTCCCCTGAGACTATCTACTGCACCCGGGAATCCATTTTGGCCGCGTGGTCATTTGTTTCATGCAAGTAGCGGGCGTGAGTACAAGACTCACCGCCTTTTTTAGCACATGTGCTTCATAGTGCACAGCCTCTCACTCGCAGGCGTGCCACACTGGCGCCCGTGATTTGGCAGGAGGTGTGCGCCTACTCCCCGACTCCCCTTAGACTATCTAGTGCACCCGACAATCCATTTTGGCCGCGCTGTGATGTGTTTGGTGGAAGTAGCAGGAGTAAGTACAAGACTCACCGCCTGCTTTAGCACATGTGCCTCAAAGTCCACAGCCTCTCACTCGCAGGCGTGCCACTACGGCTTCCGTGATTTGGCAGGAGGTGTGCGCCTACTCCCCAACTCCCCTGGGACTATCTTGTGCACCCGGGAATCCGTTTTGGCCGCGCGGTGATGTGTTTCGTGGAAGTAGCAGGCGTGAGTACAAGGCTCGCCCTTTCCTCTTGCACACCGTCTCACTCTCACGCATGCCACTCCGTCGCCCGTGAGTTCCCGGAGTTGCGCCTCTATTGGCGAGGTTCCCCTGGGTCTAGTGCACCTGGGATCTCATGTTGGTGGCGTTGTCATGCGTTTCGTGGAAGTGGCAGGCGTGAGTACAGGACTCACCGCCTTCTTTAGCACAAGTGCCTCACAGTGCACTGCCTCTCACTCGCAGGCGTGCCACTACGGCTGCCGTGATTTGGCAGGAGGTGCCCGACTACTCTCCAACTCCCCTGGGACTATCTACTGCACCCGGGAATCCGTTTTGTCCGCGTTGTCATGCGTTTCGTGGAAGTGGCATGCGTTGTCATACAAGGCTCACCGCCTTCTTTAGCACATGTGCCTCTTAGTGCACAGTCTCTCACTCGCAGGCGTGTCACGCCGACGCCAGTGACTTGCAGGAGGAGCGCGCCTACTCCCCAATTCCCCTGAGACTATCTACTGCACCCGGGAATCCATTTTGGCCGCGTGGTCATTTGTTTCATGCAAGTAGCGGGCGTGAGTACAAGACTCACCGCCTTTTTTAGCACATGTGCTTCATAGTGCACAGCCTCTCACTCGCAGGCGTGCCACACTGGCGCCCGTGATTTGGCAGGAGGTGCGCGCCTACTCCCCGACTCCCCTTAGACTATCTAGTGCACCCGACAATCCATTTTGGCCGCGCTGTGATGTGTTTGGTGGAAGTAGCAGGAGTAAGTACAAGACTCACCGCCTGCTTTAGCACATGTGCCTCAAAGTCCACAGCCTCTCACTCGCAGGCGTGCCACTACGGCTTCCGTGATTTGGCAGGAGGTGTGCGCCTACTCCCCAACTCCCCTGGGACTATCTTGTGCACCCGGGAATCCGTTTTGGCCGCGCGGTGATGTGTTTCGTGGAAGTAGCAGGCGTGAGTACAAGGCTCGCCCTTTCCTCTTGCACACCGTCTCACTCTCACGCATGCCACTCCGTCGCCCGTGAGTTCCCGGAGTTGCGCCTCTATTGGCGAGATTCCCCTGGGTCTAGTGCACCTGGGATCTCATGTTGGTGGCGTTGTCATGCGTTTCGTGGAAGTGGCAGGCGTGAGTACAGGACTCACCGCCTTCTTTAGCACAAGTGCCTCACAGTGCACAGCCTCTCACTCGCAGGCGTGCCACTACGGCTGCCGTGATTTGGCAGGAGGTGCCCGACTACTCTCCAACTCCCCTGGGACTATCTACTGCACCCGGGAATCCGTTTTGTCCGCGTTGTCATGCGTTTCGTGGAAGTGGCATGCGTTGTCATACAAGGCTCACCGCCTTCTTTAGCACATGTGCTTCATAGTGCACAGCCTCTCACTCGCAGGCGTGCCACACCGGCGCCCGTGATTTGGCAGGAGGTGCGCGCCTACTCCCCGACTCCCCTGGGACTATCTACTGCACCCGACACTCCATTTTGGCCGCGCTGTGATGTGTTTGGTGGAAGTAGCAGGAGTAAGTACAAGACTCACCGCCTGCTTTAGCACATGTGCCTCAAAGTCCACAGCCTCTCACTCGCAGGCGTGCCACTACGGCTGCCGTGATTTGGCAGGAGGTGCGCGCCTACTCCCCAACTCCCCTGGGACTATCTTGTGCACCCGGGAATCCGTTTTGGCCGCGCGGTGATGTGTTTCCTGGAAGTAGCAGGCGTGAGTACAAGGCTCGCCCTTTCCTCTTGCACACCGTCTCACTCTCACGCATGCCACTCCGTCGCCCGTGAGTTCCCGGAGTTGCGCCTCTATTGGCGAGGTTCCCCTGGGTCTAGTGCACCTGGGATCTCATGTTGGTGGCGTTGTCATGCGTTTCGTGGAAGTGGCAGGCGTGAGTACAGGACTCACCGCCTTCTTTAGCACAAGTGCCTCACAGTGCACTGCCTCTCACTCGCAGGCGTGCCACTACGGCTGCCGTGATTTGGCAGGAGGTGCCCGACTACTCTCCAACTCCCCTGGGACTATCTACTGCACCCGGGAATCCGTTTTGTCCGCGTTGTCATGCGTTTCGTGGAAGTGGCATGCGTTGTCATACAAGGCTCACCGCCTTCTTTAGCACATGTGCCTCTTAGTGCACAGTCTCTCACTCGCAGGCGTGTCACGCCGACGCCAGTGACTTGCAGGAGGAGCGCGCCTACTCCCCAATTCCCCTGAGACTATCTACTGCACCCGGGAATCCATTTTGGCCGCGTGGTCATTTGTTTCATGCAAGTAGCGGGCGTGAGTACAAGACTCACCGCCTTTTTTAGCACATGTGCTTCATAGTGCACAGCCTCTCACTCGCAGGCGTGCCACACTGGCGCCCGTGATTTGGCAGGAGGTGCGCGCCTACTCCCCGACTCCCCTTAGACTATCTAGTGCACCCGACAATCCATTTTGGCCGCGCTGTGATGTGTTTGGTGGAAGTAGCAGGAGTAAGTACAAGACTCACCGCCTGCTTTAGCACATGTGCCTCAAAGTCCACAGCCTCTCACTCGCAGGCGTGCCACTACGGCTTCCGTGATTTGGCAGGAGGTGTGCGCCTACTCCCCAACTCCCCTGGGACTATCTTGTGCACCCGGGAATCCGTTTTGGCCGCGCGGTGATGTGTTTCGTGGAAGTAGCAGGCGTGAGTACAAGGCTCGCCCTTTCCTCTTGCACACCGTCTCACTCTCACGCATGCCACTCCGTCGCCCGTGAGTTCCCGGAGTTGCGCCTCTATTGGCGAGGTTCCCCTGGGTCTAGTGCACCTGGGATCTCATGTTGGTGGCGTTGTCATGCGTTTCGTGGAAGTGGCATGCGTTGTCATACAAGGCTCACCGCCTTCTTTAGCACATGTGCCTCATAGTGCACAGCCTCTCACTCGCAGGCGTGCCACACCGGCGCCCGTGATTTGGCAGGAGGTGCGCGCCTACTCCCCGACTCCCCTGGGACTATCTACTGCACCCGACACTCCATTTTGGCCGCGCTGTGATGTGTTTGGTGGAAGTAGCAGGAGTAAGTACAAGACTCACCGCCTGCTTTAGCACATGTGCCTCAAAGTCCACAGCCTCTCACTCGCAGGCGTGCCACTACGGCTGCCGTGATTTGGTAGGAGGTGCCCGACTACTCTCCAACTCCCCTGGGACTATCTACTGAACCCGGGAATCCGTTTTGTCCGCGTTGTCATGCGTTTCGTGGAAGTGGCATGCGTTGTCATACAAGGCTCACCGCCTTCTTTAGCACATGTGCCTCATAGTGCACAGCCTCTCACTCGCAGGCGTGCCACACTGGCGCCCGTGATTTGGCAGGAGGTGCGCGCCTACTCCCCGACTCCCCTGGGACTATCTACTGCACCCGACACTCCATTTTGGCCGCGCTGTGATGTGTTTGGTGGAAGTAGCAGGAGTAAGTACAAGACTCACCGCCTGCTTTAGCACATGTGCCTCAAAGTCCACAGCCTCTCACTCGCAGGCGTGCCACTACGGCTGCCGTGATTTGGCAGGAGGTGCGCGCCTACTCCCAAACTCCCCTGGGACTATCTTGTGCACCGGGGAATCCGTTTTGGCAGCGCGGTGATGTGTTTCCTGGAAGTAGCAGGCGTGAGTACAAGGCTCGCCCTTTCCTCTTGCACACCGTCTCACTCTCACGCATGCCACTCCGTCGCCCGTGAGTTCCCGGAGTTGCGCGTCTATTGGCGAGGTTCCCCTGGGTCTAGTGCACCTGGGATCTCATGTTGGTGGCGTTGTCATGCGTTTCGTGGAAGTGGCAGGCGTGAGTACAGGACTCACCGCCTTCTTTAGCACAAGTGCCTCACAGTGCACTGCCTCTCACTCGCAGGCGTGCCACTACGGCTGCCGTGATTTGGCAGGAGGTGCCCGACTACTCTCCAACTCCCCTGGGACTATCTACTGCACCCGGGAATCCGTTTTGTCCGCGTTGTCATGCGTTTCGTGGAAGTGGCATGCGTTGTCATACAAGGCTCACCGCCTTCTTTAGCACATGTGCCTCTTAGTGCACAGTCTCTCACTCGCAGGCGTGTCACGCCGACGCCAGTGACTTGCAGGAGGAGCGCGCCTACTCCCCAATTCCCCTGAGACTATCTACTGCACCCGGGAATCCATTTTGGCCGCGTGGTCATTTGTTTCATGCAAGTAGCGGGCGTGAGTACAAGACTCACCGCCTTTTTTAGCACATGTGCTTCATAGTGCACAGCCTCTCACTCGCAGGCGTGCCACACTGGCGCCCGTGATTTGGCAGGAGGTGCGCGCCTACTCCCCGACTCCCCTTAGACTATCTAGTGCACCCGACAATCCATTTTGGCCGCGCTGTGATGTGTTTGGTGGAAGTAGCAGGAGTAAGTACAAGACTCACCGCCTGCTTTAGCACATGTGCCTCAAAGTCCACAGCCTCTCACTCGCAGGCGTGCCACTACGGCTTCCGTGATTTGGCAGGAGGTGTGCGTTTACTCCCCAACTCCCCTGGGACTATCTTGTGCACCCGGGAATCCGTTTTGGCCGCGCGGTGAAGTGTTTCGTGGAAGTAGCAGGCGTGAGTACAAGGCTCGCCCTTTCCTCTTGCACACCGTCTCACTCTCACGCATGCCACTCCGTCGCCCGTGAGTTCCCGGAGTTGCGCCTCTATTGGCGAGGTGCCCCTGGGTCTAGTGCACCTGGGATCTCATGTTGGTGGCGTTGTCATGCGTTTCGTGGAAGTGGCAGGCGTGAGTACAGGACTCACCGCCTTCTTTAGCACAAGTGCCTCACAGTGCACTGCCTCTCACTCGCAGGCGTGCCACTACGGCTGCCGTGATTTGGCAGGAGGTGCCCGACTACTCTCCAACTCCCCTGGGACTATCTACTGCACCCGGGAATCCGTTTTGTCCGCGTTGTCATGCGTTTCGTGGAAGTGGCATGCGTTGTCATACAAGGCTCACCGCCTTCTTTAGCACATGTGCCTCTTAGTGCACAGTCTCTCACTCGCAGGCGTGTCACGCCGACGCCAGTGACTTGCAGGAGGAGCGCGCCTACTCCCCAATTCCCCTGAGACTATCTACTGCACCCGGGAATCCATTTTGGCCGCGTGGTCATTTGTTTCATGCAAGGAGCGGGCGTGAGTACAAGACTCACCGCCTTTTTTAGCACATGTGCTTCATAGTGCACAGCCTCTCACTCGCAGGCGTGCCACACTGGCGCCCGTGATTTGGCAGGAGGTGCGCGCCTACTCCCCGACTCCCCTTAGACTATCTAGTGCACCCGACAATCCATTTTGGCCGCGCTGTGATGTGTTTGGTGGAAGTAGCAGGAGTAAGTACAAGACTCACCGCCTGCTTTAGCACATGTGCCTCAAAGTCCACAGCCTCTCACTCGCAGGCGTGCCACTACGGCTGCCGTGATTTGGCAGGAGGTGTGCGCCTACTCCCCAACTCCCCTGGGACTATCTTGTGCACCCGGGAATCCGTTTTGGCCGCGCGGTGATGTGTTTCGTGGAAGTAGCAGGCGTGAGTACAAGGCTCGCCCTTTCCTCTTGCACACCGTCTCACTCTCACGCATGCCACTCCGTCGCCCGTGAGTTCCCGGAGTTGCGCCTCTATTGGCGAGGATCCCCTGGGTCTAGTGCACCTGGGATCTCATGTTGGTGGCGTTGTCATGCGTTTCGTGGAAGTGGCAGGCGTGAGTACAGGACTCACCGCCTTCTTTAGCACAAGTGCCTCACAGTGCACAGCCTCTCACTCGCAGGCGTGCCACTACGGCTGCCGTGATTTGGCAGGAGGTGCCCGACTACTCTCCAACTCCCCTGGGACTATCTACTGCACCCGGGAATCCGTTTTGTCCGCGTTGTCATGCGTTTCGTGGAAGTGGCATGCGTTGTCATACAAGGCTCACCGCCTTCTTTACCACATGTGCCTCATAGAGCACAGCCTCTCACTCGCAGGCGTGCCACACCGCCGCCCGTGATTTGGCAGGAGGTGCGCGCCTACTCCCCGACTCCCCTGGGACTATCTACTGCACCCGACACTCCATTTTGGCCGCGCTGTGATGTGTTTGGTGGAAGTAGCAGGAGTAAGTACAAGACTCACCGCCTGCTTTAGCACATGTGCCTCAAAGTCCACAGCCTCTCACTCGCAGGCGTGCCACTACGGCTGCCGTGATTTGGCAGGAGGTGCGCGCCTACTCCCCAACTCCCCTGGGACTATCTTGTGCACCCGGGAATCCGTTTTGGCCGCGCGGTGATGTGTTTCCTGGAAGTAGCAGGCGTGAGTACAAGGCTCGCCCTTTCCTCTTGCACACCGTCTCACTCTCACGCATGCCACTCCGTCGCCCGTGAGTTCCCGGAGTTGCGCCTCTATTGGCGAGGTTCCCCTGGGTCTAGTGCACCTGGGATCTCATGTTGGTGGCGTTGTCATGCGTTTCGTGGAAGTGGCAGGCGTGAGTACAGGACTCACCGCCTTCTTTAGCACAAGTGCCTCACAGTGCACTGCCTCTCACTCGCAGGCGTGCCACTACGGCTGCCGTGATTTGGCAGGAGGTGCCCGACTACTCTCCAACTCCCCTGGGACTATCTACTGCACCCGGGAATCCGTTTTGTCCGCGTTGTCATGCGTTTCGTGGAAGTGGCATGCGTTGTCATACAAGGCTCACCGCCTTCTTTAGCACATGTGCCTCTTAGTGCACAGTCTCTCACTCGCAGGCGTGTCACGCCGACGCCAGTGACTTGCAGGAGGAGCGCGCCTACTCCCCAATTCCCCTGAGACTATCTACTGCACCCGGGAATCCATTTTGGCCGCGTGGTCATTTCTTTCATGCAAGTAGCGGGCGTGAGTACAAGACTCACCGCCTTTTTTAGCACATGTGCTTCATAGTGCACAGCCTCTCACTCGCAGGCGTGCCACACTGGCGCCCGTGATTTGGCAGGAGGTGCGCGCCTACTCCCCGACTCCCCTTAGACTATCTAGTGCACCCGACAATCCATTTTGGCCGCGCTGTGATGTGTTTGGTGGAAGTAGCAGGAGTAAGTACAAGACTCACCGCCTGCTTTAGCACATGTGCCTCAAAGTCCACAGCCTCTCACTCGCAGGCGTGCCACTACGGCTGCCGTGATTTGGCAGGAGGTGTGCGCCTACTCCCCAACTCCCCTGGGACTATCTTGTGCACCCGGGAATCCGTTTTGGCCGCGCGGTGATGTGTTTCGTGGAAGTAGCAGGCGTGAGTACAAGGCTCGCCCTTTCCTCTTGCACACCGTCTCACTCTCACGCATGCCACTCCGTCGCCCGTGAGTTCCCGGAGTTGCGCCTCTATTGGCGAGGTTCCCCTGGGTCTAGTGCACCTGGGATCTCATGTTGGTGGCGTTGTCATGCGTTTCGTGGAAGTGGCAGGCGTGAGTACAGGACTCACCGCCTTCTTTAGCACAAGTGCCTCACAGTGCACAGCCTCTCACTCGCAGGCGTGCCACTACGGCTGCCGTGATTTGGCAGGAGGTGCCCGACTACTCTCCAACTCCCCTGGGACTATCTACTGCACCCGGGAATCCGTTTTGTCCGCGTTGTCATGCGTTTCGTGGAAGTGGCATGCGTTGTCATACAAGGCTCACCGCCTTCTTTAGCACATGTGCCTCATAGTGCACAGCCTCTCACTCGCAGGCGTGCCACACCGCCGCCCGTGATTTGGCAGGAGGTGCGCGCCTACTCCCCGACTCCCCTGGGACTATCTACTGCACCCGACACTCCATTTTGGCCGCGCTGTGATGTGTTTGGTGGAAGTAGCAGGAGTAAGTACAAGACTCACCGCCTGCTTTAGCACATGTGCCTCAAAGTCCACAGCCTCTCACTCGCAGGCGTGCCATTACGGCTGCCGTGATTTGGCAGGAGGTGCGCGCCTACTCCCCAACTCCCCTGGGACTATCTTGTGCACCCGGGAATCCGTTTTGGCCGCGCGGTGATGTGTTTCCTGGAAGTAGCAGGCGTGAGTACAAGGCTCGCCCTTTCCTCTTGCACACCGTCTCACTCTCACGCATGCCACTCCGTCGCCCGTGAGTTCCCGGAGTTGCGCCTCTATTGGCGAGGTTCCCCTGGGTCTAGTGCACCTGGGATCTCATGTTGGTGGCGTTGTCATGCGTTTCGTGGAAGTGGCAGGCGTGAGTACAGGACTCACCGCCTTCTTTAGCACAAGTGCCTCACAGTGCACTGCCTCTCACTCGCAGGCGTGCCACTACGGCTGCCGTGATTTGGCAGGAGGTGCCCGACTACTCTCCAACTCCCCTGGGACTATCTACTGCACCCGGGAATCCGTTTTGTCCGCGTTGTCATGCGTTTCGTGGAAGTGGCATGCGTTGTCATACAAGGCTCACCGCCTTCTTTAGCACATGTGCCTCTTAGTGCACAGTCTCTCACTCGCAGGCGTGTCACGCCGACGCCAGTGACTTGCAGGAGGAGCGCGTCTACTCCCCAATTCCCCTGAGACTATCTACTGCACCCGGGAATCCATTTTGGCCGCGTGGTCATTTCTTTCATGCAAGTAGCGGGCGTGAGTACAAGACTCACCGCCTTTTTTAGCACATGTGCTTCATAGTGCACAGCCTCTCACTCGCAGGCGTGCCACACTGGCGCCCGTGATTTGGCAGGAGGTGCGCGCCTACTCCCCGACTCCCCTTAGACTATCTAGTGCACCCGACAATCCATTTTGGCCGCGCTGTGATGTGTTTGGTGGAAGTAGCAGGAGTAAGTACAAGACTCACCGCCTGCTTTAGCACATGTGCCTCAAAGTCCACAGCCTCTCACTCGCAGGCGTGCCACTACGGCTGCCGTGATTTGGCAGGAGGTGTGCGCCTACTCCCCAACTCCCCTGGGACTATCTTGTGCACCCGGGAATCCGTTTTGGCCGCGCGGTGATGTGTTTCGTGGAAGTAGCAGGCGTGAGTACAAGGCTCGCCCTTTCCTCTTGCACACCGTCTCACTCTCACGCATGCCACTCCGTCGCCCGTGAGTTCCCGGAGTTGCGCCTCTATTGGCGAGGTTCCCCTGGGTCTAGTGCACCTGGGATCTCATGTTGGTGGCGTTGTCATGCGTTTCGTGGAAGTGGCAGGCGTGAGTACAGGACTCACCGCCTTCTTTAGCACAAGTGCCTCACAGTGCACTGCCTCTCACTCGCAGGCGTGCCACTACGGCTGCCGTGATTTGGCAGGAGGTGCCCGACTACTCTCCAACTCCCCTGGGACTATCTACTGCACCCGGGAATCCGTTTTGTCCGCGTTGTCATGCGTTTCGTGGAAGTGGCATGCGTTGTCATACAAGGCTCACCGCCTTCTTTAGCACATGTGCCTCTTAGTGCACAGTCTCTCACTCGCAGGCGTGTCACGCCGACGCCAGTGACTTGCAGGAGGAGCGCGCCTACTCCCCAATTCCCCTGAGACTATCTACTGCACCCGGGAATCCATTTTGGCCGCGTGGTCATTTGTTTCATGCAAGTAGCGGGCGTGAGTACAAGACTCACCGCCTTTTTTAGCACATGTGCTTCATAGTGCACAGCCTCTCACTCGCAGGCGTGCTACACTGGCGCCCGTGATTTGGCAGGAGGTGCGCGCCTACTCCCCGACTCCCCTTAGACTATCTAGTGCACCCGACAATCCATTTTGGCCGCGCTGTGATGTGTTTGGTGGAAGTAGCAGGAGTAAGTACAAGACTCACCGCCTGCTTTAGCACATGTGCCTCAAAGTCCACAGCCTCTCACTCGCAGGCGTGCCACTACGGCTGCCGTGATTTGGCAGGAGGTGTGCGCCTACTCCCCAACTCCCCTGGGACTATCTTGTGCACCCGGGAATCCGTTTTGGCCGCGCGGTGATGTGTTTCGTGGAAGTAGCAGGCGTGAGTACAAGGCTCGCCCTTTCCTCTTGCACACCGTCTCACTCTCACGCATGCCACTCCGTCGCCCGTGAGTTCCCGGAGTTGCGCCTCTATTGGCGAGGTTCCCCTGGGTCTAGTGCACCTGGGATCTCATGTTGGTGGCGTTGTCATGCGTTTCGTGGAAGTGGCATGCGTTGTCATACAAGGCTCACCGCCTTCTTTAGCACATGTGCCTCATAGTGCACAGCCTCTCACTCGCAGGCGTGCCACACCGGCGCCCGTGATTTGGCAGGAGGTGCGCGCCTACTCCCCGACTCCCCTGGGACTATCTACTGCACCCGACACTCCATTTTGGCCGCGCTGTGATGTGTTTGGTGGAAGTAGCAGGAGTAAGTACAAGACTCACCGCCTGCTTTAGCACATGTGCCTCAAAGTCCACAGCCTCTCACTCGCAGGCGTGCCACTACGGCTGCCGTGATTTGGTAGGAGGTCCCCGACTAATCTCCAACTCCCCTGGGACTATCTACTGAACCCGGGAATCCGTTTTGTCCGCGTTGTCATGCGTTTCGTGGAAGTGGCATGCGTTGTCATACAAGGCTCACCGCCTTCTTTAGCACATGTCCCTCATAGTGCACAGCCTCTCACTCGCAGGGGTGCCACACCGGCGCCCGTGATTTGGCAGGAGGTGCGCGCCTACTCCCCGACTCCCCTGGGACTATCTACTGCACCCGACACTCCATTTTGGCCGCGCTGTGATGTGTTTGGTGGAAGTAGCAGGAGTAAGTACAAGACTCACCGCCTGCTTTAGCACATGTGCCTCAAAGTCCACAGCCTCTCACTCGCAGGCGTGCCACTACGGCTGCCGTGATTTGGCAGGAGGTGTGCGCCTACTCCCCAACTCCCCTGGGACTATCTTGTGCACCCGGGAATCCGTTTTGGCCGCGCGGTGATGTGTTTCGTGGAAGTAGCAGGCGTGATTACAAGGCTCGCCCTTTCCTCTTGCACACCGTCTCACTCTCACGCATGCCACTCCGTCGCCCGTGAGTTCCCGGAGTTGCGCCTCTATTGGCGAGGCTCCCCTGGGTCTAGTGCACCTGGGATCTCATGTTGGTGGCGTTGTCATGCGTTTCGTGGAAGTGGCAGGCGTGAGTACAGGACTCACCGCCTTCTTTAGCACAAGTGCCTCACAGTGCACAGCCTCTCACTCGCAGGCGTGCCACTACGGCTGCCGTGATTTGGCAGGAGGTGCCCGACTACTCTCCAACTCCCCTGGGACTATCTACTGCACCCGGGAATCCGTTTTGTCCGCGTTGTCATGCGTTTCGTGGAAGTGGCATGCGTTGTCATACAAGGCTCACTACCTTCCTTAGCACATGTGCCTCATAGTGCACAGCCTCTCACTCGCAGGCGTGCCACACCGGCGCCCGTGATTTGGCAGGAGGTGCGCGCCTACTCCCCGACTCCCCTGGGACTATCTACTGCACCCGACACTCCATTTTGGCCGCGCTGTGATGTGTTTGGTGGAAGTAGCAGGAGTAAGTACAAGACTCACCGCCTGCTTTAGCACATGTGCCTCAAAGTCCACAGCCTCTCACTCGCAGGCGTGCCACTACGGCTGCCGTGATTTGGCAGGAGGTGCGCGCCTACTCCCCAACTCCCCTGGGACTATCTTGTGCACCCGGGAATCCGTTTTGGCCGCGCGGTGATGTGTTTCGTGGAAGTAGCAGGCGTGAGTACAAGGCTCGCCCTTTCATCTTGCACACCCTCTCACTCTCACGCATGCCACTCCGTCGCCCGTGAGTTCCCGGAGTTGCACCTCTATTGGCGAGGTTCCCCTGGGTCTAGTGCACCTGGGATCTCATGTTGGTGGCGTTGTCATGCGTTTCGTGGAAGTGGCAGGCGTGAGTACAGGACTCACCGCCTTCTTTAGCACAAGTGCCTCACAGTGCACAGCCTCTCACTCGCAGGCGTGCCACTACGGCTGCCGTGATTTGGCAGGAGGTGCCCGACTACTCTCCAACTCCCCTGGGACTATCTACTGCACCCGGGAATCCGTTTTGTCCGCGTTGTCATGCGTTTCGTGGAAGTGGCATGCGTTGTCATACAAGGCTCACCGCCTTCTTTAGCACATGTGCCTCTTAGTGCACAGTCTCTCACTCGCAGGCGTGTCACGCCGACGCCAGTGACTTGCAGGAGGAGCGCGCCTACTCCCCAATTCCCCTGAGACTATCTACTGCACCCGGGAATCCATTTTGGCCGCGTGGTCATTGGTTTCATGCAAGTAGCGGGCGTGAGTACAAGACTCACCGCCTTTTTTAGCACATGTCCTTCATAGTGCACAGCCTCTCACTCGCAGGCGTGCCACACTGGCGCCCGTGATTTGGCAGGAGGTGCGCGCCTACTCCCCGACTCCCCTTAGACTATCTAGTGCACCCGACAATCCATTTTGGCCGCGCTGTGATGTGTTTGGTGGAAGTAGCAGGAGTAAGTACAAGACTCACCGCCTGCTTTAGCACATGTGCCTCAAAGTCCACAGCCTCTCACTCGCAGGCGTGCCACTACGGCTTCCGTGATTTGGCAGGAGGTGTGCGCCTACTCCCCAACTCCCCTGGGACTATCTTGTGCACCCGGAAATCCGTTTTGGCCGCGCGGTGATGTGTTTCGTGGAAGTAGCAGGCGTGAGTACAAGGCTCGCCCTTTCCTCTTGCACACCGTCTCACTCTCACGCATGCCACTCCGTCGCCCGTGAGTTCCCGGAGTTGCGCCTCTATTGGCGAGGTTCCCCTGGGTCTAGTGCACCTGGGATCTAATGTTGGTGGCGTTGTCATGCGTTTCGTGGAAGTGGCAGGCGTGAGTACAGGACTCACCGCCTTCTTTAGCACAAGTGCCTCACAGTGCACTGCCTCTCACTCGCAGGCGTGCCACTACGGCTGCCGTGATTTGGCAGGAGGTGCCCGACTACTCTCCAACTCCCCTGGGACTATCTACTGCACCCGGGAATCCGTTTTGTCCGCGTTGTCATGCGTTTCGTGGAAGTGGCATGCGTTGTCATACAAGGCTCACCGCCTTCTTTAGCACATGTGCCTCTTAGTGCACAGTCTCTCACTCGCAGGCGTGTCACGCCGACGCCAGTGACTTGCAGGAGGAGCGCGCCTACTCCCCAATTCCCCTGAGACTATCTACTGCACCCGGGAATCCATTTTGGCCGCGTGGTCATTTGTTTCATGCAAGTAGCGGGCGTGAGTACAAGACTCACCGCCTTTTTTAGCACATGTGCTTCATAGTGCACAGCCTCTCACTCGCAGGCGTGCCACACTGGCGCCCGTGATTTGGCAGGAGGTGCGCGCCTACTCCCCGACTCCCCTTAGACTATCTAGTGCACCCGACAATCCATTTTGGCCGCGCTGTGATGTGTTTGGTGGAAGTAGCAGGAGTAAGTACAAGACTCACCGCCTGCTTTAGCACATGTGCCTCAAAGTCCACAGCCTCTCACTCGCAGGCGTGCCACTACGGCTGCCGAGATTTGGCAGGAGGTGTGCGCCTACTCCCCAACTCCCCTGGGACTATCTTGTGCACCCGGGAATCCGTTTTGGCCGCGCGGTGATGTGTTTCGTGGAAGTAGCAGGCGTGAGTACAAGGCTCGCCCTTTCCTCTTGCACACCGTCTCACTCTCACGCATGCCACTCCGTCGCCCGTGAGTTCCCGGAGTTGCGCCTCTATTGGCGAGGTTCCCCTGGGTCTAGTGCACCTGGGATCTCATGTTGGTGGCGTTGTCATGCGTTTCGTGGAAGTGGCAGGCGTGAGTACAGGACTCACCGCCTTCTTTAGCACAAGTGCCTCACAGTGCACAGCCTCTCACTCGCAGGCTTGCCACTACGGCTGCCGTGATTTGGCAGGAGGTGCCCGACTACTCTCCAACTCCCCTGGGACTATCTACTGCACCCGGGAATCCGTTTTGTCCGCGTTGTCATGCGTTTCGTGGAAGTGGCATGCGTTGTCATACAAGGCTCACCGCCTTCTTTAGCACATGTGCCTCATAGTGCACAGCCTCTCACTCGCAGGCGTGCCACACCGGCGCCCGTGATTTGGCAGGAGGTGCGCGCCTACTCCCCGACTCCCCTGGGACTATCTACTGCACCCGACACTCCATTTTGGCCGCGCTGTGATGTGTTTGGTGGAAGTAGCAGGAGTAAGTACAAGACTCACCGCCTGCTTTAGCACATGTGCCTCAAAGTCCACAGCCTCTCACTCGCAGGCGTGCCACTACGGCTGCCGTGATTTGGCAGGAGGTGCGCGCCTACTCCCCAACTCCCCTGGGACTATCTTGTGCACCCGGGAATCCGTTTTGGCCGCGCGGTGATGTGTTTCCTGGAAGTAGCAGGCGTGAGTACAAGGCTCGCCCTTTCCTCTTGCACACCGTCTCACTCTCACGCATGCCACTCCGTCGCCCGTGAGTTCCCGGAGTTGCGCCTCTATTGGCGAGGTTCCCCTGGGTCTAGTGCACCTGGGATCTCATGTTGGTGGCGTTGTCATGCGTTTCGTGGAAGTGGCAGGCGTGAGTACAGGACTCACCGCCTTCTTTAGCACAAGTGCCTCACAGTGCACTGCCTCTTACTCGCAGGCGTGCCACTACGGCTGCCGTGATTTGGCAGGAGGTGCCCGACTACTCTCCAACTCCCCTGGGACTATCTACTGCACCCGGGAATCCGTTTTGTCCGCGTTGTCATGCGTTTCGTGGAAGTGGCATGCGTTGTCATACAAGGCTCACCGCCTTCTTTAGCACATGTGCCTCTTAGTGCACAGTCTCTCACTCGCAGGCGTGTCACGCCGACGCCAGTGACTTGCAGGAGGAGCGCGCCTACTCCCCAATTCCCCTGAGACTATCTACTGCACCCGGGAATCCATTTTGGCCGCGTGGTCATTTGTTTCATGCAAGTAGCGGGCGTGAGTACAAGACTCACCGCCTTTTTTAGCACATGTGCTTCATAGTGCACAGCCTCTCACTCGCAGGCGTGCCACACTGGCGCCCGTGATTTGGCAGGAGGTGCGCGCCTACTCCCCGACTCCCCTTAGACTATCTAGTGCACCCGACAATCCATTTTGGCCGCGCTGTGATGTGTTTGGTGGAAGTAGCAGGAGTAAGTACAAGACTCACCGCCTGCTTTAGCACATGTGCCTCAAAGTCCACAGCCTCTCACTCGCAGGCGTGCCACTACGGCTGCCGTGATTTGGCAGGAGGTGTGCGCCTACTCCCCAACTCCCCTGGGACTATCTTGTGCACCCGGGAATCCGTTTTGGCCGCGCGGTGATGTGTTTCGTGGAAGTAGCAGGCGTGAGTACAAGGCTCGCCCTTTCCTCTTGCACACCGTCTCACTCTCACGCATGCCACTCCGTCGACCGTGAGTTCCCGGAGTTGCGCCTCTATTGGCGAGGTTCCCCTGGGACTAGTGCACCTGGGATCTCATGTTGGTGGCGTTGTCATGCGTTTCGTGGAAGTGGCAGGCGTGAGTACAGGACTCACCGCCTTCTTTAGCACAAGTGCCTCACAGTGCACTGCCTCTCACTCGCAGGCGTGCCACTACGGCTGCCGTGATTTGGCAGGAGGTGCCCGACTACTCTCCAACTCCCCTGGGACTATCTACTGCACCCGGGAATCCGTTTTGTCCGCGTTGTCATGCGTTTCGTGGAAGTGGCATGCGTTGTCATACAAGGCTCACCGCCTTCTTTAGCACATGTGCCTCTTAGTGCACAGTCTCTCACTCGCAGGCGTGTCACGCCGACGCCAGTGACTTGCAGGAGGAGCGCGCCTACTCCCCAATTCCCCTGAGACTATCTACTGCACCCGGGAATCCATTTTGGCCGCGTGGTCATTTGTTTCATGCAAGTAGCGGGCGTGAGTACAAGACTCACCGCCTTTTTTAGCACATGTGCTTCATAGTGCACAGCCTCTCACTCGCAGGCGTGCCACACTGGCGCCCGTGATTTGGCAGGAGGTGCGCGCCTACTCCCCGACTCCCCTTAGACTATCTAGTGCACCCGACAATCCATTTTGGCCGCGCTGTGATGTGTTTGGTGGAAGTAGCAGGAGTAAGTACAAGACTCACCGCCTGCTTTAGCACATGTGCCTCAAAGTCCACAGCCTCTCACTCGCAGGCGTGCCACTACGGCTGCCGTGATTTGGCAGGAGGTGTGCGCCTACTCCCCAACTCCCCTGGGACTATCTTGTGCACCCGGGAATCCGTTTTGGCCGCGCGGTGATGTGTTTCGTGGAAGTAGCAGGCGTGAGTACAAGGCTCGCCCTTTCCTCTTGCACACCGTCTCACTCTCACGCATGCCACTCCGTCGCCCGTGAGTTCCCGGAGTTGCGCCTCTATTGGCGAGGTTCCCCTGGGTCTAGTGCACCTGGGATCTCATGTTGGTGGCGTTGTCATGCGTTTCGTGGAAGTGGCAGGCGTGAGTACCGGACTCACCGCCTTCTTTAGCACAAGTGCCTCACAGTGCACAGCCTCTCACTCGCAGGCGTGCCACTACGGCTGCCGTGATTTGGCAGGAGGTGCCCGACTACTCTCCAACTCCCCTGGGACTATCTACTGCACCCGGGAATCCGTTTTGTCCGCGTTGTCATGCGTTTCGTGGAAGTGGCATGCGTTGTCATACAAGGCTCACCGCCTTCTTTAGCACATGTGCCTCATAGTGCACAGCCTCTCACTCGCAGGCGTGCCACACCGGCGCCCGTGATTTGGCAGGAGGTGCGCGCCTACTCCCCGACTCCCCTGGGACTATCTACTGCACCCGACACTCCATTTTGGCCGCGCTGTGATGTGTTTGGTGGAAGTAGCAGGAGTAAGTACAAGACTCACCGCCTGCTTTAGCACATGTGCCTCAAAGTCCACAGCCTCTCACTCGCAGGCGTGCCACTACGGCTGCCGTGATTTGGCAGGAGGTGCGCGCCTACTCCCCAACTCCCCTGGGACTATCTTGTGCACCCGGGAATCCGTTTTGGCCGCGCGGTGATGTGTTTCGTGGAAGTAGCAGGCGTGAGTACAAGGCTCGCCCTTTCCTCTTGCACACCGTCTCACTCTCACGCATGCCACTCCGTCGTCCGTGAGTTCCCGGAGTTGCGCCTCTATTGGCGAGGTTCCCCTGGGTCTAGTGCACCTGGGATCTCATGTTGGTGGCGTTGTCATGCGTTTCGTGGAAGTGGCAGGCGTGAGTACAGGACTCACCGCCTTCTTTAGCACAAGTGCCTCACAGTGCACTGCCTCTCACTCGCAGGCGTGCCACTACGGCTGCCGTGATTTGGCAGGAGGTGCCCGACTACTCTCCAACTCCCCTGGGACTATCTACTGCACCCGGGAATCCGTTTTGTCCGCGTTGTCATGCGTTTCGTGGAAGTGGCATGCGTTGTCATACAAGGCTCACCGCCTTCTTTAGCACATGTGCCTCTTAGTGCACAGTCTCTCACTCGCAGGCGTGTCACGCCGACGCCAGTGACTTGCAGGAGGAGCGCGCCTACTCCCCAATTCCCCTGAGACTATCTACTGCACCCGGGAATCCATTTTGGCCGCGTGGTCATTTGTTTCATGCAAGTAGCGGGCGTGAGTACAAGACTCACCGCCTTTTTTAGCACATGTGCTTCATAGTGCACAGCCTCTCACTCGCAGGCGTGCCACACTGGCGCCCGTGATTTGGCAGGAGGTGCGCGCCTACTCCCCGACTCCCCTTAGACTATCTAGTGCACCCGACAATCCATTTTGGCCGCGCTGTGATGTGTTTGGTGGAAGTAGCAAAAGTAAGTACAAGACTCACCGCCTGCTTTAGCACATGTGCCTCAAAGTCCACAGCCTCTCACTCGCAGGCGTGCCACTACGGCTGCCGTGATTTGGCAGGAGGTGTGCGCCTACTCCCCAACTCCCCTGGGACTATCTTGTGCACCCGGCAATCCGTTTTGGCCGCGCGGTGATGTGTTTCGTGGAAGTAGCAGGCGTGAGTACAAGGCTCGCCCTTTCCTCTTGCACACCGTCTCACTCTCACGCATGCCACTCCGTCGCCCGTGAGTTCCCGGAGTTGCGCCTCTATTGGCGAGGTTCCCCTGGGTCTAGTGCACCTGGGATCTCATGTTGGTGGCGTTGTCATGCGTTTCGTGGAAGTGGCAGGCGTGAGTACAGGACTCACCGCCTTCTTTAGCACAAGTGCCTCACAGTGCACAGCCTCTCACTCGCAGGTGTGCCACTACGGCTGCCGTGATTTGGCAGGAGGTGCCCGACTACTCTCCAACTCCCCTGGGACTATCTACTGCACCCGGGAATCCGTTTTGTCCGCGTTGTCATGCGTTTCGTGGAAGTGGCATGCGTTGTCATACAAGGCTCACCGCCTTCTTTAGCACATGTGCCTCATAGTGCACAGCCTCTCACTCGCAGGCGTGCCACACCGGCGCCCGTGATTTGGCAGGAGGTGCGCGCCTACTCCCCGACTCCCCTGGGACTATCTACTGCACCCGACACTCCATTTTGGCCGCGCTGTGATGTGTTTGGTGGAAGTAGCAGGAGTAAGTACAAGACTCACCGCCTGCTTTAGCACATGTGCCTCAAAGTCCACAGCCTCTCACTCGCAGGCGTGCCACTACGGCTGCCGTGATTTGGCAGGAGGTGCGTTCCTACTCCCCAACTCCCCTGGGACTATCTTGTGCACCCGGTAATCCGTTTTGGCCGCGCGGTGATGTGTTTCGTGGAAGTAGCAGGCGTGAGTACAAGGCTTGCCCTTTCCTCTTGCACACCGTCTCACTCTCACGCATGCCACTCCGTCGCCCGTGAGTTCCCGGAGTTGCGCCTCTATTGGCGAGGTTCCCCTGGGTCTAGTGCACCTGGGATCTCATGTTGGTGGCGTTGTCATGCGTTTCGTGGAAGTGGCAGGCGTGAGTACAGGACTCACCGCCTTCTTTAGCACAAGTGCCTCACAGTGCACAGCCTCTCACTCGCAGGCGTGCCACTACGGCTGCCGTGATTTGGCAGGAGGTGCCCGACTACTTTCCAACTCCCCTGGGACTATCTACTGCACCCGGGAATCCGTTTTGTCCGCGTTGTCATGCGTTTCGTGGAAGTGGCATGCGTTGTCATACAAGGCTCACCGCCTTCTTTAGCACATGTGCCTCTTAGTGCACAGTCTCTCACTCGCAGGCGTGTCACGCCGACGCCAGTGACTTGCAGGAGGAGCGCGCCTACTCCCCAATTCCCCTGAGACTATCTACTGCACCCGGGAATCCATTTTGGCCGCGTGGTCATTTGTTTCATGCAAGTAGCGGGCGTGAGTACAAGACTCACCGCCTTTTTTAGCACATGTGCTTCATAGTGCACAGCCTCTCACTCGCAGGCGTGCCACACTGGCGCCCGTGATTTGGCAGGAGGTGCACGCCTACTCCCCGACTCCCCTTAGACTATCTAGTGCACCCGACACTCCATTTTGGCCGCGCTGTGATGTGTTTGGTGGAAGTAGCAGGAGTAAGTACAAGACTCACCGCCTGCTTTAGCACATGTGCCTCAAAGTCCACAGCCTCTCACTCGCAGGCGTGCCACTACGGCTGCCGTGATTTGGCAGGAGGTGTGCGCCTACTCCCCAACTCCCCTGGGACTATCTTGTGCAACCGGGAATCCGATTTGGCCGCGCGGTGATGTGTTTCGTGGAAGTAGCAGGCGTGAGTACAAGGCTCGCCCTTTCCTCTTGCACACCGTCTCACTCTCACGCATGCCACTCCGTCGCCAGTGAGTTCCCGGAGTTGCGCCTCTATTGGCGAGGTTCCCCTGGGTCTAGTGCACCTGGGATCTCATGTTGGTGGCGTTGTCATGCGTTTCGTGGAAGTGGCAGGCGTGAGTACAGGACTCACCGCCTTCTTTAGCACAAGTGCCTCACAGTGCACAGCCTCTCACTCGCAGGCGTGCCACTACGGCTGCCGTGATTTGGCAGGAGGTGCCCGACTACTCTCCAACTCCCCTGGGACTATCTACTGCACCCGGGAATCCGTTTTGTCCGCGTTGTCATGCGTTTCGTGGAAGTGGCATGCGTTGTCATACAAGGCTCACCGCCTTCTTTAGCACATGTGCCTCTTAGTGCACAGTCTCTCACTCGCAGGCGTGTCACGCCGACGCCAGTGACTTGCAGGAGGAGCGCGCCTACTCCCCAATTCCCCTGAGACTATCTACTGCACCCGGGAATCCATTTTGGCCGCGTGGTCATTTGTTTCATGCAAGTAGCGGGCGTGAGTACAAGACTCACCGCCTTTTTTAGCACATGTGCTTCATAGTGCACAGCCTCTCACTCGCAGGCGTGCCACACTGGCGCCCGTGATTTGGCAGGAGGTGCGCGCCTACTCCCCGACTCCCCTTAGACTATCTAGTGCACCCGACAATCCATTTTGGCCGCGCTGTGATGTGTTTGGTGGAAGTAGCAGGAGTAAGTACAAGACTCACCGCCTGCTTTAGCACATGTGCCTCAAAGTCCACAGCCTCTCACTCGCAGGCGTGCCACTACGGCTGCCGTGATTTGGCAGGAGGTGTGCGCCTACTCCCCAACTCCCCTGGGACTATCTTGTGCACCCGGGAATCCGTTTTGGCCGCGCGGTGATGTGTTTCGTGGAAGTAGCAGGCGTGAGTACAAGGCTCGCCCTTTCCTCTTGCACACCGTCTCACTCTCACGCATGCCACTCCGTCGCCCGTGAGTTCCCGGAGTTGCGCCTCTATTGGCGAGGTTCCCCTGGGTCTAGTGCACCTGGGATCTCATGTTGGTGGCGTTGTCATGCGTTTCGTGGAAGTGGCAGGCGTGAGTACAGGACTCACCGCCTTCTTTAGCACAAGTGCCTCACAGTGCACAGCCTCTCACTCGCAGGCGTGCCACTACGGCTGCCGTGATTTGGCAGGAGGTGCCCGACTACTCTCCAACTCCCCTGGGACTATCTACTGCACCCGGGAATCCGTTTTGTCCGCGTTGTCATGCGTTTCGTGGAAGTGGCATGCGTTGTCATACAAGGCTCACCGCCTTCTTTAGCACATGTGCCTCATAGTGCACAGCCTCTCACTCGCAGGCGTGCCACACCGGCGCCCGTTATTTGGCAGGAGGTGCGCGCCTACTCCCCGACTCCCCTGGGACTATCTACTGCACCCGACACTCCATTTTGGCCGCGCTGTGATGTGTTTGGTGGAAGTAGCAGGAGTAAGTACAAGACTCACCGCCTGCTTTAGCACATGTGCCTCAAAGTCCACAGCCTCTCACTCGCAGGCGTGCCACTACGGCTGCCGTGATTTGGCAGGAGGTGCGCGCCTACTCCCCAACTCCCCTGGGACTATCTTGTGCACCCGGGAATCCGTTTTGGCCGCGCGGTGATGTGTTTCGTGGAAGTAGCAGGCGTGAGTACAAGGCTCGCCCTTTCCTCTTGCACACCGTCTCACTCTCACGCATGCCACTCCGTCGTCCGTGAGTTCCCGGAGTTGCGCCTCTATTGGCGAGGTTCCCCTGGGTCTAGTGCACCTGGGATCTCATGTTGGTGGCGTTGTCATGCGTTTCGTGGAAGTGGCAGGCGTGAGTACAGGACTCACCGCCCTCTTTAGCACAAGTGCCTCACAGTGCACAGCCTCTCACTCGCAGGCGTGCCACTACGGCTGCCGTGATTTGGCAGGAGGTGCCCGACTACTCTACAACTCCCCTGGGACTATCTACTGCACCCGGGAATCCGTTTTGTCCGCGTTGTCATGCGTTTCGTGGAAGTGGCATGCGTTGTCATACAAGGCTCACCGCCTTCTTTAGCACATGTGCCTCTTAGTGCACAGTCTCTCACTCGCAGGCGTGTCACGCCGACGCCAGTGACTTGCAGGAGGAGCGCGCCTACTCCCCAATTCCCCTGAGACTATCTACTGCACCCGGGAATCCATTTTGGCCGCGTGGTCATTTGTTTCATGCAAGTAGCGGGCGTGAGTACAAGACTCACCGCCTTTTTTAGCACATGTGCTTCATAGTGCACAGCCTCTCACTCGCAGGCGTGCCACACTGGCGCCTGTGATTTGGCAGGAGGTGCGCGCCTACTCCCCGACTCCCCTTAGACTATCTAGTGCACCCGACAATCCATTTTGGCCGCGCTGTGATGTGTTTGGTGGAAGTAGCAGGAGTAAGTACAAGACTCACCGCCTGCTTTAGCACATGTGCCTCAAAGTCCACAGCCTCTCACTCGCAGGCGTGCCACTACGGCTTCCGTGATTTGGCAGGAGGTGTGCGCCTACTCCCCAACTCCCCTGGGACTATCTTGTGCACCCGGGAATCCGTTTTGGCCGCGCGCTGATGTGTTTCGTGGAAGTAGCAGGCGTGAGTACAAGGCTCGCCCTTTCCTCTTGCACACCGTCTCACTCTCACGCATGCCACTCCGTCGCCCGTGAGTTCCCGGAGCTGCGCCTCTATTGGCGAGGTTCCCCTGGGTCTAGTGCACCTGGGATCTCATGTTGGTGGCGTTGTCGTGCGTTTCGTGGAAGTGGCAGGCGTGAGTACAGGACTCACCGCCTTCTTTAGCACAAGTGCCTCACAGTGCACACCCTCTCACTCGCAGGCGTGCCACTACGGCTGCCGTGATTTGGCAGGAGGTGCTTGACTACTCTCCAACTCCCCTGGGACTATCTACTGCACCCGGGAATCCGTTTTGTCCGCGTTGTCATGCGTTTCGTGGAAGTGGCATGCGTTGTCATACAAGGCTCACCGCCTTCTTTAGCACATGTGCCTCATAGTGCACAGCCTCTCACTCGCAGGCGTGCCACACCGGCGCCCGTGATTTGGCAGGAGGTGCGCGCCTACTCCCCGACTCCCCTGGGACTATCTACTGCACCCGACACTCCATTTTGGCCGCGCTGTGATGTGTTTGGTGGAAGTAGCAGGAGTAAGTACAAGACTCACCGCCTGCTTTAGCACATGTGCCTCAAAGTCCACAGCCTCTCACTCGCAGGCGTGCCACTACGGCTGCCGTGATTTGGCAGGAGGTGCGCGCCTACTCCCCAACTCCCCTGGGACTATCTTGTGCACTCGGGAATCCGTTTTGGCCGCGCGGTGATGTGTTTCCTGGAAGTAGCAGGCGTGAGTACAAGGCTCGCCCTTTCCTCTTGCACACCGTCTCACTCTCACGCATGCCACTCCGTCGCCCGTGAGTTCCCGGAGTTGCGCCTCTATTGGCGAGGTTCCCCTGGGTCTAGTGCACCTGGGATCTCATGTTGGTGGCGTTGTCATGCGTTTCGTGGAAGTGGCAGGCGTGAGTACAGGACTCACCGCCTTCTTTAGCACAAGTGCCTCACAGTGCACTGCCTCTCACTCGCAGGCGTGCCACTACGGCTGCCGTGACTTGGCAGGAGGTGCCCGACTACTCTCCAACTCCCCTGGGACTATCTACTGCACCCGGGAATCCGTTTTGTCCGCGTTGTCATGCGTTTCGTGGAAGTGGCATGCGTTGTCATACAAGGCTCACCGCCTTCTTTAGCACATGTGCCTCTTAGTGCACAGTCTCTCACTCGCAGGCGTGTCACGCCGACGCCAGTGACTTGCAGGAGGAGCGCGCCTACTCCCCAATTCCCCTGAGACTATCTACTGCACCCGGGAATCCATTTTGGCCGCGTGGTCATTTGTTTCATGCAAGTAGCGGGCGTGAGTACAAGACTCACCGCCTTTTTTAGCACATGTGCTTCATAGTGCACAGCCTCTCACTCGCAGGCGTGCCACACTGGCGCCCGTGATTTGGCAGGAGGTGCGCGCCTACTCCCCGACTCCCCTTAGACTATCTAGTGCACCCGACAATCCATTTTGGTCGCGCTGTGATGTGTTTGGTGGAAGTAGCAGGAGTAAGTACAAGACTCACCGCCTGCTTTAGCACATGTGCCTCAAAGTCCACAGCCTCTCACTCGCAGGCGTGCCACTACGGCTGCCGTGATTTGGCAGGAGGTGTGCGCCTACTCCCCAACTCCCCTGGGACTATCTTGTGCACCCGGCAATCCGTTTTGGCCGCGCGGTGATGTGTTTCGTGGAAGTAGCAGGCGTGAGTACAAGGCTCGCCCTTTCCTCTTGCACACCGTCTCACTCTCACGCATGCCACTCCGTCGCCCGTGAGTTCCCGGAGTTGCGCCTCTATTGGCGAGGTTCCCCTGGGTCTAGTGCACCTGGGATCTCATGTTGGTGGCGTTGTCATGCGTTTCGTGGAAGTGGCAGGCGTGAGTACAGGACTCACCGCCTTCTTTAGCACAAGTGCCTCACAGTGCACAGTCTCTCACTCGCAGGTGTGCCACTACGGCTGCCGTGATTTGGCAGGAGGTGCCCGACTACTCTCCAACTCCCCTGGGACTATCTACTGCACCCGGGAATCCGTTTTGTCCGCGTTGTCATGCGTTTCGTGGAAGTGGCATGCGTTGTCATACAAGGCTCACCGCCTTCTTTAGCACATGTGCCTCATAGTGCACAGCCTCTCACTCGCAGGCGTGCCACACCGGCGCCCGTGATTTGGCAGGAGGTGCGCGCCTACTCCCCGACTCCCCTGGGACTATCTACTGCACCCGACACTCCATTTTGGCCGCGCTGTGATGTGTTTGGTGGAAGTAGCAGGAGTAAGTACAAGACTCACCGCCTGCTTTAGCACATGTGCCTCAAAGTCCACAGCCTCTCACTCGCAGGCGTGCCACTACGGCTGCCGTGATTTGGCAGGAGGTGCGCGCCTACTCCCCAACTCCCCTGGGACTATCTTGTGCACCCGGGAATCCGTTTTGGCCGCGCGGTGATGTGTTTCGTGGAAGTAGCAGGCGTGAGTACAAGGCTTGCCCTTTCCTCTTGCACACCGTCTCACTCTCACGCATGCCACTACGTCGCCCGTGAGTTCCCGGAGTTGCGCCTCTATTGGCGAGGTTCCCCTGGGTCTAGTGCACCTGGGATCTCATGTTGGTGGCGTTGTCATGCGTTTCGTGGAAGTGGCAGGCGTGAGTACAGGACTCACCGCCTTCTTTAGCACAAGTGCCTCACAGTGCACAGCCTCTCACTCGCAGGCGTGCCACTACGGCTGCCGTGATTTGGCAGGAGGTGCCCGACTACTCTCCAACTCCCCTGGGACTATCTACTGCACCCGGGAATCCGTTTTGTCCGCGTTGTCATGCGTTTCGTGGAAGTGGCATGCGTTGTCATACAAGGCTCACCGCCTTCTTTAGCACATGTGCCTCTTAGTGCACAGTCTCTCACTCGCAGGCGTGTCACGCCGACGCCAGTGACTTGCAGGAGGAGCGCGCCTACTCCCCAATTCCCCTGAGACTATCTACTGCACCCGGGAATCCATTTTGGCCGCGTGGTCATTTGTTTCATGCAAGTAGCGGGCGTGAGTACAAGACTCACCGCCTTTTTTAGCACATGTGCTTCATAGTGCACAGCCTCTCACTCGCAGGCGTGCCACACTGGCGCCCGTGATTTGGCAGGAGGTGCGCGCCTACTCCCCGACTCCCCTTAGACTATCTAGTGCACCCGACACTCCATTTTGGCCGCGCTGTGATGTGTTTGGTGGAAGTAGCAGGAGTAAGTACAAGACTCACCGCCTGCTTTAGCACATGTGCCTCAAAGTCCACAGCCTCTCACTCGCAGGCGTGCCACTACGGCTGCCGTGATTTGGCAGGAGGTGTGCGCCTACTCCCCAACTCCCCTGGGACTATCTTGTGCAACCGGGAATCCGATTTGGCCGCGCGGTGATGTGTTTCGTGGAAGTAGCAGGCGTGAGTACAAGGCTCGCCCTTTCCTCTTGCACACCGTCTCACTCTCACGCATGCCACTCCGTCGCCAGTGAGTTCCCGGAGTTGCGCCTCTATTGGCGAGGTTCCCCTGAGTCTAGTGCACCTGGGATCTCATGTTGGTGGCGTTGTCATGCGTTTCGTGGAAGTGGCAGGCGTGAGTACAGGACTCACCGCCTTCTTTAGCACAAGTGCCTCACAGTGCACTGCCTCTCACTCGCAGGCGTGCCACTACGGCTGCCGTGATTTGGCAGGAGGTGCCCGACTACTCTCCAACTCCCCTGGGACTATCTACTGCACCCGGGAATCCGTTTTGTCCGCGTTGTCATGCGTTTCGTGGAAGTGGCATGCGTTGTCATACAAGGCTCACCGCCTTCTTTAGCACATGTGCCTCTTAGTGCACAGTCTCTCACTCGCAGGCGTGTCACGCCGACGCCAGTGACTTGCAGGAGGAATGCGCCTACTCCCCAATTCCCCTGAGACTATCTACTGCACCCGGGAATCCATTTTGGCCGCGTGGTCATTTGTTTCATGCAAGTAGCGGGCGTGAGTACAAGACTCACCGCCTTTTTTAGCACATGTGCTTCATAGTGCACAGCCTCTCACTCGCAGGCGTGCCACACTGGCGCCCGTGATTTGGCAGGAGGTGCGCGCCTACTCCCCGACTCCCCTTAGACTATCTAGTGCACCCGACAATCCATTTTGGCCGCGCTGTGATGTGTTTGGTGGAAGTAGCAGGAGTAAGTACAAGACTCACCGCCTGCTTTAGCACATGTGCCTCAAAGTCCACAGCCTCTCACTCGCAGGCGTGCCACTACGGCTGCCGTGATTTGGCAGGAGGTGTGCGCCTACTCCCCAACTCCCCTGGGACTATCTTGTGCACCCGGGAATCCGTTTTGGCCGCGCGGTGATGTGTTTCGTGGAAGTAGCAGGCGTGAGTACAAGGCTCGCCCTTTCCTCTTGCACACCGTCTCACTCTCACGCATGCCACTCCGTCGCCCGTGAGTTCCCGGAGTTGCGCCTCTATTGGCGAGGCTCCCCTGGGTCTAGTGCACCTGGGATCTCATGTTGGTGGCGTTGTCATGCGTTTCGTGGAAGTGGCAGGCGTGAGTACAGGACTCACCGCCTTCTTTAGCACAAGTGCCTCACAGTGCACAGCCTCTCACTCGCAGGCGTGCCACTACGGCTGCCGTGATTTGGCAGGAGGTGCCCGACTACTCTCCAACTCCCCTGGGACTATCTACTGCACTTGGGAATCCGTTTTGTCCACGTTGTCATGCGTTTCGTGGAAGTGGCATGCGTTGTCATACAAGGCTCACCGCCTTCTTTAGCACATGTGCCTCATAGTGCACAGCCTCTCACTCGCAGGCGTGCCACACCGGCGCCCGTGATTTGGCAGGAGGTGCGCGCCTACTCCCCGACTCCCCTGGGACTATCTACTGCACCCGACACTCCATTTTGGCCGCGCTGTGATGTGTTTGGTGGAAGTAGCAGGAGTAAGTACAAGACTCACCGCCTGCTTTAGCACATGTGCCTCAAAGTCCACAGCCTCTCACTCGCAGGCGTGCCACTACGGCTGCCGTGATTTGGCAGGAGGTGCGCGCCTACTCCCCAACTCCCCTGGGACTATCTTGTGCACCCGGGAATCCGTTTTGGCCGCGCGGTGATGTGTTTCCTGGAAGTAGCAGGCGTGAGTACAAGGCTCGCCCTTTCCTCTTGCACACCGTCTCACTCTCACGCATGCCACTCCGTCGCCCGTGAGTTCCCGGAGTTGCGCCTCTATTGGCGAGGTTCCCCTGGGTCTAGTGCACCTGGGATCTCATGTTGGTGGCGTTGTCATGCGTTTCGTGGAAGTGGCAGGCGTGAGTACAGGACTCACCGCCTTCTTTAGCACAAGTGCCTCACAGTGCACAGCCTCTCACTCTCAGGCGTGCCACTACGGCTGCCGTGATTTGGCAGGAGGTGCCCGACTACTCTCCAACTCCCCTGGGACTATCTACTGCACCCGGGAATCCGTTTTGTCCGCGTTGTCATGCGTTTCGTGGAAGTGGCATGCGTTGTCATACAAGGCTCACCGCCTTCTTTAGCACATGTGCCTCTTAGTGCACAGTCTCTCACTCGCAGGCGTGTCACGCCGACGCCAGTGACTTGCAGGAGGAGCGCGCCTACTCCCCAATTCCCCTGAGACTATCTACTGCACCCGGGAATCCATTTTGGCCGCGTGGTCATTTGTTTCATGCAAGTAGCGGGCGTGAGTACAAGACTCACCGCCTTTTTTAGCACATGTGCTTCATAGTGCACAGCCTCTCACTCGCAGGCGTGCCACACTGGCGCCCGTGATTTGGCAGGAGGTGCGCGCCTACTCCCCGACTCCCCTTAGATTATCTAGTGCACCCGACACTCCATTTTGGCCGCGCTGTGATGTGTTTGGTGGAAGTAGCAGGAGTAAGTACAAGACTCACCGCCTGCTTTAGCACATGTGCCTCAAAGTCCACAGCCTCTCACTCGCAGGCGTGCCACTACGGCTGCCGTGATTTGGCAGGAGGTGCGCGCCTACTCCCCAACTCCCCTGGGACTATCTTGTGCACCCGGGAATCCGTTTTGGCCGCGCGGTGATGTGTTTCGTGGAAGTAGCAGGCGTGAGTACAAGGCTCGCCCTTTCCTCTTGCACACCGTCTCACTCTCACGCATGCCACTCCGTCGCCCGTGAGTTCCCGGAGTTGCGCCTCTATTGGCGAGGTTCCCCTGGGTCTAGTGCACCTGGGATCTCATGTTGGTGGCGTTGTCATGCGTTTCGTGGAAGTGGCAGGCGTGAGTACAGGACTCACCGCCTTCTTTAGCACAAGTGCCTCACAGTGCACAGCCTCTCACTCGCAGGCGTGCCACTACGGCTGCCGTGATTTGGCAGGAGGTGCCCGACTACTCTCCAACTCCCCTGGGACTATCTACTGCACCCGGGAATCCGTTTTGTCCGCGTTGTCATGCGTTTCGTGGAAGTGGCATGCGTTGTCATACAAGGCTCACCGCCTTCTTTAGCACATGTGCCTCTTAGTGCACAGTCTCTCACTCGCAGGCGTGTCACGCCGACGCCAGTGACTTGCAGGAGGAGCGCGCCTACTCCCCAATTCCCCTGAGACTATCTACTGCACCCGGGAATCCATTTTGGCCGCGTGGTCATTTGTTTCATGCAAGTAGCGGGCGTTAGTACAAGACTCACCGCCTTTTTTAGCACATGTGCTTCATAGTGCACAGCCTCTCACTCGCAGGCGTGCCACACTGGCGCCCGTGATTTGGCAGGAGGTGCGCGCCTACTCCCCGACTCCCCTTAGACTATCTAGTGCACCCGACAATCCATTTTGGCCGCGCTGTGATGTGTTTGGTGGAAGTAGCAGGAGTAAGTACAAGACTCACCGCCTGCTTTAGCACATGTGCCTCAAAGTCCACAGCCTCTCACTCGCAGGCGTGCCACTACGGCTTCCGTGATTTGTCAGGAGGTGTGCGCCTACTCCCCAACTCCCCTGGGACTATCTTGTGCACCCGGGAATCCGTTTTGGCCGCGCGGTGATGTGTTTCGTGGAAGTAGCAGGCGTGAGTACAAGGCTCGCCCTTTCCTCTTGCACACCGTCTCACTCTCACGCATGCAACTCCGTCGCCCGTGAGTTCCCGGAGTTGCGCCTCTATTGGCGAGGTTCCCCTGGGTCTAGTGCACCTGGGATCTCATGTTGGTGGCGTTGTCATGCGTTTCGTGGAAGTGGCAGGCGTGAGTACAGGACTCACCGCCTTCTTTAGCACAAGTGCCTCACAGTGCACAGCCTCTCACTCGCAGGCGTGCCACTACGGCTGCCGTGATTTGGCAGGAGGTGCCCGACTACTCTCCAACTCCCCTGGGACTATCTACTGCACCCGGGAATCCGTTTTGTCCGCGTTGTCATGCGTTTCGTGGAAGTGGCATGCGTTGTCATACAAGGCTCACCGCCTTCTTTAGCACATGTGCCTCATAGTGCACAGCCTCTCACTCGCAGGCGTGCCACACCGGCGCCCGTGATTTGGCAGGAGGTGCGCGCCTACTCCCCGACTCCCCTGGGACTATCTACTGCACCCGACACTCCATTTTGGCCGCGCTGTGATGTGTTTGGTGGAAGTAGCAGGAGTAAGTACAAGACTCACCGCCTGCTTTAGCACATGTGCCTCAAAGTCCACAGCCTCTCACTCGCAGGCGTGGCACTACGGCTGCCGTGATTTGGCAGGAGGTGCGCGCCTACTCCCCAACTCCCCTGGGACTATCTTGTGCACCCGGGAATCCGTTTTGGCCGCGCGGTGATGTGTTTCCTGGAAGTAGCAGGCGTGAGTACAAGGCTCGCCCTTTCTTCTTGCACACCGTCTCACTCTCACGCATGCCACTCCGTCGCCCGTGAGTTCCCGGAGTTGCGCTTCTATTGGCGAGGTTCCCCTGGGTCTAGTGCACCTGGGATCTCATGTTGGTGGCGTTGTCATGCGTTTCGTAGAAGTGGCAGGCGTGAGTACAGGACTCACCGCCTTCTTTAGCACAAGTGCCTCACAGTGCACTGCCTCTCACTCGCAGGCGTGCCACTACGGCTGCCGTGATTTGGCAGGAGGTGCCCGACTACTCTCCAACTCCCCTGGGACTATCTACTGCACCCGGGAATCCGTTTTGTCCGCGTTGTCATGCGTTTCGTGGAAGTGGCATGCGTTGTCATACAAGGCTCACCGCCTTCTTTAGGACATGTGCCTCTTAGTGCACAGTCTGTCACTCGCAGGCGTGTCACGCCGACGCCAGTGACTTGCAGGAGGAGCGCGCCTACTCCCCAATTCCCCTGAGACTATCTACTGCACCCGGGAATCCATTTTGGCCGCGTGGTCATTTGTTTCATGCAAGTAGCGGGCGTGAGTACAAGACTCACCGCCTTTTTTAGCACATGTGCTTCATAGTGCACAGCCTCTCACTCGCAGGCGTGCCACACAGGCGCCCGTGATTTGGCAGGAGGTGCGCGCCTACTCCCCGACTCCCCTTAGACTATCTAGTGCACCCGACAATCCATTTTGGCCGCGCTGTGATGTGTTTGGTGGAAGTAGCAGGAGTAAGTACAAGACTCACCGCCTGCTTTAGCACATGTGCCTCAAAGTCCACAGCCTCTCACTCGCAGGCGTGCCACTACGGCTGCCGTGATTTGGCAGGAGGTGTGCGCCTACTCCCCAACTCCCCTGGGACTATCTTGTGCACCCGGGAATCCGTTTTGGCCGCGCGGTGATGTGTTTCGTGGAAGTAGCAGGCGTGAGTACAAGGCTTGCCCTTTCCTCTTGCACACCGTCTCACTCTCACGCATGCCACTCCGTCGCCCGTGAGTTCCCGGAGTTGCGCCTCTATTGGCGAGGTTCCCCTGGGTCTAGTGCACCTGGGATCTCATGTTGGTGGCGTTGTCATGCGTTTCGTGGAAGTGGCAGGCGTGAGTACAGGACTCACCGCCTTCTTTAGCACAAGTGCCTCACAGTGCACTGCCTCTCACTCGCAGGCGTGCCACTACGGCTGCCGTGATTTGGCAGGAGGTGCCCGACTACTCTCCAACTCCCCTGGGACTATCTACTGCACCCGGGAATCCGTTTTGTCCGCGTTGTCATGCGTTTCGTGGAAGTGGCATGCGTTGTCATACAAGGCTCACCGCCTTCTTTAGCACATGTGCCTCTTAGTGCACAGTCTCTCACTCGCAGGCGTGTCACGCCGACGCCAGTGACTTGCAGGAGGAATGCGCCTACTCCCCAATTCCCCTGAGACTATCTACTGCACCCGGGAATCCATTTTGGCCGCGTGGTCATTTGTTTCATGCAAGTAGCGGGCGTGAGTACAAGACTCACCGCCTTTTTTAGCACATGTGCTTCATAGTGCACAGCTTCTCACTCGCAGGCGTGCCACACTGGCGCCCGTGATTTGGCAGGAGGTGCGCGCCTACTCCCCGACTCCCCTTAGACTATCTAGTGCACCCGACAATCCATTTTGGCCGCGCTGTGATGTGTTTGGTGGAAGTAGCAGGAGTAAGTACAAGACTCACCGCCTGCTTTAGCACATGTGCCTCAAAGTCCACAGCCTCTCACTCGCAGGCGTGCCACTACGGCTACCGTGATTTGGCAGGAGGTGTGCGCCTACTCCCCAACTCCCCTGGGACTATCTTGTGCACCCGGGAATCCGTTTTGGCCGCGCGGTGATGTGTTTCGTGGAAGTAGCAGGCGTGAGTACAAGGCTCGCCCTTTCCTCTTGCACACCGTCTCACTCTCACGCATGCCACTCCGTCGCCCGTGAGTTCCCGGAGTTGCGTCTCTATTGGCGAGGCTCCCCTGGGTCTAGTGCACCTGGGATCTCATGTTGGTGGCGTTGTCATGCGTTTCGTGGAAGTGGCAGGCGTGAGTACAGGACTCACCGCCTTCTTTAGCACAAGTGCCTCACAGTGCACAGCCTCTCACTCGCAGGCGTGCCACTACGGCTGCCGTGATTTGGCAGGAGGTGCCCGACTACTCTCCAACTCCCCTGGGACTATCTACTGCACTTGGGAATCCGTTTTTTCCGCGTTGTCATGCGTTTCGTGGAAGTGGCATGCGTTGTCATACAAGGCTCACCGCCTTCTTTAGCACATGTGCCTCATAGTGCACAGCCTCTCACTCGCAGGCGTGCCACACCGGCGCCCGTGATTTGGCAGGAGGTGCGCGCCTACTCCCCGACTCCCCTGGGACTATCTACTGCACCCGACACTCCATTTTGGCCGCGCTGTGATGTGTTTGGTGGAAGTAGCAGGAGTAAGTACAAGACTCACCGCCTGCTTTAGCACATGTGCCTCAAAGTCCACAGCCTCTCACTCGCAGGCGTGACACTACGGCTGCCGTGATTTGGCAGGAGGTGCGCGCCTACTCCCCAACTCCCCTGGGACTATCTTGTGCACCCGGGAATCCGTTTTGGCCGCGCGGTGATGTGTTTCGTGGAAGTAGCAGGCGTGAGTACAAGGCTTGCCCTTTCCTCTTGCACACCGTCTCACTCTCACGCATGCCACTCCGTCGCCCGTGAGTTCCCGGAGTTGCGCCTCTATTGGCGAGGTTCCCCTGGGTCTAGTGCACCTGGGATCTCATGTTGGTGGCGTTGTCATGCGTTTCGTGGAAGTGACAGGCGTGAGTACAGGACTCACAACCTTCTTTAGCACAAGTGCCTCACAGTGCACAGCCTCTCACTCGCAGGCGTGCCACTACGGCTGCCGTGATTTGGCAGGAGGTGCCCGACTACTCTCCAACTCCCCTGGGACTATCTACTGCACCCGGGAATCCGTTTTGTCCGCGTTGTCATGCGTTTCGTGGAAGTGGCATGCGTTGTCATACAAGGCTCACCGCCTTCTTTAGCACATGTGCCTCTTAGTGCACAGTCTCTCACTCGCAGGCGTGTCACGCCGACGCCAGTGACTTGCAGGAGGAGCGCGCCTACTCCCCAATTCCCCTGAGACTATCTACTGCACCCGGGAATCCATTTTGGCCGCGTGGTCATTTGTTTCATGCAAGTAGCGGGCGTGAGTACAAGACTCACCGCCTTTTTTAGCACATGTGCTTCATAGTGCACAGCCTCTCACTCGCAGGCGTGCCACACTGGCGCCCGTGATTTGGCAGGAGGTGCGCGCCTACTCCCCGACTCCCCTTAGACTATCTAGTGCACCCGACACTCCATTTTGGCCGCGCTGTGATGTGTTTGGTGGAAGTAGCAGGAGTAAGTACAAGACTCACCGCCTGCTTTAGCACATGTGCCTCAAAGTCCACAGCCTCTCACTCGCAGGCGTGCCACTACGGCTTCCGTGATTTGGCAGGAGGTGTGCACCTACTCCCCAACTCCCCTGGGACTATCTTGTGCACCCGGGAATCCGTTTTGGCCGCGCGGTGATGTGTTTCCTGGAAGTAGCAGGCGTGAGTACAAGGCTCGCCCTTTCCTCTTGCACACCGTCTCACTCTCACGCATGCCACTCCGTCGCCCGTGAGTTCCCGGAGTTGCGCCTCTATTGGCGAGGTTCCCCTGGGTCTAGTGCACCTGGGATCTCATGTTGGTGGCGTTGTCATGCGTTTCGTGGAAGTGGCAGGCGTGAGTACAGGACTCACCGCCTTCTTTAGCACAAGTGCCTCACAGTGCACTGCCTCTCACTCGCAGGCGTGCCACTACGGCTGCCGTGATTTGGCAGGAGGTGCCCGACTACTCTCCAACTCCCCTGGGACTATCTACTGCACCCGGGAATCCGTTTTGTCCGCGTTGTCATGCGTTTCGTGGAAGTGGCATGCGTTGTCATACAAGGCTCACCGCCTTCTTTAGCACATGTGCCTCTTAGTGCACAGTCTCTCACTCGCAGGCGTGTCACGCCGACGCCAGTGACTTGCAGGAGGAGCGCGCCTACTCCCCAATTCCCCTGAGACTATCTACTGCACCCGGGAATCCATTTTGGCCGCGTGGTCATTTGTTTCATGCAAGTAGCGGGCGTGAGTACAAGACTCACCGCCTTTTTTAGCACATGTGCTTCATAGTGCACAGCCTCTCACTTGCAGGCGTGCCACACTGGCGCCCGTGATTTGGCAGGAGGTGCGCGCCTACTCCCCGACTCCCCTTAGACTATCTAGTGCACCCGACAATCCATTTTGGCCGCGCTGTGATGTGTTTGGTGGAAGTAGCAGGAGTAAGTACAAGACTCACCGCCTGCTTTAGCACATGTGCCTCAAAGTCCACAGCCTCTCACTCGCAGGCGTGCCACTACGGCTGCCGTGATTTGGCAGGAGGTGTGCGCCTACTCCCCAACTCCCCTGGGACTATCTTGTGCAACCGGGAATCCGATTTGGCCGCGCGGTGATGTGTTTCGTGGAAGTAGCAGGCGTGAGTACAAGGCTCGCCCTTTCCTCTTGCACACCGTCTCACTCTCACGCATGCCACTCCGTCGCCAGTGAGTTCCCGGAGTTGCGCCTCTATTGGCGAGGTTCCCCTGGGTCTAGTGCACCTGGGATCTCATGTTGGTGGCGTTGTCATGCGTTTCGTGGAAGTGGCAGGCGTGAGTACAGGACTCACCGCCTTCTTTAGCACAAGTGCCTCACAGTGCACTGCCTCTCACTCGCAGGCGTGCCACTACGGCTGCCGTGATTTGGCAGGAGGTGCCCGACTACTCTCCAACTCCCCTGGGACTATCTACTGCACCCGGGAATCCGTTTTGTCCGCGTTGTCATGCGTTTCGTGGAAGTGGCATGCGTTGTCATACAAGGCTCACCGCCTTCTTTAGCACATGTGCCTCATAGTGCACAGCCTCTCACTCGCAGGCGTGCCACACTGGCGCCTGTGATTTGGCAGGAGGTGCGCGCCTACTCCCCGACTCTCCTGGGACTATCTACTGCACCCGACACTCCATTTTGGCCGCACTGTGATGTGTTTGGTGGAAGTAGCAGGAGTAAGTACAAGACTCACCGCCTGCTTTAGCACATGTGCCTCAAAGTCCACAGCCTCTCACTCGCAGGCGTGCCACTACGGCTGCCGTGATTTGGCAGGAGGTGCGCGCCTACTCCCCAACTCCCCTGGGACTATCTTGTGCACCCGGGAATCCGTTTTGGCCGCGCGGTGATGTGTTTCGTGGAAGTAGCAGGCGTGAGTACAAGGCTCGCCCTTTCCTCTTGCACACCGTCTCACTCTCACGCATGCCACTCCGTCGCCCGTGAGTTCCCGGAGTTGCGCCTCTATTGGCGAGGTTCCCCTGGGTCTAGTGCACCTGGGATCTCATGTTGGTGGCGTTGTCATGCGTTTCGTGGAAGTGGCAGGCGTGAGTACAGGACTCACCGCCTTCTTTAGCACAAGTGCCTCACAGTGCACAGCCTCTCACTCGCAGGCGTGCCACTACGGCTGCCGTGATTTGGCAGGAGGTGCCCGACTACTCTCCAACTCCCCTGGGACTATCTACTGCACCCGGGAATCCGTTTTGTCCGCGTTGTCATGCGTTTCGTGGAAGTGGCATGCGTTGTCATACAAGGCTCACCGCCTTCTTTAGCACATGTGCCTCATAGTGCACAGCCTCTCACTCGCAGGCGTGCCACACCGGCGCCCGTGATTTGGCAGGAGGTGCGCGCCTACTCCCCGACTCCCCTGGGACTATCTACTGCACCCGACACTCCATTTTGGCCGCGCTGTGATGTGTTTGGTGGAAGTAGCAGGAGTAAGTACAAGACTCACCGCCTGCTTTAGCACATGTGCCTCAAAGTCCACAGCCTCTCACTCGCAGGCGTGCCACTACGGCTGCCGTGATTTGGCAGGAGGTGCGCGCCTACTCCCCAACTCCCCTGGGACTATCTTGTGCACCCGGGAATCCGTTTTGGCCGCGCGGTGATGTGTTTCCTGGAAGTAGCAGGCGTGAGTACAAGGCTCGCCCTTTCCTCTTGCACACCGTCTCACTCTCACGCATGCCACTCCGTCGCCCGTGAGTTCCCGGAGTTGCGCCTCTATTGGCGAGGTTCCCCTGGGTCTAGTGCACCTGGGATCTCATGTTGGTGGCGTTGTCATGCGTTTCGTGGAAGTGGCAGGCGTGAGTACAGGACTCACCGCCTTCTTTAGCACAAGTGCCTCACAGTGCACTGCCTCTCACTCGCAGGCGTGCCACTACGGCTGCCGTGATTTGGCAGGAGGTGCCCGACTACTCTCCAACTCCCCTGGGACTATCTACTGCACCCGGGAATCCGTTTTGTCCGCGTTGTCATGCGTTTCGTGGAAGTGGCATGCGTTGTCATACAAGGCTCACCGCCTTCTTTAGCACATGTGCCTCTTAGTGCACAGTCTCTCACTCGCAGGCGTGTCACGCCGACGCCAGTGACTTGCAGGAGGAGCGCGCCTACTCCCCAATTCCCCTGAGACTATCTACTGCACCCGGGAATCCATTTTGGCCGCGTGGTCATTTCTTTCATGCAAGTAGCGGGCGTGAGTACAAGACTCACCGCCTTTTTTAGCACATGTGCTTCATAGTGCACAGCCTCTCACTCGCAGGCGTGCCACACTGGCGCCCGTGATTTGGCAGGAGGTGCGCGCCTACTCCCCGACTCCCCTTAGACTATCTAGTGCACCCGACAATCCATTTTGGCCGCGCTGTGATGTGTTTGGTGGAAGTAGCAGGAGTAAGTACAAGACTCACCGCCTGCTTTAGCACATGTGCCTCAAAGTCCACAGCCTCTCACTCGCAGGCGTGCCACTACGGCTTCCGTGATTTGGCAGGAGGTGTGCGCCTACTCCCCAACTCCCCTGGGACTATCTTGTGCACCCGGGAATCCGTTTTGGCCGCGCGGTGATGTGTTTCGTGGAAGTAGCAGGCGTGAGTACAAGGCTCGCCCTTTCCTCTTGCACACCGTCTCACTCTCACGCATGCCACTCCGTCGCCCGTGAGTTCCCGGAGTTGCGCCTCTATTGGCGAGATTCCCCTGGGTCTAGTGCACCTGGGATCTCATGTTGGTGGCGTTGTCATGCGTTTCGTGGAAGTGGCAGGCGTGAGTACAGGACTCACCGCCTTCTTTAGCACAAGTGCCTCACAGTGCACTGCCTCTCACTCGCAGGCGTGCCACTACGGCTGCCGTGATTTGGCAGGAGGTGCCCGACTACTCTCCAACTCCCCTGGGACTATCTACTGCACCCGGGAATCCGTTTTGTCCGCGTTGTCATGCGTTTCGTGGAAGTGGCATGCGTTGTCATACAAGGCTCACCGCCTTCTTTAGCACATGTGCCTCTTAGTGCACAGTCTCTCACTCGCAGGCGTGTCACGCCGACGCCAGTGACTTGCAGGAGGAGCGCGCCTACTCCCCAATTCCCCTGAGACTATCTACTGCACCCGGGAATCCATTTTGGCCGCGTGGTCATTTGTTTCATGCAAGTAGCGGGCGTGAGTACAAGACTCACCGCCTTTTTTAGCACATGTGCTTCATAGTGCACAGCCTCTCACTCGCAGGCGTGCCACACTGGCGCCCGTGATTTGGCAGGAGGTGCGCGCCTACTCCCCGACTCCCCTTAGACTATCTAGTGCACCCGACAATCCATTTTGGTCGCGCTGTGATGTGTTTGGTGGAAGTAGCAGGAGTAAGTACAAGACTCACCGCCTGCTTTAGCACATGTGCCTCAAAGTCCACAGCCTCTCACTCGCAGGCGTGCCACTACGGCTGCCGTGATTTGGCAGGAGGTGTGCGCCTACTCCCCAACTCCCCTGGGACTATCTTGTGCACCCGGCAATCCGTTTTGGCCGCGCGGTGATGTGTTTCGTGGAAGTAGCAGGCGTGAGTACAAGGCTCGCCCTTTCCTCTTGCACACCGTCTCACTCTCACGCATGCCACTCCGTCGCCCGTGAGTTCCCGGAGTTGCGCCTCTATTGGCGAGGTTCCCCTGGGTCTAGTGCACCTGGGATCTCATGTTGGTGGCGTTGTCATGCGTTTCGTGGAAGTGGCAGGCGTGAGTACAGGACTCACCGCCTTCTTTAGCACAAGTGCCTCACAGTGCACAGTCTCTCACTCGCAGGTGTGCCACTACGGCTGCCGTGATTTGGCAGGAGGTGCCCGACTACTCTCCAACTCCCCTGGGACTATCTACTGCACCCGGGAATCCGTTTTGTCCGCGTTGTCATGCGTTTCGTGGAAGTGGCATGCGTTGTCATACAAGGCTCACCGCCTTCTTTAGCACATGTGCCTCATAGTGCACAGCCTCTCACTCGCAGGCGTGCCACACCGGCGCCCGTGATTTGGCAGGAGGTGCGCGCCTACTCCCCGACTCCCCTGGGACTATCTACTGCACCCGACACTCCATTTTGGCCGCGCTGTGATGTGTTTGGTGGAAGTAGCAGGAGTAAGTACAAGACTCACCGCCTGCTTTAGCACATGTGCCTCAAAGTCCACAGCCTCTCACTCGCAGGCGTGCCACTACGGCTGCCGTGATTTGGCAGGAGGTGCGCGCCTACTCCCCAACTCCCCTGGGACTATCTTGTGCACCCGGGAATCCGTTTTGGCCGCGCGGTGATGTGTTTCGTGGAAGTAGCAGGCGTGAGTACAAGGCTTGCCCTTTCCTCTTGCACACCGTCTCACTCTCACGCATGCCACTACGTCGCCCGTGAGTTCCCGGAGTTGCGCCTCTATTGGCGAGGTTCCCCTGGGTCTAGTGCACCTGGGATCTCATGTTGGTGGCGTTGTCATGCGTTTCGTGGAAGTGGCAGGCGTGAGTACAGGACTCACCGCCTTCTTTAGCACAAGTGCCTCACAGTGCACAGCCTCTCACTCGCAGGCGTGCCACTACGGCTGCCGTGATTTGGCAGGAGGTGCCCGACTACTCTCCAACTCCCCTGGGACTATCTACTGCACCCGGGAATCCGTTTTGTCCGCGTTGTCATGCGTTTCGTGGAAGTGGCATGCGTTGTCATACAAGGCTCACCGCCTTCTTTAGCACATGTGCCTCTTAGTGCACAGTCTCTCACTCGCAGGCGTGTCACGCCGACGCCAGTGACTTGCAGGAGGAGCGCGCCTACTCCCCAATTCCCCTGAGACTATCTACTGCACCCGGGAATCCATTTTGGCCGCGTGGTCATTTGTTTCATGCAAGTAGCGGGCGTGAGTACAAGACTCACCGCCTTTTTTAGCACATGTGCTTCATAGTGCACAGCCTCTCACTCGCAGGCGTGCCACACTGGCGCCCGTGTTTTGGCAGGAGGTGCGCGCCTACTCCCCGACTCCCCTTAGACTATCTAGTGCACCCGACACTCCATTTTGGCCGCGCTGTGATGTGTTTGGTGGAAGTAGCAGGAGTAAGTACAAGACTCACCGCCTGCTTTAGCACATGTGCCTCAAAGTCCACAGCCTCTCACTCGCAGGCGTGCCACTACGGCTGCCGTGATTTGGCAGGAGGTGTGCGCCTACTCCCCAACTCCCCTGGGACTATCTTGTGCAACCGGGAATCCGATTTGGCCGCGCGGTGATGTGTTTCGTGGAAGTAGCAGGCGTGAGTACAAGGCTCGCCCTTTCCTCTTGCACACCGTCTCACTCTCACGCATGCCACTCCGTCGCCAGTGAGTTCCCGGAGTTGCGCCTCTATTGGCGAGGTTCCCCTGAGTCTAGTGCACCTGGGATCTCATGTTGGTGGCGTTGTCATGCGTTTCGTGGAAGTGGCAGGCGTGAGTACAGGACTCACCGCCTTCTTTAGCACAAGTGCCTCACAGTGCACTGCCTCTCACTCGCAGGCGTGCCACTACGGCTGCCGTGATTTGGCAGGAGGTGCCCGACTACTCTCCAACTCCCCTGGGACTATCTACTGCACCCGGGAATCCGTTTTGTCCGCGTTGTCATGCGTTTCGTGGAAGTGGCATGCGTTGTCATACAAGGCTCACCGCCTTCTTTAGCACATGTGCCTCTTAGTGCACAGTCTCTCACTCGCAGGCGTGTCACGCCGACGCCAGTGACTTGCAGGAGGAATGCGCCTACTCCCCAATTCCCCTGAGACTATCTACTGCACCCGGGAATCCATTTTGGCCGCGTGGTCATTTGTTTCATGCAAGTAGCGGGCGTGAGTACAAGACTCACCGCCTTTTTTAGCACATGTGCTTCATAGTGCACAGCCTCTCACTCGCAGGCGTGCCACACTGGCGCCCGTGATTTGGCAGGAGGTGCGCGCCTACTCCCCGACTCCCCTTAGACTATCTAGTGCACCCGACAATCCATTTTGGCCGCGCTGTGATGTGTTTGGTGGAAGTAGCAGGAGTAAGTACAAGACTCACCGCCTGCTTTAGCACATGTGCCTCAAAGTCCACAGCCTCTCACTCGCAGGCGTGCCACTACGGCTGCCGTGATTTGGCAGGAGGTGTGCGCCTACTCCCCAACTCCCCTGGGACTATCTTGTGCACCCGGGAATCCGTTTTGGCCGCGCGGTGATGTGTTTCGTGGAAGTAGCAGGCGTGAGTACAAGGCTCGCCCTTTCCTCTTGCACACCGTCTCACTCTCACGCATGCCACTCCGTCGCCCGTGAGTTCCCGGAGTTGCGCCTCTATTGGCGAGGCTCCCCTGGGTCTAGTGCACCTGGGATCTCATGTTGGTGGCGTTGTCATGCGTTTCGTGGAAGTGGCAGGCGTGAGTACAGGACTCACCGCCTTCTTTAGCACAAGTGCCTCACAGTGCACAGCCTCTCACTCGCAGGCGTGCCACTACGGCTGCCGTGATTTGGCAGGAGGTGCCCGACTACTCTCCAACTCCCCTGGGACTATCTACTGCACTTGGGAATCCGTTTTGTCCACGTTGTCATGCGTTTCGTGGAAGTGGCATGCGTTGTCATACAAGGCTCACCGCCTTCTTTAGCACATGTGCCTCATAGTGCACAGCCTCTCACTCGCAGGCGTGCCACACCGGCGCCCGTGATTTGGCAGGAGGTGCGCGCCTACTCCCCGACTCCCCTGGGACTATCTACTGCACCCGACACTCCATTTTGGCCGCGCTGTGATGTGTTTGGTGGAAGTAGCAGGAGTAAGTACAAGACTCACCGCCTGCTTTAGCACATGTGCCTCAAAGTCCACAGCCTCTCACTCGCAGGCGTGCCACTACGGCTGCCGTGATTTGGCAGGAGGTGCGCGCCTACTCCCCAACTCCCCTGGGACTATCTTGTGCACCCGGGAATCCGTTTTGGCCGCGCGGTGATGTGTTTCCTGGAAGTAGCAGGCGTGAGTACAAGGCTCGCCCTTTCCTCTTGCACACCGTCTCACTCTCACGCATGCCACTCCGTCGCCCGTGAGTTCCCGGAGTTGCGCCTCTATTGGCGAGGTTCCCCTGGGTCTAGTGCACCTGGGATCTCATGTTGGTGGCGTTGTCATGCGTTTCGTGGAAGTGGCAGGCGTGAGTACAGGACTCACCGCCTTCTTTAGCACAAGTGCCTCACAGTGCACAGCCTCTCACTCTCAGGCGTGCCACTACGGCTGCCGTGATTTGGCAGGAGGTGCCCGACTACTCTCCAACTCCCCTGGGACTATCTACTGCACCCGGGAATCCGTTTTGTCCGCGTTGTCATGCGTTTCGTGGAAGTGGCATGCGTTGTCATACAAGGCTCACCGCCTTCTTTAGCACATGTGCCTCTTAGTGCACAGTCTCTCACTCGCAGGCGTGTCACGCCGACGCCAGTGACTTGCAGGAGGAGCGCGCCTACTCCCCAATTCCCCTGAGACTATCTACTGCACCCGGGAATCCATTTTGGCCGCGTGGTCATTTGTTTCATGCAAGTAGCGGGCGTGAGTACAAGACTCACCGCCTTTTTTAGCACATGTGCTTCATAGTGCACAGCCTCTCACTCGCAGGCGTGCCACACTGGCGCCCGTGATTTGGCAGGAGGTGCGCGCCTACTCCCCGACTCCCCTTAGATTATCTAGTGCACCCGACACTCCATTTTGGCCGCGCTGTGATGTGTTTGGTGGAAGTAGCAGGAGTAAGTACAAGACTCACCGCCTGCTTTAGCACATGTGCCTCAAAGTCCACAGCCTCTCACTCGCAGGCGTGCCACTACGGCTGCCGTGATTTGGCAGGAGGTGCGCGCCTACTCCCCAACTCCCCTGGGACTATCTTGTGCACCCGGGAATCCGTTTTGGCCGGGCGGTGATGTGTTTCGTGGAAGTAGCAGGCGTGAGTACAAGGCTCGCCCTTTCCTCTTGCACACCGTCTCACTCTCACGCATGCCACTCCGTCGCCCGTGAGTTCCCGGAGTTGCGCCTCTATTGGCGAGGTTCCCCTGGGTCTAGTGCACCTGGGATCTCATGTTGGTGGCGTTGTCATGCGTTTCGTGGAAGTGGCAGGCGTGAGTACAGGACTCACCGCCTTCTTTAGCACAAGTGCCTCACAGTGCACAGCCTCTCACTCGCAGGCGTGCCACTACGGCTGCCGTGATTTGGCAGGAGGTGCCCGACTACTCTCCAACTCCCCTGGGACTATCTACTGCACCCGGGAATCCGTTTTGTCCGCGTTGTCATGCGTTTCGTGGAAGTGGCATGCGTTGTCATACAAGGCTCACCGCCTTCTTTAGCACATGTGCCTCTTAGTGCACAGTCTCTCACTCGCAGGCGTGTCACGCCGACGCCAGTGACTTGCAGGAGGAGCGCGCCTACTCCCCAATTCCCCTGAGACTATCTACTGCACCCGGGAATCCATTTTGGCCGCGTGGTCATTTGTTTCATGCAAGTAGCGGGCGTTAGTACAAGACTCACCGCCTCTTTTAGCACATGTGCTTCATAGTGCACAGCCTCTCACTCGCAGGCGTGCCACACTGGCGCCCGTGATTTGGCAGGAGGTGCGCGCCTACTCCCCGACTCCCCTTAGACTATCTAGTGCACCCGACAATCCATTTTGGCCGCGCTGTGATGTGTTTGGTGGAAGTAGCAGGAGTAAGTACAAGACTCACCGCCTGCTTTAGCACATGTGCCTCAAAGTCCACAGCCTCTCACTCGCAGGCGTGCCACTACGGCTTCCGTGATTTGTCAGGAGGTGTGCGCCTACTCCCCAACTCCCCTGGGACTATCTTGTGCACCCGGGAATCCGTTTTGGCCGCGCGGTGATGTGTTTCGTGGAAGTAGCAGGCGTGAGTACAAGGCTCGCCCTTTCCTCTTGCACACCGTCTCACTCTCACGCATGCAACTCCGTCGCCCGTGAGTTCCCGGAGTTGCGCCTCTATTGGCGAGGTTCCCCTGGGTCTAGTGCACCTGGGATCTCATGTTGGTGGCGTTGTCATGCGTTTCGTGGAAGTGGCAGGCGTGAGTACAGGACTCACCGCCTTCTTTAGCACAAGTGCCTCACAGTGCACAGCCTCTCACTCGCAGGCGTGCCACTACGGCTGCCGTGATTTGGCAGGAGGTGCCCGACTACTCTCCAACTCCCCTGGGACTATCTACTGCACCCGGGAATCCGTTTTGTCCGCGTTGTCATGCGTTTCGTGGAAGTGGCATGCGTTGTCATACAAGGCTCACCGCCTTCTTTAGCACATGTGCCTCATAGTGCACAGCCTCTCACTCGCAGGCGTGCCACACCGGCGCCCGTGATTTGGCAGGAGGTGCGCGCCTACTCCCCGACTCCCCTGGGACTATCTACTGCACCCGACACTCCATTTTGGCCGCGCTGTGATGTGTTTGGTGGAAGTAGCAGGAGTAAGTACAAGACTCACCGCCTGCTTTAGCACATGTGCCTCAAAGTCCACAGCCTCTCACTCGCAGGCGTGGCACTACGGCTGCCGTGATTTGGCAGGAGGTGCGCGCCTACTCCCCAACTCCCCTGGGACTATCTTGTGCACCCGGGAATCCGTTTTGGCCGCGCGGTGATGTGTTTCCTGGAAGTAGCAGGCGTGAGTACAAGGCTCGCCCTTTCTTCTTGCACACCGTCTCACTCTCACGCATGCCACTCCGTCGCCCGTGAGTTCCCGGAGTTGCGCTTCTATTGGCGAGGTTCCCCTGGGTCTAGTGCACCTGGGATCTCATGTTGGTGGCGTTGTCATGCGTTTCGTAGAAGTGGCAGGCGTGAGTACAGGACTCACCGCCTTCTTTAGCACAAGTGCCTCACAGTGCACTGCCTCTCACTCGCAGGCGTGCCACTACGGCTGCCGTGATTTGGCAGGAGGTGCCCGACTACTCTCCAACTCCCCTGGGACTATCTACTGCACCCGGGAATCCGTTTTGTCCGCGTTGTCATGCGTTTCGTGGAAGTGGCATGCGTTGTCATACAAGGCTCACCGCCTTCTTTAGCACATGTGCCTCTTAGTGCACAGTCTCTCACTCGCAGGCGTGTCACGCCGACGCCAGTGACTTGCAGGAGGAGCGCGCCTACTCCCCAATTCCCCTGAGACTATCTACTGCACCCGGGAATCCATTTTGGCCGCGTGGTCATTTGTTTCATGCAAGTAGCGGGCGTGAGTACAAGACTCACCGCCTTTTTTAGCACATGTGCTTCATAGTGCACAGCCTCTCACTCGCAGGCGTGCCACACAGGCGCCCGTGATTTGGCAGGAGGTGCGCGCCTACTCCCCGACTCCCCTTAGACTATCTAGTGCACCCGACAATCCATTTTGGCCGCGCTGTGATGTGTTTGGTGGAAGTAGCAGGAGTAAGTACAAGACTCACCGCCTGCTTTAGCACATGTGCCTCAAAGTCCACAGCCTCTCACTCGCAGGCGTGCCACTACGGCTGCCGTGATTTGGCAGGAGGTGTGCGCCTACTCCCCAACTCCCCTGGGACTATCTTGTGCACCCGGGAATCCGTTTTGGCCGCGCGGTGATGTGTTTCGTGGAAGTAGCAGGCGTGAGTACAAGGCTTGCCCTTTCCTCTTGCACACCGTCTCACTCTCACGCATGCCACTCCGTCGCCCGTGAGTTCCCGGAGTTGCGCCTCTATTGGCGAGGTTCCCCTGGGTCTAGTGCACCTGGGATCTCATGTTGGTGGCGTTGTCATGCGTTTCGTGGAAGTGGCAGGCGTGAGTACAGGACTCACCGCCTTCTTTAGCACAAGTGCCTCACAGTGCACTGCCTCTCACTCGCAGGCGTGCCACTACGGCTGCCGTGATTTGGCAGGAGGTGCCCGACTACTCTCCAACTCCCCTGGGACTATCTACTGCACCCGGGAATCCGTTTTGTCCGCGTTGTCATGCGTTTCGTGGAAGTGGCATGCGTTGTCATACAAGGCTCACCGCCTTCTTTAGCACATGTGCCTCTTAGTGCACAGTCTCTCACTCGCAGGCGTGTCACGCCGACGCCAGTGACTTGCAGGAGGAATGCGCCTACTCCCCAATTCCCCTGAGACTATCTACTGCACCCGGGAATCCATTTTGGCCGCGTGGTCATTTGTTTCATGCAAGTAGCGGGCGTGAGTACAAGACTCACCGCCTTTTTTAGCACATGTGCTTCATAGTGCACAGCTTCTCACTCGCAGGCGTGCCACACTGGCGCCCGTGATTTGGCAGGAGGTGCGCGCCTACTCCCCGACTCCCCTTAGACTATCTAGTGCACCCGACAATCCATTTTGGCCGCGCTGTGATGTGTTTGGTGGAAGTAGCAGGAGTAAGTACAAGACTCACCGCCTGCTTTAGCACATGTGCCTCAAAGTCCACAGCCTCTCACTCGCAGGCGTGCCACTACGGCTGCCGTGATTTGGCAGGAGGTGTGCGCCTACTCCCCAACTCCCCTGGGACTATCTTGTGCACCCGGGAATCCGTTTTGGCCGCGCGGTGATGTGTTTCGTGGAAGTAGCAGGCGTGAGTACAAGGCTCGCCCTTTCCTCTTGCACACCGTCTCACTCTCACGCATGCCACTCCGTCGCCCGTGAGTTCCCGGAGTTGCGTCTCTATTGGCGAGGCTCCCCTGGGTCTAGTGCACCTGGGATCTCATGTTGGTGGCGTTGTCATGCGTTTCGTGGAAGTGGCAGGCGTGAGTACAGGACTCACCGCCTTCTTTAGCACAAGTGCCTCACAGTGCACAGCCTCTCACTCGCAGGCGTGCCACTACGGCTGCCGTGATTTGGCAGGAGGTGCCCGACTACTCTCCAACTCCCCTGGGACTATCTACTGCACTTGGGAATCCGTTTTGTCCGCGTTGTCATGCGTTTCGTGGAAGTGGCATGCGTTGTCATACAAGGCTCACCGCCTTCTTTAGCACATGTGCCTCATAGTGCACAGCCTCTCACTCGCAGGCGTGCCACACCGGCGCCCGTGATTTGGCAGGAGGTGCGCGCCTACTCCCCGACTCCCCTGGGACTATCTACTGCACCCGACACTCCATTTTGGCCGCGCTGTGATGTGTTTGGTGGAAGTAGCAGGAGTAAGTACAAGACTCACCGCCTGCTTTAGCACATGTGCCTCAAAGTCCACAGCCTCTCACTCGCAGGCGTGACACTACGGCTGCCGTGATTTGGCAGGAGGTGCGCGCCTACTCCCCAACTCCCCTGGGACTATCTTGTGCACCCGGGAATCCGTTTTGGCCGCGCGGTGATGTGTTTCGTGGAAGTAGCAGGCGTGAGTACAAGGCTTGCCCTTTCCTCTTGCACACCGTCTCACTCTCACGCATGCCACTCCGTCGCCCGTGAGTTCCCGGAGTTGCGCCTCTATTGGCGAGGTTCCCCTGGGTCTAGTGCACCTGGGATCTCATGTTGGTGGCGTTGTCATGCGTTTCGTGGAAGTGACAGGCGTGAGTACAGGACTCACAACCTTCTTTAGCACAAGTGCCTCACAGTGCACAGCCTCTCACTCGCAGGCGTGCCACTACGGCTGCCGTGATTTGGCAGGAGGTGCCCGACTACTCTCCAACTCCCCTGGGACTATCTACTGCACCCGGGAATCCGTTTTGTCCGCGTTGTCATGCGTTTCGTGGAAGTGGCATGCGTTGTCATACAAGGCTCACCGCCTTCTTTAGCACATGTGCCTCTTAGTGCACAGTCTCTCACTCGCAGGCGTGTCACGCCGACGCCAGTGACTTGCAGGAGGAGCGCGCCTACTCCCCAATTCCCCTGAGACTATCTACTGCACCCGGGAATCCATTTTGGCCGCGTGGTCATTTGTTTCATGCAAGTAGCGGGCGTGAGTACAAGACTCACCGCCTTTTTTAGCACATGTGCTTCATAGTGCACAGCCTCTCACTCGCAGGCGTGCCACACTGGCGCCCGTGATTTGGCAGGAGGTGCGCGCCTACTCCCCGACTCCCCTTAGACTATCTAGTGCACCCGACACTCCATTTTGGCCGCGCTGTGATGTGTTTGGTGGAAGTAGCAAAAGTAAGTACAAGACTCACCGCCTGCTTTAGCACATGTGCCTCAAAGTCCACAGCCTCTCACTCGCAGGCGTGCCACTACGGCTGCCGTGATTTGGCAGGAGGTGTGCGCCTACTCCCCAACTCCCCTGGGACTATCTTGTGCACCCGGGAATCCGTTTTGGCCGCGCGGTGATGTGTTTCGTGGAAGTAGCAGGCGTGAGTACAAGGCTCGCCCTTTCCTCTTGCACACCGTCTCACTCTCACGCATGCCACTCCGTCGCCAGTGAGTTCCCGGAGTTGCGCCTCTATTGGCGAGGTTCCCCTGGGTCTAGTGCACCTGGGATCTCATGTTGGTGGCGTTGTCCTGCGTTTCGTGGAAGTGACAGGCGTGAGTACAGGACTCACAACCTTCTTTAGCACAAGTGCCTCACAGTGCACAGCCTCTCACTCGCAGGCGTGCCACTACGGCTGCCGTGATTTGGCAGGAGGTGCCCGACTACTCTCCAACTCCCCTGGGACTATCTACTGCACCCGGGAATCCGTTTTGTCCGCGTTGTCATGCGTTTCGTGGAAGTGGCATGCGTTGTCATACAAGGCTCACCGCCTTCTTTAGCACATGTGCCTCTTAGTGCACAGTCTCTCACTCGCAGGCGTGTCACGCCGACGCCAGTGACTTGCAGGAGGAGCGCGCCTACTCCCCAATTCCCCTGAGACTATCTACTGCACCCGGGAATCCATTTTGGCCGCGTGGTCATTTGTTTCATGCAAGTAGCGGGCGTGAGTACAAGACTCACCGCCTTTTTTAGCACATGTGCTTCATAGTGCACAGCCTCTCACTCGCAGGCGTGCCACACTGGCGCCCGTGATTTGGCAGGAGGTGCGCGCCTACTCCCCGACTCCCCTTAGACTATCTAGTGCACCCGACACTCCATTTTGGCCGCGCTGTGATGTGTTTGGTGGAAGTAGCAGGAGTAAGTACAAGACTCACCGCCTGCTTTAGCACATGTGCCTCAAAGTCCACAGCCTCTCACTCGCAGGCGTGCCACTACGGCTTCCGTGATTTGGCAGGAGGTGTGCACCTACTCCCCAACTCCCCTGGGACTATCTTGTGCACCCGGGAATCCGTTTTGGCCGCGCGGTGATGTGTTTCCTGGAAGTAGCAGGCGTGAGTACAAGGCTCGCCCTTTCCTCTTGCACACCGTCTCACTCTCACGCATGCCACTCCGTCGCCCGTGAGTTCCCGGAGTTGCGCCTCTATTGGCGAGGTTCCCCTGGGTCTAGTGCACCTGGGATCTCATGTTGGTGGCGTTGTCATGCGTTTCGTGGAAGTGGCAGGCGTGAGTACAGGACTCACCGCCTTCTTTAGCACAAGTGCCTCACAGTGCACTGCCTCTCACTCGCAGGCGTGCCACTACGGCTGCCGTGATTTGGCAGGAGGTGCCCGACTACTCTCCAACTCCCCTGGGACTATCTACTGCACCCGGGAATCCGTTTTGTCCGCGTTGTCATGCGTTTCGTGGAAGTGGCATGCGTTGTCATACAAGGCTCACCGCCTTCTTTAGCACATGTGCCTCTTAGTGCACAGTCTCTCACTCGCAGGCGTGTCACGCCGACGCCAGTGACTTGCAGGAGGAGCGCGCCTACTCCCCAATTCCCCTGAGACTATCTACTGCACCCGGGAATCCATTTTGGCCGCGTGGTCATTTGTTTCATGCAAGTAGCGGGCGTGAGTACAAGACTCACCGCCTTTTTTAGCACATGTGCTTCATAGTGCACAGCCTCTCACTTGCAGGCGTGCCACACTGGCGCCCGTGATTTGGCAGGAGGTGCGCGCCTACTCCCCGACTCCCCTTAGACTATCTAGTGCACCCGACAATCCATTTTGGCCGCGCTGTGATGTGTTTGGTGGAAGTAGCAGGAGTAAGTACAAGACTCACCGCCTGCTTTAGCACATGTGCCTCAAAGTCCACAGCCTCTCACTCGCAGGCGTGCCACTACGGCTGCCGTGATTTGGCAGGAGGTGTGCGCCTACTCCCCAACTCCCCTGGGACTATCTTGTGCAACCGGGAATCCGATTTGGCCGCGCGGTGATGTGTTTCGTGGAAGTAGCAGGCGTGAGTACAAGGCTCGCCCTTTCCTCTTGCACACCGTCTCACTCTCACGCATGCCACTCCGTCGCCAGTGAGTTCCCGGAGTTGCGCCTCTATTGGCGAGGTTCCCCTGGGTCTAGTGCACCTGGGATCTCATGTTGGTGGCGTTGTCATGCGTTTCGTGGAAGTGGCAGGCGTGAGTACAGGACTCACCGCCTTCTTTAGCACAAGTGCCTCACAGTGCACTGCCTCTCACTCGCAGGCGTGCCACTACGGCTGCCGTGATTTGGCAGGAGGTGCCCGACTACTCTCCAACTCCCCTGGGACTATCTACTGCACCCGGGAATCCGTTTTGTCCGCGTTGTCATGCGTTTCGTGGAAGTGGCATGCGTTGTCATACAAGGCTCACCGCCTTCTTTAGCACATGTGCCTCATAGTGCACAGCCTCTCACTCGCAGGCGTGCCACACTGGCGCCTGTGATTTGGCAGGAGGTGCGCGCCTACTCCCCGACTCTCCTGGGACTATCTACTGCACCCGACACTCCATTTTGGCCGCGCTGTGATGTGTTTGGTGGAAGTAGCAGGAGTAAGTACAAGACTCACCGCCTGCTTTAGCACATGTGCCTCAAAGTCCACAGCCTCTCACTCGCAGGCGTGCCACTACGGCTGCCGTGATTTGGCAGGAGGTGCGCGCCTACTCCCCAACTCCCCTGGGACTATCTTGTGCACCCGGGAATCCGTTTTGGCCGCGCGGTGATGTGTTTCGTGGAAGTAGCAGGCGTGAGTACAAGGCTCGCCCTTTCCTCTTGCACACCGTCTCACTCTCACGCATGCCACTCCGTCGCCCGTGAGTTCCCGGAGTTGCGCCTCTATTGGCGAGGTTCCCCTGGGTCTAGTGCACCTGGGATCTCATGTTGGTGGCGTTGTCATGCGTTTCGTGGAAGTGGCAGGCGTGAGTACAGGACTCACCGCCTTCTTTAGCACAAGTGCCTCACAGTGCACAGCCTCTCACTCGCAGGCGTGCCACTACGGCTGCCGTGATTTGGCAGGAGGTGCCCGACTACTCTCCAACTCCCCTGGGACTATCTACTGCACCCGGGAATCCGTTTTTTCCGCGTTGTCATGCGTTTCGTGGAAGTGGCATGCGTTGTCATACAAGGCTCACCGCCTTCTTTAGCACATGTGCCTCATAGTGCACAGCCTCTCACTCGCAGGCGTGCCACACCGGCGCCCGTGATTTGGCAGGAGGTGCGCGCCTACTCCCCGACTCCCCTGGGACTATCTACTGCACCCGACACTCCATTTTGGCCGCGCTGTGATGTGTTTGGTGGAAGTAGCAGGAGTAAGTACAAGACTCACCGCCTGCTTTAGCACATGTGCCTCAAAGTCCACAGCCTCTCACTCGCAGGCGTGACACTACGGCTGCCGTGATTTGGCAGGAGGTGCGCGCCTACTCCCCAACTCCCCTGGGACTATCTTGTGCACCCGGGAATCCGTTTTGGCCGCGCGGTGATGTGTTTCGTGGAAGTAGCAGGCGTGAGTACAAGGCTTGCCCTTTCCTCTTGCACACCGTCTCACTCTCACGCATGCCACTCCGTCGCCCGTGAGTTCCCGGAGTTGCGCCTCTATTGGCGAGGTTCCCCTGGGTCTAGTGCACCTGGGATCTCATGTTGGTGGCGTTGTCATGCGTTTCGTGGAAGTGACAGGCGTGAGTACAGGACTCACAACCTTCTTTAGCACAAGTGCCTCACAGTGCACAGCCTCTCACTCGCAGGCGTGCCACTACGGCTGCCGTGATTTGGCAGGAGGTGCCCGACTACTCTCCAACTCCCCTGGGACTATCTACTGCACCCGGGAATCCGTTTTGTCCGCGTTGTCATGCGTTTCGTGGAAGTGGCATGCGTTGTCATACAAGGCTCACCGCCTTCTTTAGCACATGTGCCTCTTAGTGCACAGTCTCTCACTCGCAGGCGTGTCACGCCGACGCCAGTGACTTGCAGGAGGAGCGCGCCTACTCCCCAATTCCCCTGAGACTATCTACTGCACCCGGGAATCCATTTTGGCCGCGTGGTCATTTGTTTCATGCAAGTAGCGGGCGTGAGTACAAGACTCACCGCCTTTTTTAGCACATGTGCTTCATAGTGCACAGCCTCTCACTCGCAGGCGTGCCACACTGGCGCCCGTGATTTGGCAGGAGGTGCGCGCCTACTCCCCGACTCCCCTTAGACTATCTAGTGCACCCGACACTCCATTTTGGCCGCGCTGTGATGTGTTTGGTGGAAGTAGCAGGAGTAAGTACAAGACTCACCGCCTGCTTTAGCACATGTGCCTCAAAGTCCACAGCCTCTCACTCGCAGGCGTGCCACTACGGCTTCCGTGATTTGGCAGGAGGTGTGCACCTACTCCCCAACTCCCCTGGGACTATCTTGTGCACCCGGGAATCCGTTTTGGCCGCGCGGTGATGTGTTTCCTGGAAGTAGCAGGCGTGAGTACAAGGCTCGCCCTTTCCTCTTGCACACCGTCTCACTCTCACGCATGCCACTCCGTCGCCCGTGAGTTCCCGGAGTTGCGCCTCTATTGGCGAGGTTCCCCTGGGTCTAGTGCACCTGGGATCTCATGTTGGTGGCGTTGTCATGCGTTTCGTGGAAGTGGCAGGCGTGAGTACAGGACTCACCGCCTTCTTTAGCACAAGTGCCTCACAGTGCACTGCCTCTCACTCGCAGGCGTGCCACTACGGCTGCCGTGATTTGGCAGGAGGTGCCCGACTACTCTCCAACTCCCCTGGGACTATCTACTGCACCCGGGAATCCGTTTTGTCCGCGTTGTCATGCGTTTCGTGGAAGTGGCATGCGTTGTCATACAAGGCTCACCGCCTTCTTTAGCACATGTGCCTCTTAGTGCACAGTCTCTCACTCGCAGGCGTGTCACGCCGACGCCAGTGACTTGCAGGAGGAGCGCGCCTACTCCCCAATTCCCCTGAGACTATCTACTGCACCCGGGAATCCATTTTGGCCGCGTGGTCATTTGTTTCATGCAAGTAGCGGGCGTGAGTACAAGACTCACCGCCTTTTTTAGCACATGTGCTTCATAGTGCACAGCCTCTCACTTGCAGGCGTGCCACACTGGCGCCCGTGATTTGGCAGGAGGTGCGCGCCTACTCCCCGACTCCCCTTAGACTATCTAGTGCACCCGACAATCCATTTTGGCCGCGCTGTGATGTGTTTGGTGGAAGTAGCAGGAGTAAGTACAAGACTCACCGCCTGCTTTAGCACATGTGCCTCAAAGTCCACAGCCTCTCACTCGCAGGCGTGCCACTACGGCTGCCGTGATTTGGCAGGAGGTGTGCGCCTACTCCCCAACTCCCCTGGGACTATCTTGTGCAACCGGAAATCCGATTTGGCCGCGCGGTGATGTGTTTCGTGGAAGTAGCAGGCGTGAGTACAAGGCTCGCCCTTTCCTCTTGCACACCGTCTCACTCTCACGCATGCCACTCCGTCGCCAGTGAGTTCCCGGAGTTGCGCCTCTATTGGCGAGGTTCCCCTGGGTCTAGTGCACCTGGGATCTCATGTTGGTGGCGTTGTCATGCGTTTCGTGGAAGTGGCAGGCGTGAGTACAGGACTCACCGCCTTCTTTAGCACAAGTGCCTCACAGTGCACTGCCTCTCACTCGCAGGCGTGCCACTACGGCTGCCGTGATTTGGCAGGAGGTGCCCGACTACTCCCCAATTCCCCTGAGACTATCTACTGCACCCGGGAATCCATTTTGGCCGCGTGGTCATTTGTTTCATGCAAGTAGCGGGCGTGAGTACAAGACTCACCGCCTTTTTTAGCACATGTGCTTCATAGTGCACAGCCTCTCACTCGCAGGCGTGCCACACTGGCGCCCGTGATTTGGCAGGAGGTGCGCGCCTACTCCCCGACTCCCCTTAGACTATCTAGTGCACCCGACAATCCATTTTGGCCGCGCTGTGATGTGTTTGGTGGAAGTAGCAAAAGTAAGTACAAGACTCACCGCCTGCTTTAGCACATGTGCCTCAAAGTCCACAGCCTCTCACTCGCAGGCGTGCCACTACGGCTGCCGTGATTTGGCAGGAGGTGTGCACCTACTCCCCAACTCCCCTGGGACTATCTTGTGCACCCGGGAATCCGTTTTGGCCGCGCGGTGATGTGTTTCCTGGAAGTAGCAGGCGTGAGTACAAGGCTCGCCCTTTCCTCTTGCACACCGTCTCACTCTCACGCATGCCACTCCGTCGCCCGTGAGTTCCCGGAGTTGCGCCTCTATTGGCGAGGTTCCCCTGGGTCTAGTGCACCTGGGATCTCATGTTGGTGGCGTTGTCATGCGTTTCGTGGAAGTGGCAGGCGTGAGTACAGGACTCACCGCCTTCTTTAGCACAAGTGCCTCACAGTGCACAGCCTCTCACTCGCAGGCGTGCCACTACGGCTGCCGTGATTTGGCAGGAGGTGCCCGACTACTCTCCAACTCCCCTGGGACTATCTACTGCACCCGGGAATCCGTTTTGTCCGCGTTGTCATGCGTTTCGTGGAAGTGGCATGCGTTGTCATACAAGGCTCACCGCCTTCTTTAGCACATGTGCCTCTTAGTGCACAGTCTCTCACTCGCAGGCGTGTCACGCCGACGCCAGTGACTTGCAGGAGGAGCGCGCCTACTCCCCAATTCCCCTGAGACTATCTACTGCACCCGGGAATCCATTTTGGCCGCGTGGTCATTTGTTTCATGCAAGTAGCGGGCGTGAGTACAAGACTCACCGCCTTTTTTAGCACATGTGCTTCATAGTGCACAGCCTCTCACTCGCAGGCGTGCCACACTGGCGCCCGTGATTTGGCAGGAGGTGCGCGCCTACTCCCCGACTCCCCTTAGACTATCTAGTGCACCCGACAATCCATTTTGGCCGCGCTGTGATGTGTTTGGTGGAAGTAGCAGGAGTAAGTACAAGACTCACCGCCTGCTTTAGCACATGTGCCTCAAAGTCCACAGCCTCTCACTCGCAGGCGTGCCACTACGGCTTCCGTGATTTAGCAGGAGGTGTGCGCCTACTCCCCAACTCCCCTGGGACTATCTTGTGCACCCGGGAATCCGTTTTGGCCGCGCGCTGATGTGTTTCGTGGAAGTAGCAGGCGTGAGTACAAGGCTCGCCCTTTCCTCTTGCACACCGTCTCACTCTCACGCATGCCACTCCGTCGCCCGTGAGTTCCCGGAGCTGCGCCTCTATTGGCGAGGTTCCCCTGGGTCTAGTGCACCTGGGATCTCATGTTGGTGGCGTTGTCGTGCGTTTCGTGGAAGTGGCAGGCGTGAGTACAGGACTCACCGCCTTCTTTAGCACAAGTGCCTCACAGTGCACACCCTCTCACTCGCAGGCGTGCCACTACGGCTGCCGTGATTTGGCAGGAGGTGGTTGACTACTCTCCAACTCCCCTGGGACTATCTACTGCACCCGGGAATCCGTTTTGTCTGCGTTGTCATGCGTTTCGTGGAAGTGGCATGCGTTGTCATACAAGGCTCAACGCCTTCTTTAGCACATGTGCCTCATAGTGCACAGACTCTCACTCGCAGGCGTGCCACACCGGCGCCCGTGATTTGGCAGGAGGTGCGCGCCTACTCCCCGACTCCCCTTAGATTATCTAGTGCACCCGACACTCCATTTTGGCCGCGCTGTGATGTGTTTGGTGGAAGTAGCAGGAGTAAGTACAAGACTCACCGCCTGCTTTAGCACATGTGCCTCAAAGTCCACAGCCTCTCACTCGCAGGCGTGCCACTACGGCTGCCGTGATTTGGCAGGAGGTGCGCGCCTCCTCCCCAACTCCCCTGGGACTATCTTGTGCACCCGGGAATCCGTTTTGGCCGCGCGGTGATGTGTTTCGTGGAAGTAGCAGGCGTGAGTACAAGGCTCGCCCTTTCCTCTTGCACACCGTCTCACTCTCACGCATGCCACTCCGTCGCCCGTGAGTTCCCGGAGTTGCGCCTCTATTGGCGAGGTTCCCCTGGGTCTAGTGCACCTGGGATCTCATGTTGGTGGCGTTGTCATGCGTTTCGTGGAAGTGGCAGGCGTGAGTACAGGACTCACCGCCTTCTTTAGCACAAGTGCCTCACAGTGCACAGCCTCTCACTCGCAGGCGTGCCACTACGGCTGCCGTGATTTGGCAGGAGGTGCCCGACTACTCTCCAACTCCCCTGGGACTATCTACTGCACCCGGGAATCCGTTTTGTCCGCGTTGTCATGCGTTTCGTGGAAGTGGCATGCGTTGTCATACAAGGCTCACCGCCTTCTTTAGCACATGTGCCTCTTAGTGCACAGTCTCTCACTCGCAGGCGTGTCACGCCGACGCCAGTGACTTGCAGGAGGAGCGCGCCTACTCCCCAATTCCCCTGAGACTATCTACTGCACCCGGGAATCCATTTTGGCCGCGTGGTCATTTGTTTCATGCAAGTAGCGGGCGTTAGTACAAGACTCACCGCCTTTTTTAGCACATGTGCTTCATAGTGCACAGCCTCTCACTCGCAGGCGTGCCACACTGGCGCCCGTGATTTGGCAGGAGGTGCGCGCCTACTCCCCGACTCCCCTTAGACTATCTAGTGCACCCGACAATCCATTTTGGCCGCGCTGTGATGTGTTTGGTGGAAGTAGCAGGAGTAAGTACAAGACTCACCGCCTGCTTTAGCACATGTGCCTCAAAGTCCACAGCCTCTCACTCGCAGGCGTGCCACTACGGCTTCCGTGATTTGTCAGGAGGTGTGCGCCTACTCCCCAACTCCCCTGGGACTATCTTGTGCACCCGGGAATCCGTTTTGGCCGCGCGGTGATGTGTTTCGTGGAAGTAGCAGGCGTGAGTACAAGGCTCGCCCTTTCCTCTTGCACACCGTCTCACTCTCACGCATGCAACTCCGTCGCCCGTGAGTTCCCGGAGTTGCGCCTCTATTGGCGAGGTTCCCCTGGGTCTAGTGCACCTGGGATCTCATGTTGGTGGCGTTGTCATGCGTTTCGTGGAAGTGGCAGGCGTGAGTACAGGACTCACCGCCTTCTTTAGCATAAGTGCCTCACAGTGCACAGCCTCTCACTCGCAGGCGTGCCACTACGGCTGCCGTGATTTGGCAGGAGGTGCCCGACTACTCTCCAACTCCCCTGGGACTATCTACTGCACCCGGGAATCCGTTTTGTCCGCGTTGTCATGCGTTTCGTGGAAGTGGCATGCGTTGTCATACAAGGCTCACCGCCTTCTTTAGCACATGTGCCTCATAGTGCACAGCCTCTCACTCGCAGGCGTGCCACACCGGCGCCCGTGATTTGGCAGGAGGTGCGCGCCTACTCCCCGACTCCCCTGGGACTATCTACTGCACCCGACACTCCATTTTGGCCGCGCTGTGATGTGTTTGGTGGAAGTAGCAGGAGTAAGTACAAGACTCACCGCCTGCTTTAGCACATGTGCCTCAAAGTCCACAGCCTCTCACTCGCAGGCGTGGCACTACGGCTGCCGTGATTTGGCAGGAGGTGCGCGCCTACTCCCCAACTCCCCTGGGACTATCTTGTGCACCCGGGAATCCGTTTTGGCCGCGCGGTGATGTGTTTCCTGGAAGTAGCAGGCGTGAGTACAAGGCTCGCCCTTTCTTCTTGCACACCGTCTCACTCTCACGCATGCCACTCCGTCGCCCGTGAGTTCCCGGAGTTGCGCTTCTATTGGCGAGGTTCCCCTGGGTCTAGTGCACCTGGGATCTCATGTTGGTGGCGTTGTCATGCGTTTCGTAGAAGTGGCAGGCGTGAGTACAGGACTCACCGCCTTCTTTAGCACAAGTGCCTCACAGTGCACTGCCTCTCACTCGCAGGCGTGCCACTACGGCTGCCGTGATTTGGCAGGAGGTGCCCGACTACTCTCCAACTCCCCTGGGACTATCTACTGCACCCGGGAATCCGTTTTGTCCGCGTTGTCATGCGTTTCGTGGAAGTGGCATGCGTTGTCATACAAGGCTCACCGCCTTCTTTAGCACATGTGCCTCTTAGTGCACAGTCTCTCACTCGCAGGCGTGTCACGCCGACGCCAGTGACTTGCAGGAGGAGCGCGCCTACTCCCCAATTCCCCTGAGACTATCTACTGCACCCGGGAATCCATTTTGGCCGCGTGGTCATTTGTTTCATGCAAGTAGCGGGCGTGAGTACAAGACTCACCGCCTTTTTTAGCACATGTGCTTCATAGTGCACAGCCTCTCACTCGCAGGCGTGCCACACAGGCGCCCGTGATTTGGCAGGAGGTGCGCGCCTACTCCCCGACTCCCCTTAGACTATCTAGTGCACCCGACAATCCATTTTGGCCGCGCTGTGATGTGTTTGGTGGAAGTAGCAGGAGTAAGTACAAGACTCACCGCCTGCTTTAGCACATGTGCCTCAAAGTCCACAGCCTCTCACTCGCAGGCGTGCCACTACGGCTGCCGTGATTTGGCAGGAGGTGTGCGCCTACTCCCCAACTCCCCTGGGACTATCTTGTGCACCCGGGAATCCGTTTTGGCCGCGCGGTGATGTGTTTCGTGGAAGTAGCAGGCGTGAGTACAAGGCTTGCCCTTTCCTCTTGCACACCGTCTCACTCTCACGCATGCCACTCCGTCGCCCGTGAGTTCCCGGAGTTGCGCCTCTATTGGCGAGGTTCCCCTGGGTCTAGTGCACCTGGGATCTCATGTTGGTGGCGTTGTCATGCGTTTCGTGGAAGTGGCAGGCGTGAGTACAGGACTCACCGCCTTCTTTAGCACAAGTGCCTCACAGTGCACTGCCTCTCACTCGCAGGCGTGCCACTACGGCTGCCGTGATTTGGCAGGAGGTGCCCGACTACTCTCCAACTCCCCTGGGACTATCTACTGCACCCGGGAATCCGTTTTGTCCGCGTTGTCATGCGTTTCGTGGAAGTGGCATGCGTTGTCATACAAGGCTCACCGCCTTCTTTAGCACATGTGCCTCTTAGTGCACAGTCTCTCACTCGCAGGCGTGTCACGCCGACGCCAGTGACTTGCAGGAGGAATGCGCCTACTCCCCAATTCCCCTGAGACTATCTACTGCACCCGGGAATCCATTTTGGCCGCGTGGTCATTTGTTTCATGCAAGTAGCGGGCGTGAGTACAAGACTCACCGCCTTTTTTAGCACATGTGCTTCATAGTGCACAGCTTCTCACTCGCAGGCGTGCCACACTGGCGCCCGTGATTTGGCAGGAGGTGCGCGCCTACTCCCCGACTCCCCTTAGACTATCTAGTGCACCCGACAATCCATTTTGGCCGCGCTGTGATGTGTTTGGTGGAAGTAGCAGGAGTAAGTACAAGACTCACCGCCTGCTTTAGCACATGTGCCTCAAAGTCCACAGCCTCTCACTCGCAGGCGTGCCACTACGGCTACCGTGATTTGGCAGGAGGTGTGCGCCTACTCCCCAACTCCCCTGGGACTATCTTGTGCACCCGGGAATCCGTTTTGGCCGCGCGGTGATGTGTTTCGTGGAAGTAGCAGGCGTGAGTACAAGGCTCGCCCTTTCCTCTTGCACACCGTCTCACTCTCACGCATGCCACTCCGTCGCCCGTTAGTTCCCGGAGTTGCGTCTCTATTGGCGAGGCTCCCCTGGGTCTAGTGCACCTGGGATCTCATGTTGGTGGCGTTGTCATGCGTTTCGTGGAAGTGGCAGGCGTGAGTACAGGACTCACCGCCTTCTTTAGCACAAGTGCCTCACAGTGCACAGCCTCTCACTCGCAGGCGTGCCACTACGGCTGCCGTGATTTGGCAGGAGGTGCCCGACTACTCTCCAACTCCCCTGGGACTATCTACTGCACTTGGGAATCCGTTTTGTCTGCGTTGTCATGCGTTTCGTGGAAGTGGCATGCGTTGTCATACAAGGCTCACCGCCTTCTTTAGCACATGTGCCTCATAGTGCACAGCCTCTCACTCGCAGGCGTGCCACACCGGCGCCCGTGATTTGGCAGGAGGTGCGCGCCTACTCCCCGACTCCCCTGGGACTATCTACTGCACCCGACACTCCATTTTGGCCGCGCTGTGATGTGTTTGGTGGAAGTAGCAGGAGTAAGTACAAGACTCACCGCCTGCTTTAGCACATGTGCCTCAAAGTCCACAGCCTCTCACTCGCAGGCGTGACACTACGGCTGCCGTGATTTGGCAGGAGGTGCGCGCCTACTCCCCAACTCCCCTGGGACTATCTTGTGCACCCGGGAATCCGTTTTGGCCGCGCGGTGATGTGTTTCGTGGAAGTAGCAGGCGTGAGTACAAGGCTTGCCCTTTCCTCTTGCACACCGTCTCACTCTCACGCATGCCACTCCGTCGCCCGTGAGTTCCCGGAGTTGCGCCTCTATTGGCGAGGTTCCCCTGGGTCTAGTGCACCTGGGATCTCATGTTGGTGGCGTTGTCATGCGTTTCGTGGAAGTGACAGGCGTGAGTACAGGACTCACAACCTTCTTTAGCACAAGTGCCTCACAGTGCACAGCCTCTCACTCGCAGGCGTGCCACTACGGCTGCCGTGATTTGGCAGGAGGTGCCCGACTACTCTCCAACTCCCCTGGGACTATCTACTGCACCCGGGAATCCGTTTTGTCCGCGTTGTCATGCGTTTCGTGGAAGTGGCATGCGTTGTCATACAAGGCTCACCGCCTTCTTTAGCACATGTGCCTCTTAGTGCACAGTCTCTCACTCGCAGGCGTGTCACGCCGACGCCAGTGACTTGCAGGAGGAGCGCGCCTACTCCCCAATTCCCCTGAGACTATCTACTGCACCCGGGAATCCATTTTGGCCGCGTGGTCATTTGTTTCATGCAAGTAGCGGGCGTGAGTACAAGACTCACCGCCTTTTTTAGCACATGTGCTTCATAGTGCACAGCCTCTCACTCGCAGGCGTGCCACACTGGCGCCCGTGATTTGGCAGGAGGTGCGCGCCTACTCCCCGACTCCCCTTAGACTATCTAGTGCACCCGACACTCCATTTTGGCCGCGCTGTGATGTGTTTGGTGGAAGTAGCAGGAGTAAGTACAAGACTCACCGCCTGCTTTAGCACATGTGCCTCAAAGTCCACAGCCTCTCACTCGCAGGCGTGCCACTACGGCTTCCGTGATTTGGCAGGAGGTGTGCACCTACTCCCCAACTCCCCTGGGACTATCTTGTGCACCCGGGAATCCGTTTTGGCCGCGCGGTGATGTGTTTCCTGGAAGTAGCAGGCGTGAGTACAAGGCTCGCCCTTTCCTCTTGCACACCGTCTCACTCTCACGCATGCCACTCCGTCGCCCGTGAGTTCCCGGAGTTGCGCCTCTATTGGCGAGGTTCCCCTGGGTCTAGTGCACCTGGGATCTCATGTTGGTGGCGTTGTCATGCGTTTCGTGGAAGTGGCAGGCGTGAGTACAGGACTCACCGCCTTCTTTAGCACAAGTGCCTCACAGTGCACTGCCTCTCACTCGCAGGCGTGCCACTACGGCTGCCGTGATTTGGCAGGAGGTGCCCGACTACTCTCCAACTCCCCTGGGACTATCTACTGCACCCGGGAATCCGTTTTGTCCGCGTTGTCATGCGTTTCGTGGAAGTGGCATGCGTTGTCATACAAGGCTCACCGCCTTCTTTAGCACATGTGCCTCTTCGTGCACAGTCTCTCACTCGCAGGCGTGTCACGCCGACGCCAGTGACTTGCAGGAGGAGCGCGCCTACTCCCCAATTCCCCTGAGACTATCTACTGCACCCGGGAATCCATTTTGGCCGCGTGGTCATTTGTTTCATGCAAGTAGCGGGCGTGAGTACAAGACTCACCGCCTTTTTTAGCACATGTGCTTCATAGTGCACAGCCTCTCACTTGCAGGCGTGCCACACTGGCGCCCGTGATTTGGCAGGAGGTGCGCGCCTACTCCCCGACTCCCCTTAGACTATCTAGTGCACCCGACAATCCATTTTGGCCGCGCTGTGATGTGTTTGGTGGAAGTAGCAGGAGTAAGTACAAGACTCACCGCCTGCTTTAGCACATGTGCCTCAAAGTCCACAGCCTCTCACTCGCAGGCGTGCCACTACGGCTGCCGTGATTTGGCAGGAGGTGTGCGCCTACTCCCCAACTCCCCTGGGACTATCTTGTGCAACCGGGAATCCGATTTGGCCGCGCGGTGATGTGTTTCGTGGAAGTAGCAGGCGTGAGTACAAGGCTCGCCCTTTCCTCTTGCACACCGTCTCACTCTCACGCATGCCACTCCGTCGCCAGTGAGTTCCCGGAGTTGCGCCTCTATTGGCGAGGTTCCCCTGGGTCTAGTGCACCTGGGATCTCATGTTGGTGGCGTTGTCATGCGTTTCGTGGAAGTGGCAGGCGTGAGTACAGGACTCACCGCCTTCTTTAGCACAAGTGCCTCACAGTGCACTGCCTCTCACTCGCAGGCGTGCCACTACGGCTGCCGTGATTTGGCAGGAGGTGCCCGACTACTCTCCAACTCCCCTGGGACTATCTACTGCACCCGGGAATCCGTTTTGTCCGCGTTGTCATGCGTTTCGTGGAAGTGGCATGCGTTGTCATACAAGGCTCACCGCCTTCTTTAGCACATGTGCCTCTTAGTGCACAGTATCTCACTCGCAGGCGTGTCACGCCGACGCCAGTGACTTGCAGGAGGAATGCGCCTACTCCCCAATTCCCCTGAGACTATCTACTGCACCCGGGAATCCATTTTGGCCGCGTGGTCATTTGTTTCATGCAAGTAGCGGGCGTGAGTACAAGACTCACCGCCTTTTTTAGCACATGTGCTTCATAGTGCACAGCCTCTCACTCGCAGGCGTGCCACACTGGCGCCCGTGATTTGGCAGGAGGTGCGCGCCTACTCCCCGACTCCCCTTAGACTATCTAGTGCACCCGACAATCCATTTTGGCCGCGCTGTGATGTGTTTGGTGGAAGTAGCAGGAGTAAGTACAAGACTCACCGCCTGCTTTAGCACATGTGCCTCAAAGTCCACAGCCTCTCACTCGCAGGCGTGCCACTACGGCTGCCGTGATTTGGCAGGAGGTGTGCGCCTACTCCCCAACTCCCCTGGGACTATCTTGTGCACCCGGGAATCCGTTTTGGCCTTGCGGTGATGTGTTTCGTGGAAGTAGCAGGCGTGAGTACAAGGCTCGCCCTTTCCTCTTGCACACCGTCTCACTCTCACGCATGCCACTCCGTCGCCCGTGAGTTCCCGGAGTTGCGCCTCTATTGGCGAGGTTCCCCTGGGTCTAGTGCACCTGGGATCTCATGTTGGTGGCGTTGTCATGCGTTTCGGGGAAGTGGCAGGCGTGAGTACAGGACTCACCGCCTTCTTTAGCACAAGTGCCTCACAGTGCACAGCCTCTCACTCGCAGGCGTGCCACTACGGCTGCCGTGATTTGGCAGGAGGTGCCCGACTACTCTCCAACTCCCCTGGGACTATCTACTGCACCCGGGAATCCGTTTTGTCCGCGTTGTCATGCGTTTCGTGGAAGTGGCATGCGTTGTCATACAAGGCTCACCGCCTTCTTTAGCACATGTGCCTCATAGTGCACAGCCTCTCACTCGCAGGCGTGCCACACTGGCGCCTGTGATTTGGCAGGAGGTGCGCGCCTACTCCCCGACTCTCCTGGGACTATCTACTGCACCCGACACTCCATTTTGGCCGCGCTGTGATGTGTTTGGTGGAAGTAGCAGGAGTAAGTACAAGACTCACCGCCTGCTTTAGCACATGTGCCTCAAAGTCCACAGCCTCTCACTCGCAGGCGTGCCACTACGGCTGCCGTGATTTGGCAGGAGGTGCGCGCCTACTCCCCAACTCCCCTGGGACTATCTTGTGCACCCGGGAATCCGTTTTGGCCGCGCGGTGATGTGTTTCGTGGAAGTAGCAGGCGTGAGTACAAGGCTCGCCCTTTCCTCTTGCACACCGTCTCACTCTCACGCATGCCACTCCGTCGCCCGTGAGTTCCCGGAGTTGCGCCTCTATTGGCGAGGTTCCCCTGGGTCTAGTGCACCTGGGATCTCATGTTGGTGGCGTTGTCATGCGTTTCGTGGAAGTGGCAGGCGTGAGTACAGGACTCACCGCCTTCTTTAGCACAAGTGCCTCACAGTGCACAGCCTCTCACTCGCAGGCGTGCCACTACGGCTGCCGTGATTTGGCAGGAGGTGCCCGACTACTCTCCAACTCCCCTGGGACTATCTACTGCACCCGGGAATCCGTTTTGTCCGCGTTGTCATGCGTTTCGTGGAAGTGGCATGCGTTGTCATACAAGGCTCACCGCCTTCTTTAGCACATGTGCCTCATAGTGCACAGCCTCTCACTCGCAGGCGTGCCACACCGGCGCCCGTGATTTGGCAGGAGGTGCGCGCCTACTCCCCGACTCCCCTGGGACTATCTACTGCACCCGACACTCCATTTTGGCCGCGCTGTGATGTGTTTGGTGGAAGTAGCAGGAGTAAGTACAAGACTCACCGCCTGCTTTAGCACATGTGCCTCAAAGTCCACAGCCTCTCACTCGCAGGCGTGCCACTACGGCTGCCGTGATTTGGCAGGAGGTGCGCGCCTACTCCCCAACTCCCCTGGGACTATCTTGTGCACCCGGGAATCCGTTTTGGCCGCGCGGTGATGTGTTTCCTGGAAGTAGCAGGCGTGAGTACAAGGCTCGCCCTTTCCTCTTGCACACCGTCTCACTCTCACGCATGCCACTCCGTCGCCCGTGAGTTCCCGGAGTTGCGCCTCTATTGGCGAGGTTCCCCTGGGTCTAGTGCACCTGGGATCTCATGTTGGTGGCGTTGTCATGCGTTTCGTGGAAGTGGCAGGCGTGAGTACAGGACTCACCGCCTTCTTTAGCACAAGTGCCTCACAGTGCACTGCCTCTCACTCGCAGGCGTGCCACTACGGCTGCCGTGATTTGGCAGGAGGTGCCCGACTACTCTCCAACTCCCCTGGGACTATCTACTGCACCCGGGAATCCGTTTTGTCCGCGTTGTCATGCGTTTCGTGGAAGTGGCATGCGTTGTCATACAAGGCTCACCGCCTTCTTTAGCACATGTGCCTCTTAGTGCACAGTCTCTCACTCGCAGGCGTGTCACGCCGACGCCAGTGACTTGCAGGAGGAGCGCGCCTACTCCCCAATTCCCCTGAGACTATCTACTGCACCCGGGAATCCATTTTGGCCGCGTGGTCATTTGTTTCATGCAAGTAGCGGGCGTGAGTACAAGACTCACCGCCTTTTTTAGCACATGTGCTTCATAGTGCACAGCCTCTCACTCGCAGGCGTGCCACACTGGCGCCCGTGATTTGGCAGGAGGTGCGCGCCTACTCCCCGACTCCCCTTAGACTATCTAGTGCACCCGACAATCCATTTTGGCCGCGCTGTGATGTGTTTGGTGGAAGTAGCAGGAGTAAGTACAAGACTCACCGCCTGCTTTAGCACATGTGCCTCAAAGTCCACAGCCTCTCACTCGCAGGCGTGCCACTACGGCTGCCGTGATTTGGCAGGAGGTGCGCGCCTACTCCCCAACTCCCCTGGGACTATCTTGTGCACCCGGGAATCCGTTTTGGCCGCGCGGTGATGTGTTTCCTGGAAGTAGCAGGCGTGAGTACAAGGCTCGCCCTTTCCTCTTGCACACCGTCTCACTCTCACGCATGCCACTCCGTCGCCCGTGAGTTCCCGGAGTTGCGCCTCTATTGGCGAGGTTCCCCTGGGTCTAGTGCACCTGGGATCTCATGTTGGTGGCGTTGTCATGCGTTTCGTGGAAGTGGCAGGCGTGAGTACAGGACTCACCGCCTTCTTTAGCACAAGTGCCTCACAGTGCACTGCCTCTCACTCGCAGGCGTGCCACTACGGCTGCCGTGATTTGGCAGGAGGTGCCCGACTACTCTCCAACTCCCCTGGGACTATCTACTGCACCCGGGAATCCGTTTTGTCCGCGTTGTCATGCGTTTCGTGGAAGTGGCATGCGTTGTCATACAAGGCTCACCGCCTTCTTTAGCACATGTGCCTCTTAGTGCACAGTCTCTCACTCGCAGGCGTGTCACGCCCACGCCAGTGACTTGCAGGAGGAGCGCGCCTACTCCCCAATTCCCCTGAGACTATCTACTGCACCCGGGAATCCATTTTGGCCGCGTGGTCATTTGTTTCATGCAAGTAGCGAGCGTGAGTACAAGACTCACCGCCTTTTTTAGCACATGTGCTTCATAGTGCACAGCCTCTCACTTGCAGGCGTGCCACACTGGCGCCCGTGATTTGGCAGGAGGTGCGCGCCTACTCCCCGACTCCCCTTAGACTATCTAGTGGACCCGACAATCCATTTTGGCCGCGCTGTGATGTGTTTGGTGGAAGTAGCAGGAGTAAGTACAAGACTCACCGCCTGCTTTAGCACATGTGCCTCAAAGTCCACAGCCTCTCACTCGCAGGCGTGCCACTACGGCTGCCGTGATTTGGCAGGAGGTGTGCGCCTACTCCCCAACTCCCCTGGGACTATCTTGTGCAACCGGGAATCCGATTTGGCCGCGCGGTGATGTGTTTCGTGGAAGTAGCAGGCGTGAGTACAAGGCTCGCCCTTTCCTCTTGCACACCGTCTCACTCTCACGCATGCCACTCCGTCGCCAGTGAGTTCCCGGAGTTGCGCCTCTATTGGCGAGGTTCCCCTGGGTCTAGTGCACCTGGGATCTCATGTTGGTGGCGTTGTCATGCGTTTCGTGGAAGTGGCAGGCGTGAGTACAGGACTCACCGCCTTCTTTAGCACAAGTGCCTCACAGTGCACTGCCTCTCACTCGCAGGCGTGCCACTACGGCTGCCGTGATTTGGCAGGAGGTGCCCGACTACTCTCCAACTCCCCTGGGACTATCTACTGCACCCGGGAATCCGTTTTGTCCGCGTTGTCATGCGTTTCGTGGAAGTGGCATGCGTTGTCATACAAGGCTCACCGCCTTCTTTAGCACATGTGCCTCTTAGTGCACAGTCTCTCACTCGCAGGCGTGTCACGCCGACGCCAGTGACTTGCAGGAGGAATGCGCCTACTCCCCAATTCCCCTGAGACTATCTACTGCACCCGGGAATCCATTTTGGCCGCGTGGTCATTTGTTTCATGCAAGTAGCGGGCGTGAGTACAAGACTCACCGCCTTTTTTAGCACATGTGCTTCATAGTGCACAGCCTCTCACTCGCAGGCGTGCCACACTGGCGCCCGTGATTTGGCAGGAGGTGCGCGCCTACTCCCCGACTCCCCTTAGACTATCTAGTGCACCCGACAATCCATTTTGGCCGCGCTGTGATGTGTTTGGTGGAAGTAGCAGGAGTAAGTACAAGACTCACCGCCTGCTTTAGCACATGTGCCTCAAAGTCCACAGCCTCTCACTCGCAGGCGTGCCACTACGGCTGCCGTGATTTGGCAGGAGGTGTGCGCCTACTTCCCAACTCCCCTGGGACTATCTTGTGCACCCGGGAATCCGTTTTGGCCGCGCGGTGATGTGTTTCGTGGAAGTAGCAGGCGTGAGTATAAGGCTCGCCCTTTCCTCTTGCACACCGTCTCACTCTCACGCATGCCACTCCGTCGCGCGTGAGTTCCCGGAGTTGCGCCTCTATTGGCGAGGTTCCCCTGGGTCTAGTGCACCTGGGATCTCATGTTGGTGGCGTTGTCATGCGTTTAGTGGAAGTGGCAGGCGTGAGTACAGGACTCACCGCCTTCTTTAGCACAAGTGCCTCACAGTGCACAGCCTCTCACTCGCAGGCGTGCCACTACGGCTGCCGTGATTTGGCAGGAGGTGCCCGACTACTCTCCAACTCCCCTGGGACTATCTACTGCACCCGGGAATCCGTTTTGTCCGCGTTGTCATGCGTTTCGTGGAAGTGGCATGCGTTGTCATACAAGGCTCACCGCCTTCTTTAGCACATGTGCCTCTTAGTGCACAGTCTCTCACTCGCAGGCGTGTCACGCCGACGCCAGTGACTTGCAGGAGGAGCGCGCCTACTCCCCAATTCCCCTGAGACTATCTACTGCACCCGGGAATCCATTTTGGCCGCGTGGTCATTTGTTTCATGCAAGTAGCGGGCGTGAGTACAAGACTCACCGTCCTTTTTAGCACATGTGCTTCATAGTGCACAGCCTCTCACTCGCAGGCGTGCCACACTGGCGCCCGTGATTTGGCAGGAGGTGCGCGTCTACTTCCCGACTCCCCTTAGACTATCTAGTGCACCCGACAATCCATTTTGGCCGCGCTGTGATGTGTTTGGTGGAAGTAGCAGGAGTAAGTACAAGACTCACCGCCTGCTTTAGCACATGTGCCTCAAAGTCCACAGCCTCTCACTCGCAGGCGTGCCACTACGGCTGCCGTGATTTGGCAGGAGGTGTGCGCCTACTCCCCAACTCCCCTGGGACTATCTTGTGCACCCGGGAATCCGTTTTGGCCGCGCGGTGATGTGTTTCGTGGAAGTAGCAGGCGTGAGTACAAGGCTTGCCCTTTCCTCTTGCACACCGTCTCACTCTCACGCATGCCACTCCGTCGCCCGTGAGTTCCCGGAGTTGCGCCTCTATTGGCGAGGTTCCCCTGGGTCTAGTGCACCTGGGATCTCATGTTGGTGGCGTTGTCATGCGTTTCGTGGAAGTGGCAGGCGTGAGTACAGGACTCACCGCCTTCTTTAGCACAAGTGCCTCACAGTGCACAGCCTCTCACTCGCAGGCGTGCCACTACGGCTGCCGTGATTTGGCAGGAGGTGCCCGACTACTCTCCAACTCCCCTGGGACTATCTACTGCACCCGGGAATCCGTTTTGTCCGCGTTGTCATGCGTTTCGTGGAAGTGGCATGCGTTGTCATACAAGGCTCACCGCCTTCTTTAGCACATGTGCCTCATAGTGCACAGCCTCTCACTCGCAGGCGTGCCACACCGGCGCCCGTGATTTGGCAGGAGGTGCGCGCCTACTCCCCGACTCCCCTGGGACTATCTACTGCACCCGACACTCCATTTTGGCCGCGCTGTGATGTGTTTGGTGGAAGTAGCAGGAGTAAGTACAAGACTCACCGCCTGCTTTAGCACATGTGCCTCAAAGTCCACAGCCTCTCACTCGCAGGCGTGCCACTACGGCTGCCGTGATTTGGCAGGAGGTGCGCGCCTACTCCCCAACTCCCCTGGGACTATCTTGTGCACCCGGGAATCCGTTTTGGCCGCGCGGTGATGTGTTTCGTGGAAGTAGCAGGCGTGAGTACAAGGCTCGCCCTTTCCTCTTGCACACCGTCTCACTCTCACGCATGCCACTCCGTCGCCCGTGAGTTCCCGGAGTTGCGCCTCTATTGGCGAGGTTCCCCTAGGTCTAGTGCACCTGGGATCTCATGTTGGTGGCGTTGTCATGCGTTTCGTGGAAGTGGCAGGCGTGAGTACAGGACTCACCGCCTTCTTTAGCACAAGTGCCTCACAGTGCACAGCCTCTCACTCGCAGGCGTGCCACTACGGCTGCCGTAATTTGGCAGGAGGTGCCCGACTACTCTCCAACTCCCCTGGGACTATCTACTGCACCCGGGAATCCGTTTTGTCTGCGTTGTCATGCGTTTCGTGGAAGTGGCATGCGTTGTCATACAAGGCTCACCGCCTTCTTTAGCACATGTGCCTCTTAGTGCACAGTCTCTCACCCGCAGGCGTGTCACGCCGACGCCAGTGACTTGCAGGAGGAGCGCGCCTACTCCCCAATTCCCCTGAGACTATCTACTGCACCCGGGAATCCATTTTGGCCGCGTGGTCATTTGTTTCATGCAAGTAGCGGGCGTGAGTACAAGACTCACCGCCTTTTTTAGCACATGTGCTTCATAGTGCACAGCCTCTCACTCGCAGGCGTGCCACACTGGCGCCCGTGATTTGGCAGGAGGTGCGCGCCTACTCCCCGACTCCCCTTAGACTATCTAGTGCACCCGACAATCCATTTTGGCCGCGCTGTGATGTGTTTGGTGGAGGTAGCAGGAGTAAGTACAAGACTCACCGCCTGCTTTAGCACATGTGCCTCAAAGTCCACAGCCTCTCACTCGCAGGCGTGCCACTACGGCTTCCGTGATTTGGTAGGAGGTGTGCGCCTACTCCCCAACTCCCCTGGGACTATCTTGTGCACCCGGGAATCCGTTTTGGCCGCGCGGTGATGTGTTTCGTGGAAGTAGCAGGCGTGAGTACAAGGCTCGCCCTTTCCTCTTGCACACCGTCTCACTCTCACGCATGCCACTCCGTCGCCCGTGAGTTCCCGGAGTTGCGCCTCTATTGGCGAGGTTCCCCTGGGTCTAGTGCACCTGGGATCTCATGTTGGTGGCGTTGTCATGCGTTTCGTGGAAGTGGCAGGCGTGAGTACAGGACTCACCGCCTTCTTTAGCACAAGTGCCTCACAGTGCACTGCCTCTCACTCGCAGGCGTGCCACTACGGCTGCCGTGATTTGGCAGGAGGTGCCCGACTACTCTCCAACTCCCCTGGGACTATCTACTGCACCCGGGAATCCGTTTTGTCCGCGTTGTCATGCGTTTCGTGGAAGTGGCATGCGTTGTCATAGAAGGCTCACCGCCTTCTTTAGCACATGTGCCTCTTAGTGCACAGTCTCTCACTCGCAGGCGTGTCACGCCGACGCCAGTGACTTGCAGGAGGAGCGCGCCTACTCCCCAATTCCCCTGAGACTATCTACTGCACCCGGGAATCAATTTTGGCCGCGTGGTCATTTGTTTCATGCAAGTAGCGGGCGTGAGTACAAGACTCACCGCCTTTTTTAGCACATGTGCTTCATAGTGCACAGCCGCTCACTCGCAGGCGTGCCACACTGGCGCCCGTGATTTGGCAGGAGGTGCGCGCCTACTCCCCGACTCCCCTTAGACTATCTAGTGCACCCGACAATCCATTTTGGCCGCGCTGTGATGTGTTTGGTGGAAGTAGCAGGAGTAAGTACAAGACTCACCGCCTGCTTTAGCACATGTGCCTCAAAGTCCACAGCCTCTCACTCGCAGGCGTGCCACTACGGCTGCCGTGATTTGGCAGGAGGTGTGCGCCTACTCCCCAACTCCCCTGGGACTATCTTGTGCACCCGGGAATCCGTTTTGGCCGCGCGGTGATGTGTTTCGTGGAAGTAGCAGGCGTGAGTACAAGGCTCGCCCTTTCCTCTTGCACACCGTCTCACTCTCACGCATGCCACTCCGTCGCCCGTGAGTTCCCGGAGTTGCGCCTCTATTGGCGAGGTTCCCCTGGGTCTAGTGCACCTGGGATCTCATGTTGGTGGCGTTGTCATGCGTTTCGTGGAAGTGGCAGGCGTGAGTACAGGACTCACCGCCTTCTTTAGCACAAGTGCCTCACAGTGCACAGCCTCTCACTCGCAGGCGTGCCACTACGGCTGCCGTGATTTGGCAGGAGGTGCCCGACTACTCTCCAACTCCCCTGGGACTATCTACTGCACCCGGGAATCCGTTTTGTCCGCGTTGTCATGCGTTTCGTGGAAGTGGCATGCGTTGTCATACAAGGCTCACCGCCTTCTTTAGCACATGTGCCTCATAGTGCACAGCCTCTCACTCGCAGGCGTGCCACACCGGCGCCCGTGATTTGGCAGGAGGTGCGCGCCTACTCCCCGATTCCCCTGGGACTATCTACTGCACCCGACACTCTATTTTGGCCGCGCTGTGATGTGTTTGGTGGAAGTAGCAGGAGTAAGTACAAGACTCACCGCCTGCTTTAGCACATGTGCCTCAAAGTCCACAGCCTCTCACTCGCAGGCGGGCCACTACGGCTGCCGTGATTTGGCAGGAGGTGCCCGACTACTCTCCAACTCCCCTGGGACTATCTACTGCACCCGGGAATCCGTTTTGTCCGCGTTGTCATGCGTTTCGTGGAAGTGGCATGCGTTGTCATACAAGGCTCACCGCCTTCTTTAGCACATGTGCCTCATAGTGCACAGCCTTTCACTCGCAGGCGTGCCACACCGGCGCCCGTGATTTGGCAGGAGGTGCGTGCCTACTCCCCGACTCCCCTGGGACTATCTACTGCACCCGACACTCCATTTTGGCCGCGCTGTGATGTGTTTGGTGGAAGTAGCAGGAGTAAGTACAAGACTCACCGCCTGCTTTAGCACATGTGCCTCAAAGTCCACAGCCTCTCACTCGCAGGCGTGCCACTACGGCTGCCGTGATTTGGCAGGAGGTGCGCGCCTACTCCCCAACTCCCCTGGGACTATCTTGTGCACCCGGGAATCCGTTTTGGCCGCGCGGTGATGTGTTTCCTGGAAGTAGCAGGCGTGAGTACAAGGCTCGCCCTTTCCTCTTGCACACCGTCTCACTCTCACGCATGCCACTCCGTCGCCCGTGAGTTCCCGGAGTTGCGCCTCTATTGGCGAGGTTCCCCTGGGTCTAGTGCACCTGGGATCTCATGTTGGTGGCGTTGTCATGCGTTTCGTGGAAGTGGCAGGCGTGAGTACAGGACTCACCGCCTTCTTTAGCACAAGTGCCTCACAGTGCACTGCCTCTCACTCGCAGGCGTGCCACTACGGCTGCCGTGATTTGGCAGGAGGTGCCCGACTACTCTCCAACTCCCCTGGGACTATCTACTGCACCCGGGAATCCGTTTTGTCCGCGTTGTCATGCGTTTCGTGGAAGTGGCATGCGTTGTCATACAAGGCTCACCGCCTTCTTTAGCACATGTGCCTCTTAGTGCACAGTCTCTCACTCGCAGGCGTGTCACGCCGACGCCAGTGACTTGCAGGAGGAGCGCGCCTACTCCCCAATTCCCCTGAGACTATCTACTGCACCCGGGAATCCATTTTGGCCACGTGGTCATTTGTTTCATGCAAGTAGCGGGCGTGAGTACAAGACTCACCGCCTTTTTTAGCACATGTGCTTCATAGTGCAAAGCCTCTCACTCGCAGGCGTGCCACACTGGCGCCCGTGATTTGGCAGGAGGTGCGCGCCTACTCCCCGACTCCCCTTAGACTATCTAGTGCACCCGACAATCCATTTTGGCCGCGCTGTGATGTGTTTGGTGGAAGTAGCAGGAGTAAGTACAAGACTCACCGCCTGCTTTAGCACATGTGCCTCAAAGTCCACAGCCTCTCACTCGCAGGCGTGCCACTACGGCTGCCATGATTTGGCAGGAGGTGTGCGCCTACTCCCCAACTCCTCTGGGACTATCTTGTGCACCCGGGAATCCGTTTTGGCCGCGCGGTGATGTGTTTCGTGGAAGTAGCAGGCGTGAGTACAAGGCTCGCCCTTTCCTCTTGCACACCGTCTCACTCTCACGCATGCCACTCCGTCGCCCGTGAGTTCCCGGAGTTGCGCCTCTATTGGCGAGGTTCCCCTGGGTCTAGTGCACCTGGGATCTCATGTTGGTGGCGTTGTCATGCGTTTCGTGGAAGTGGCAGGCGTGAGTACAGGACTCACCGCCTTCTTTAGCACAAGTGCCTCACAGTGCACAGCCTCTCACTCGCAGGCGTGCCACTACGGCTGCCGTGATTTGGCAGGAGGTGCCCGACTACTCTCCAACTCCCCTGGGACTATCTACTGCACCCGGGAATCCGTTTTGTCCGCGTTGTCATGCGTTTCGTGGAAGTGGCATGCGTTGTCATACAAGGCTCACCGCCTTCTTTAGCACATGTGCCTCATAGTGCACAGCCTCTCACTCGCAGGCGTGCCACACCGGCGCCCGTGATTTGGCAGGAGGTGCGCGCCTACTCCCCGATTCCCCTGGGACTATCTACTGCACCCGACACTCTATTTTGGCCGCGCTGTGATGTGTTTGGTGGAAGTAGCAGGAGTAAGTACAAGACTCACCGCCTGCTTTAGCACATGTGCCTCAAAGTCCACAGCCTCTCACTCGCAGGCGTGCCACTACGGCTGCCGTGATTTGGCAGGAGGTGCCCGACTACTCTCCAACTCCCCTGGGACTATCTACTGCACCCGGGAATCCGTTTTGTCCGCGTTGTCATGCGTTTCGTGGAAGTGGCATGCGTTGTCATACAAGGCTCACCGCCTTCTTTAGCACATGTGCCTCATAGTGCACAGCCTTTCACTCGCAGGCGTGCCACACCGGCGCCCGTGATTTGGCAGGAGGTGCGCGCCTACTCCCCGACTCCCCTGGGACTATCTACTGCACCCGACACTCCATTTTGGCCGCGCTGTGATGTGTTTGGTGGAAGTAGCAGGAGTAAGTACAAGACTCACCGCCTGCTTTAGCACATGTGCCTCAAAGTCCACAGCCTCTCACTCGCAGGCGTGCCACTACGGCTGCCGTGATTTGGCAGGAGGTGCGCGCCTACTCCCCAACTCCCCTGGGACTATCTTGTGCACCCGGGAATCCGTTTTGGCCGCGCGGTGATGTGTTTCCTGGAAGTAGCAGGCGTGAGTACAAGGCTCGCCCTTTCCTCTTGCACACCGTCTCACTCTCACGCATGCCACTCCGTCGCCCGTGAGTTCCCGGAGTTGCGCCTCTATTGGCGAGGTTCCCCTGGGTCTAGTGCACCTGGGATCTCATGTTGGTGGCGTTGTCATGCGTTTCGTGGAAGTGGCAGGCGTGAGTACAGGACTCACCGCCTTCTTTAGCACAAGTGCCTCACAGTGCACTGCCTCTCACTCGCAGGCGTGCCACTACGGCTGCCGTGATTTGGCAGGAGGTGCCCGACTACTCTCCAACTCCCCTGGGACTATCTACTGCACCCGGGAATCCGTTTTGTCCGCGTTGTCATGCGTTTCGTGGAAGTGGCATGCGTTGTCATACAAGGCTCACCGCCTTCTTTAGCACATGTGCCTCTTAGTGCACAGTCTCTCACTCGCAGGCGTGTCACGCCGACGCCAGTGACTTGCAGGAGGAGCGCGCCTACTCCCCAATTCCCCTGAGACTATCTACTGCACCCGGGAATCCATTTTGGCCACGTGGTCATTTGTTTCATGCAAGTAGCGGGCGTGAGTACAAGACTCACCGCCTTTTTTAGCACATGTGCTTCATAGTGCAAAGCCTCTCACTCGCAGGCGTGCCACACTGGCGCCCGTGATTTGGCAGGAGGTGCGCGCCTACTCCCCGACTCCCCTTAGACTATCTAGTGCACCCGACAATCCATTTTGGCCGCGCTGTGATGTGTTTGGTGGAAGTAGCAGGAGTAAGTACAAGACTCACCGCCTGCTTTAGCACATGTGCCTCAAAGTCCACAGCCTCTCACTCGCAGGCGTGCCACTACGGCTGCCATGATTTGGCAGGAGGTGTGCGCCTACTCCCCAACTCCCCTGGGACTATCTTGTGCACCCGGGAATCCGTTTTGGCCGCGCGGTGATGTGTTTCGTGGAAGTAGCAGGCGTGAGTACAAGGCTCGCCCTTTCCTCTTGCACACCGTCTCACTCTCACGCATGCCACACCATCGCCCGTGAGTTCCCGGAGTTGCGCCTCTATTGGCGAGGTTCCCCTGGGTCTAGTGCACCTGGGATCTCATGTTGGTGGCGTTGTCATGCGTTTCGTGGAAGTGGCAGGCGTGAGTACAGGACTCACCGCCTTCTTTAGCACAAGTGCCTCACAGTGCACAGCCTCTCACTCGCAGGCGTGCCACTACGGCTGCCGTGATTTGGCAGGAGGTGCCCGACTACTCTCCAACTCCCCTGGGACTATCTACTGCACCCGGGAATCCGTTTTGTCCGCGTTGTCATGCGTTTCGTGGAAGTGGCATGCGTTGTCATACAAGGCTCACCGCCTTCTTTAGCACATGTGCCTCATAGTGCACAGCCTCTCACTCGCAGGCGTGCCACACCGGCGCCCGTGATTTGGCAGGAGGTGCGCGCCTACTCCCCGACTCCCCTGGGACTATCTACTGCACCCGACACTCCATTTTGGCCGCGCTGTGATGTGTTTGGTGGAAGTAGCAGGAGTAAGTACAAGACTCACCGCCTGCTTTAGCACATGTGCCTCAAAGTCCACAGCCTCTCACTCGCAGGCGTGCCACTACGGCTGCCGTGATTTGGCAGGAGGTGCGCGCCTACTCCCCAACTCCCCTGGGACTATCTTGTGCACCCGGGAATCCGTTTTGGCCGCGCGGTGATGTGTTTCGTGGAAGTAGCAGGCGTGAGTACAAGGCTCGCCCTTTCCTCTTGCACACCGTCTCACTCTCACGCATGCCACTCCGTCGCCCGTGAGTTCCCGGAGTTGCGCCTCTATTGGCGAGGTTCCCCTGGGTCTAGTGCACCTGGGATCTCATGTTGGTGGCGTTGTCATGCGTTTCGTGGAAGTGGCAGGCGTGAGTACAGGACTCACCGCCTTCCTTAGCACAAGTGCCTCACAGTGCACAGCCTCTCACTCGCAGGCGTGCCACTACGGCTGCCGTAATTTGGCAGGAGGTGCCCGACTACTCTCCAACTCCCCTGGGACTATCTACTGCACCCGGGAATCCGTTTTGTCCGCGTTGTCATGCGTTTCGTGGAAGTGGCATGCGTTGTCATACAAGGCTCATCTTCTTCTTTAGCACATGTGCCTCTTAGTGCACAGTCTCTCACTCGCAGGCGTGTCACGCCGACGCCAGTGACTTGCAGGAGGAGCGCGCCTACTCCCCAATTCCCCTGAGACTATCTACTGCACCCGGGAATCCATTTTGGCCGCGTGGTCATTTGTTTCATGCAAGTAGCGGGCGTGAGTACAAGACTCACCGCCTTTTTTAGCACATGTGCTTCATAGTGCACAGCCTCTCACTCGCAGGCGTGCCACACTGGCGCCCGTGATTTGGCAGGAGGTGCGCGCCTACTCCCCGACTCCCCTTAGACTATCTAGTGCACCCGACAATCCATTTTGGCCGCGCTGTGATGTGTTTTGTGGAGGTAGCAGGAGTAAGTACAAGACTCACCGCCTGCTTTAGCACATGTGCCTCAAAGTCCACAGCCTCTCACTCGCAGGCGTGCCACTACGGCTTCCGTGATTTGGCAGGAGGTGTGCGCCTACTCCCCAACTCCCCTGGGACTATCTTGTGCACCCGGGAATCCGTTTTGGCCGCGCGGTGATGTGTTTCGTGGAAGTAGCAGGCGTGAGTACAAGGCTCGCCCTTTCCTCTTGCACACCGTCTCACTCTCACGCATGCCACTCCGTCGCCCGTGAGTTCCCGGAGTTGCGCCTCTATTGGCGAGGTTCCCCTGGGTCTAGTGCACCTGGGATCTCATGTTGGTGGCGTTGTCATGCGTTTCGTGGAAGTGGCAGGCGTGAGTACAGGACTCACCGCCTTCTTTAGCACAAGTGCCTCACAGTGCAATGCCTCTCACTCGCAGGCGTGCCACTACGGCTGCCGTGATTTGGCAGGAGGTGCCCGACTACTCTCCAACTCCCCTGGGACTATCTACTGCACCCGGGAATCCGTTTTGTCCGCGTTGTCATGCGTTTCGTGGAAGTGGCATGCGTTGTCATAGAAGGCTCACCGCCTTCTTTAGCACATGTGCCTCTTAGTGCACAGTCTCTCACTCGCAGGCGTGTCACGCCGACGCCAGTGACTTGCAGGAGGAGCGCGCCTACTCCCCAATTCCCCTGAGACTATCTACTGCACCCGGGAATCAATTTTGGCCGCGTGGTCATTTGTTTCATGCAAGTAGCGGGCGTGAGTACAAGACTCACCGCCTTTTTTAGCACATGTGCTTCATAGTGCACAGCCGCTCACTCGCAGGCGTGCCACACTGGCGCCCGTGATTTGGCAGAAGGTGCGCGCCTACTCCCCGACTCCCCTTAGACTATCTAGTGCACCCGACAATCCATTTTTGCCTCGCTGTGATGTGTTTGGTGGAAGTAGCAGGAGTAAGTACAAGACTCACCGCCTGCTTTAGCACATGTGCCTCAAAGTCCACAGCCTCTCACTCGCAGGCGTGGCACTACGGCTGCCGTGATTTGGCAGGAGGTGTGCGCCTACTCCCCAACTCCCCTGGGACTATCTTGTGCACCCGGGAATCCGTTTTGGCCGCGCGGTGATGTGTTTCGTGGAAGTAGCAGGCGTGAGTACAAGGCTCGCCCTTTCCTCTTGCACACCGTCTCACTCTCACGCATGCCACTCCGTCGCCCGTGAGTTCCCGGAGTTGCGCCTCTATTGGCGAGGTTCCCCTGGGTCTAGTGCACCTGGGATCTCATGTTGGTGGCGTTGTCATGCGTTTCGTGGAAGTGGCAGGCGTGAGTACAGGACTCACCGCCTTCTTTAGCACAAGTGCCTCACAGTGCACAGCCTCTCACTCGCAGGCGTGCCACTACGGCTGCCGTGATTTGGCAGGAGGTGCCCGACTACTCTCCAACTCCCCTGGGACTATCTACTGCACCCGGGAATCCGTTTTGTCCGCGTTGTCATGCGTTTCGTGGAAGTGGCATGCGTTGTCATACAAGGCTCACCGCCTTCTTTAGCACATGTGCCTCATAGTGCACAGCCTCTCACTCGCAGGCGTGCCACACCGGCGCCCGTGATTTGGCAGGAGGTGCGCGCCTACTCCCCGATTCCCCTGGGACTATCTACTGCACCCGACACTCTATTTTGGCCGCGCTGTGATGTGTTTGGTGGAAGTAGCAGGAGTAAGTACAAGACTCACCGCCTGCTTTAGCACATGTGCCTCAAAGTCCACAGCCTCTCACTCGCAGGCGTGCCACTACGGCTGCCGTGATTTGGCAGGAGGTGCCCGACTACTCTCCAACTCCCCTGGGACTATCTACTGCACCCGGGAATCCGTTTTGTCCGCGTTGTCATGCGTTTCGTGGAAGTGGCATGCGTTGTCATACAAGGCTCACCGCCTTCTTTAGCACATGTGCCTCATAGTGCACAGCCTTTCACTCGCAGGCGTGCCACACCGGCGCCCGTGATTTGGCAGGAGGTGCGCGCCTACTCCCCGACTCCCCTGGGACTATCTACTGCACCCGACACTCCATTTTGGCCGCGCTGTGATGTGTTTGGTGGAAGTAGCAGGAGTAAGTACAAGACTCACCGCCTGCTTTAGCACATGTGCCTCAAAGTCCACAGCCTCTCACTCGCAGGCGTGCCACTACGGCTGCCGTGATTTGGCAGGAGGTGCGCGCCTACTCCCCAACTCCCCTGGGACTATCTTGTGCACCCGGGAATCCGTTTTGGCCGCGCGGTGATGTGTTTCCTGGAAGTAGCAGGCGTGAGTACAAGGCTCGCCCTTTCCTCTTGCACACCGTCTCACTCTCACGCATGCCACTCCGTCGCCCGTGAGTTCCCGGAGTTGCGCCTCTATTGGCGAGGTTCCCCTGGGTCTAGTGCACCTGGGATCTCATGTTGGTGGCGTTGTCATGCGTTTCGTGGAAGTGGCAGGCGTGAGTACAGGACTCACCGCCTTCTTTAGCACAAGTGCCTCACAGTGCACTGCCTCTCACTCGCAGGCGTGCCACTACGGCTGCCGTGATTTGGCAGGAGGTGCCCGACTACTCTCCAACTCCCCTGGGACTATCTACTGCACCCGGGAATCCGTTTTGTCCGCGTTGTCATGCGTTTCGTGGAAGTGGCATGCGTTGTCATACAAGGCCCACCGCCTTCTTTAGCACACGTGCCTCTTAGTGCACAGTCTCTCACTCGCAGGCGTGTCACGCCGACGCCAGTGACTTGCAGGAGGAGCGCGCCTACTCCCCAATTCCCCTGAGACTATCTACTGCACCCGGGAATCCATTTTGGCCACGTGGTCATTTGTTTCATGCAAGTAGCGGGCGTGAGTACAAGACTCACCGCCTTTTTTAGCACATGTGCTTCATAGTGCAAAGCCTCTCACTCGCAGGCGTGCCACACTGGCACCCGTGATTTGGCAGGAGTTGCGCGCCTACTCCCCGACTCCCCTTAGACTATCTAGTGCACCCGACAATCCATTTTGGCCGCGCTGTGATGTGTTTGGTGGAAGTAGCAGGAGTAAGTACAAGACTCACCGCCTGCTTTAGCACATGTGCCTCAAAGTCCACAGCCTCTCACTCGCAGGCGTGCCACTACGGCTGCCGTGATTTGGCAGGAGGTGTGCGCCTACTCCCCAACTCCCCTGGGACTATCTTGTGCACCCGGGAATCCGTTTTGGCCGCGCGGTGATGTGTTTCGTGGAAGTAGCAGGCGTGAGTACAAGGCTCGCCCTTTCCTCTTGCACACCGTCTAACTCTCACGCATGCCACTCCGTCGCCCGTGAGTTCCCGGAGTTGCGCCTCTATTGGCGAGGTTCCCCTGGGTCTAGTGCACCTGGGATCTCATGTTGGTGGCGTTGTCATGCGTTTCGTGGAAGTGGCAGGCGTGAGTACAGGACTCACCGCCTTCTTTAGCACAAGTGCCTCACAGTGCACTGCCTCTCACTCGCAGGCGTGCCACTACGGCTGCCGTGATTTGGCAGGAGGTGCCCGACTACTCTCCAACTCCCCTGGGACTATCTACTGCACCCGGGAATCCGTTTTGTCCGCGTTGTCATGCGTTTCGTGGAAGTGGCATGCGTTGTCATACAAGGCTCACCGCCTTCTTTAGCACATGTGCCTCTTAGTGCACAGTCTCTCACTCGCAGGCGTGTCACGCCGACGCCAGTGACTTGCAGGAGGAGCGCGCCTACTCCCCAATTCCCCTGAGACTATCTACTGCACCCGGGAATCCATTTTGGCCGCGTGGTCATTTGTTTCATGCAAGTAGCGGGCGTGAGTACAAGACTCACCGCCTTTTTTAGCACATGTGCTTCATAGTGCACAGCCTCTCACTCGCAGGCGTGCCACACTGGCGCCCGTGATTTGGCAGGAGGTGCGCGCCTACTCCCCGACTCCCCTTAGACTATCTAGTGCACCCGACAATCCATTTTGGCCGCGCTGTGATGTGTTTGGTGGAAGTAGCAGGAGTAAGTACAAGACTCACCGCCTGCTTTAGCACATGTGCCTCAAAGTCCACAGCCTCTCACTCGCAGGCGTGCCACTACGGCTGCCGTGATTTGGCAGGAGGTGTGCGCCTACTTCCAAACTCCCCTGGGACTATCTTGTGCACCCGGGAATCCGTTTTGGCCGCGCGGTGATGTGTTTCGTGGAAGTAGCAGGCGTGAGTACAAGGCTCGCCCTTTCCTCTTGCACACCGTCTCACTCTCACGCATGCCACTCCGTCGCCCGTGAGTTCCCGGAGTTGCGCCTCTATTGGCGAGGTTCCCCTGGGTCTAGTGCACCTGGGATCTCATGTTGGTGGCGTTGTCATGCGTTTCGTGGAAGTGGCAGGCGTGAGTACAGGACTCACCGCCTTCTTTAGCACAAGTGCCTCACAGTGCACAGCCTCTCACTCGCAGGCGTGCCACTACGGCTGCCGTGATTTGGCAGGAGGTGCCCGACTACTCTCCAACTCCCCTGGGACTATCTACTGCACCCGGGAATCCGTTTTGTCCGCGTTGTCATGCGTTTCGTGGAAGTGGCATGCGTTGTCATACAAGGCTCACCGCCTTCTTTAGCACATGTGCCTCATAGTGCACAGCCTCTCACTCGCAGGCGTGCCACACCGGCGCCCGTGATTTGGCAGGAGGTGCGCGCCTACTCCCCGACTCCCCTGGGACTATCTACTGCACCCGACACTCCATTTTGGCCGCGCTGTGATGTGTTTGGTGGAAGTAGCAGGAGTAAGTACAAGACTCACCGCCTCCTTTAGCACATGTGCCTCAAAGTCCACAGCCTCTCACTCGCAGGCGTGCCACTACGGCTGCCGTGATTTGGCAGGAGGTGTGCGCCTACTCCCCAACTCCCCTGGGACTATCTTGTGCACCCGGGAATCCGTTTTGGCCGCGCGGTGATGTGTTTCGTGGAAGTAGCAGGCGTGAGTACAAGGCTCGCCCTTTCCTCTTGCACACCGTCTCACTCTCACGCATGCCACTCCGTCGCCCCTGAGTTCCCGGAGTTGCGCCTCTATTGGCGAGGTTCCCCTGGGTCTAGTGCACCTGGGATCTCATGTTGGTGGCGTTGTCATGCGTTTCGTGGAAGTGGCAGGCGTGAGTACAGGACTCACCGCCTTCTTTAGCACAAGTGCCTCACAGTGCACTGCCTCTCACTCGCAGGCGTGCCACTACGGCTGCCGTGATTTGGCAGGAGGTGCCCGACTACTCTCCAACTCCCCTGGGACTATCTACTGCACCCGGGAATCCGTTTTGTCCGCGTTGTCATGCGTTTCGTGGAAGTGGCATGCGTTGTCATACAAGGCTCACCGCCTTCTTTAGCACATGTGCCTCTTAGTGCACAGTCTCTCACTCGCAGGCGTGTCACGCCGACGCCAGTGACTTGCAGGAGGAGCGCGCCTACTCCCCAATTCCCCTGAGACTATCTACTGCACCCGGGAATCCATTTTGGCCGCGTGGTCATTTGTTTCATGCAAGTAGCGGGCGTGAGTACAAGACTCACCGCCTTTTTTAGCACATGTGCTTCATAGTGCACAGCCTCTCACTCGCAGGCGTGCCACACTGGCGCCCGTGATTTGGCAGGAGGTGCGCGCCTACTCCCCGACTCCCCTTAGACTATCTAGTGCACCCGACAATCCATTTTGGCCGCGCTGTGATGTGTTTGGTGGAAGTAGCAGGAGTAAGTACAAGACTCACCGCCTGCTTTAGCACATGTGCCTCAAAGTCCACAGCCTCTCACTCGCAGGCGTGCCACTACGGCTGCCGTGATTTGGCAGGAGGTGTGCGCCTACTCCCCAACTCCCCTGGGACTATCTTGTGCACAAGGGAATCCGTTTTGGCCGCGCGGTGATGTGTTTCGTGGAAGTAGCAGGCGTGAGTACAAGGCTCGCCCTTTCCTCTTGCACACCGTCTCACTCTCACGCATGCCACTCCGTCGCCCGTGAGTTCCCGGAGTTGCGCCTCTATTGGCGAGGTTCCCCTGGGTCTAGTGCACCTGGGATCTCATGTTGGTGGCGTTGTCATGCGTTTCGTGGAAGTGGCAGGCGTGAGTACAGGACTCACCGCCTTCTTTAGCACAAGTGCCTCACAGTGCACAGCCTCTCACTCGCAGGCGTGCCACTACGGCTGCCGTGATTTGGCAGGAGGTGCCCGACTACTCTCCAATTCCCCTGGGACTATCTACTGCACCCGGGAATCCGTTTTGTCCGCGTTGTCATGCGTTTCGTGGAAGTGGCATGCGTTGTCATACAAGGCTCACCGCCTTCTTTAGCACATGTGCCTCATAGTGCACAGCCTCTCACTCGCAGGCGTGCCACACCGGCGCCCGTGATTTGGCAGGAGGTGCGCGCCTACTCCCCGACTCCCCTGGGACTATGTTGTGCACCCGGGAATCCGTTTTGGCCGCGCTGTGATGTGTTTCGTGGAAGTAGCAGGCGTGAGTACAAGGCTCGCCCTTTCCTCTTGCACACCGTCTCACTCTCACGCATGCCACTCCGTCGCCCGTGAGTTCCCGGAGTTGCGCCTCTATTGGCGAGGTTCCCCTGGGTCTAGTGCACCTGGGATCTCATGTTGGTGGCGTTGTCATGCGTTTCGTGGAAGTGGCAGGCGTGAGTACAGGACTCACCGCCTTCTTTAGCACAAGTGCCTCACAGTGCACAGCCTCTCACTCGCAGGCGTGCCACTACGGCTGCCGTGATTTGGCAGGAGGTGCCCGACTACTCTCCAACTCCCCTGGGACTATCTACTGCACCCGGGAATCCGTTTTGTCCGCGTTGTCATGCGTTTCGTGGAAGTGGCATGCGTTGTCATACAAGGCTCAACGCCTTCTTTAGCACATGTGCCTCATAGTGCACAGCCTCTCAGTCGCAGGCGTGCCACACCGGCGCCCGTGATTTGGCACGAGGTGCGCGCCTACTCCCCGACTCCCCTGGGACTATCTACTGCACCCGACACTCCATTTTGGCCGCGCTGTGATGTGTTTGGTGGAAGTAGCAGGAGTAAGTACAAGACTCACCGCCTGCTTTAGCACATGTGCCTCAAAGTCCACAGCCTCTCACTCGCAGGCGTGCCACTACGGCTGCCGTGATTTGGCAGGAGGTGCGCGCCTACTCCCCAACTCCCCTGGGACTATCTTGTGCACCCGGGAATCCGTTTTGGCCGCGCGGTGATGTGTTTCGTGGAAGTAGCAGGCGTGAGTACAAGGCTCGCCCTTTCCTCTTGCACACCGTCTCACTCTCACGCATGCCACTCCGTCGCCCCTGAGTTCCCGGAGTTGCGCCTCTATTGGCGAGGTTCCCCTGGGTCTAGTGCACCTGGGATCTCATGTTGGTGGCGTTGTCATGCGTTTCGTGGAAGTGGCAGGCGTGAGTACAGGACTCACCGCCTTCTTTAGCACAAGTGCCTCACAGTGCACTGCCTCTCACTCGCAGGCGTGCCACTACGGCTGCCGTGATTTGGCAGGAGGTGCCCGACTACTCTCCAACTCCCCTGGGACTATCTACTGCACCCGGGAATCCGTTTTGTCCGCGTTGTCATGCGTTTCGTGGAAGTGGCATGCGTTGTCATACAAGGCTCACCGCCTTCTTTAGCACATGTGCCTCTTAGTGCACAGTCTCTCACTCGCAGGCGTGTCACGCCGACGCCAGTGACTTGCAGGAGGAGCGCGCCTACTCCCCAATTCCCCTGAGACTATCTACTGCACCCGGGAATCCATTTTGGCCGCGTGGTCATTTGTTTCATGCAAGTAGCGGGCGTGAGTACAAGACTCACCGCCTTTTTTAGCACATGTGCTTCATAGTGCACAGCCTCTCACTCGCAGGCGTGCCACACTGGCGCCCGTGATTTGGCAGGAGGTGCGCGCCTACTCCCCGACTCCCCTTAGACTATCTAGTGCACCCGACAATCCATTTTGGCCGCGCTGTGATGTGTTTGGTGGAAGTAGCAGGAGTAAGTACAAGACTCACCGCCTGCTTTAGCACATGTGCCTCAAAGTCCACAGCCTCTCACTCGCAGGCGTGCCACTACGGCTGCCGTGATTTGGCAGGAGGTGTGCGCCTACTCCCCAACTCCCCTGGGACTATCTTGTGCACAAGGGAATCCGTTTTGGCCGCGCGGTGATGTGTTTCGTGGAAGTAGCAGGCGTGAGTACAAGGCTCGCCCTTTCCTCTTGCACACCGTCTCACTCTCACGCATGCCACTCCGTCGCCCGTGAGTTCCCGGAGTTGCGCCTCTATTGGCGAGGTTCCCCTGGGTCTAGTGCACCTGGGATCTCATGTTGGTGGCGTTGTCATGCGTTTCGTGGAAGTGGCAGGCGTGAGTACAGGACTCACCGCCTTCTTTAGCACAAGTGCCTCACAGTGCACAGCCTCTCACTCGCAGGCGTGCCACTACGGCTGCCGTGATTTGGCAGGAGGTGCCCGACTACTCTCCAATTCCCCTGGGACTATCTACTGCACCCGGGAATCCGTTTTGTCCGCGTTGTCATGCGTTTCGTGGAAGTGGCATGCGTTGTCATACAAGGCTCACCGCCTTCTTTAGCACATGTGCCTCATAGTGCACAGCCTCTCACTCGCAGGCGTGCCACACCGGCGCCCGTGATTTGGCAGGAGGTGCGCGCCTACTCCCCGACTCCCCTGGGACTATGTTGTGCACCCGGGAATCCGTTTTGGCCGCGCTGTGATGTGTTTCGTGGAAGTAGCAGGCGTGAGTACAAGGCTCGCCCTTTCCTCTTGCACACCGTCTCACTCTCACGCATGCCACTCCGTCGCCCGTGAGTTCCCGGAGTTGCGCCTCTATTGGCGAGGTTCCCCTGGGTCTAGTGCACCTGGGATCTCATGTTGGTGGCGTTGTCATGCGTTTCGTGGAAGTGGCAGGCGTGAGTACAGGACTCACCGCCTTCTTTAGCACAAGTGCCTCACAGTGCACAGCCTCTCACTCGCAGGCGTGCCACTACGGCTGCCGTGATTTGGCAGGAGGTGCCCGACTACTCTCCAACTCCCCTGGGACTATCTACTGCACCCGGGAATCCGTTTTGTCCGCGTTGTCATGCGTTTCGTGGAAGTGGCATGCGTTGTCATACAAGGCTCAACGCCTTCTTTAGCACATGTGCCTCATAGTGCACAGCCTCTCAGTCGCAGGCGTGCCACACCGGCGCCCGTGATTTGGCACGAGGTGCGCGCCTACTCCCCGACTCCCCTGGGACTATCTACTGCACCCGACACTCCATTTTGGCCGCGCTGTGATGTGTTTGGTGGAAGTAGCAGGAGTAAGTACAAGACTCACCGCCTGCTTTAGCACATGTGCCTCAAAGTCCACAGCCTCTCACTCGCAGGCGTGCCACTACGGCTGCCGTGATTTGGCAGGAGGTGCGCGCCTACTCCCCAACTCCCCTGGGACTATCTTGTGCACCCGGGAATCCGTTTTGGCCGCGCGGTGATGTGTTTCCTGGAAGTAGCAGGCGTGAGTACAAGGCTCGCCCTTTCCTCTTGCACACCGTCTCACTCTCACGCATGCCACTCCGTCGCCCGTGAGTTCCCGGAGTTGCGCCTCTATTGGCGAGGTTCCCCTGGGTCTAGTGCACCTGGGATCTCATGTTGGTTGCGTTGTCATGCGTTTCGTGGAAGTGGCAGGCGTGAGTACAGGACTCACCGCCTTCTTTAGCACAAGTGCCTCACAGTGCACTGCCTCTCACTCGCAGGCGTGCCACTACGGCTGCCGTGATTTGGCAGGAGGTGCCCGACTACTCTCCAACTCCCCTGGGACTATCTACTGCACCCGGGAATCCGTTTTGTCCGCGTTGTCATGCGTTTCGTGGAAGTGGCATGCGTTGTCATACAAGGCTCACCGCCTTCTTTAGCACATGTGCCTCTTAGTGCACAGTCTCTCACTCGCAGGCGTGTCACGCCGACGCCAGTGACTTGCAGGAGGAGCGCGCCTACTCCCCAATTCCCCTGAGACTATCTACTGCACCCGGGAATCCATTTTGGCCGCGTGGTCATTTGTTTCATGCAAGTAGCGGGCGTGAGTACAAGACTCACCGCCTTTTTTAGCACATGTGCTTCATAGTGCACAGCCTCTCACTCGCAGGCGTGCCACACTGGCGCCCGTGATTTGGCAGGAAGTGCGCGCCTACTCCCCGACTCCCCTTAGACTATCTAGTGCACCCGACAATCCATTTTGGCCGCGCTGTGATGTGTTTGGTGGAAGTAGCAGGAGTAAGTACAAGACTCACCGCCTGCTTTAGCACATGTGCCTCAAAGTCCACAGCCTCTCACTCGCAGGCGTGCCACTACGGCTGCCGTGATTTGGCAGGAGGTGTGCGCCTACTCCCTAACTCCCCTGGGACTATCTTTTGCACCCGGGAATCCGTTTTGGCCGCGCGGTGATGTGTTTCGTGGAAGTAGCAGGCGTGAGTACAAGTCTCGCCCTTTCCTCTTGCACACCGTCTCACTCTCACGCATGCCACTCCGTCGCCCGTGAGTTCCCGGAGTTGCGCCTCTATTGGCGAGGTTCCCCTGGGTCTAGTGCACCTGGGATCTCATGTTGGTGGCGTTGTCATGCGTTTCGTGGAAGTGGCAGGCGTGAGTACAGGACTCACCGCCTTCTTTAGCACAAGTGCCTCACAGTGCACAGCCTCTCACTCGCAGGCGTGCCACTACGGCTGCCGTGATTTGGCAGGAGGTGCCCGACTACTCTCCAACTCCCCTAGGACTATCTACTGCACCCGGGAATCCGTTTTGTCCGCGTTGTCATGCGTTTCGTGGAAGTGGCATGCGTTGTCATACAAGGCTCACCGCCTTCTTTAGCACATGTGCCTCATAGTGCACAGCCTCTCACTCGCAGGCGTGCCAAACCGGCGCCCGTGATTTGGCAGGAGGTGCGCGCCTACTCCCCGACTCCCCTGGGACTATCTACTGCACCCGACACTCCATCTTGGCCGCGCTGTGATGTGTTTGGTGGAAGTAGCAGGAGTAAGTACAAGACTCACCGCCTGCCTTAGCACATGTGCCTCAAAGTCCACAGCCTCTCACTCGCAGGCGTGCCACTACGGCTGCCGTGATTTGGCAGGAGGTGCGCGCCTACTCCCCAACTCCCCTGGGACTATCTTGTGCACCCGGGAATCCGTTTTGGCCGCGCGGTGATGTGTTTCCTGGAAGTAGCAGGCGTGAGTACAAGGCTCGCCCTTTCCTCTTGCACACCGTCTCACTCTCACGCATGCCACTCCGTCGCCCGTGAGTTCCCGGAGTTGCGCCTCTATTGGCGAGGTTCCCCTGGGTCTAGTGCACCTGGGATTTCATGTTGGTGGCGTTGTCATGCGTTTCGTGGAAGTGGCAGGCGTGAGTACAGGACTCACCGCCTTCTTTAGCACAAGTGCCTCACAGTGCACTGCCTCTCACTCGCAGGCGTGCCACTATGGCTGCCGTGATTTGGCAGGAGGTGCCCGACTACTCTCCAACTCCCCTGGGACTATCTACTGCACCCGGGAATCCGTTTTGTCCGCGTTGTCATGCGTTTCGTGGAAGTGGCATGCGTTGTCATACAAGGCTCACCGCCTTTTTTAGCACATGTGCCTCTTAGTGCACAGTCTCTCACTCGCAGGCGTGTCACGCCGACGCCAGTGACTTGCAGGAGGAGCGCGCCTACTCCCCAATTCCCCTGAGACTATCTACTGCACCCGGGAATCCATTTTGGCCGCGTGGTCATTTGTTTCATGCAAGTAGCGGGCGTGAGTACAAGACTCACCGCCTTTTTTAGCACATGTGCTTCATAGTGCACAGCCTCTCACTCGCAGGCGTGCCACACTGGCGCCCGTGATTTGGCAGGAAGTGCGCGCCTACTCCCCGACTCCCCTTAGACTATCTAGTGCACCCGACAATCCATTTTGGCCGCGCTGTGATGTGTTTGGTGGAAGTAGCAGGAGTAAGTACAAGACTCACCGCCTGCTTTAGCACATGTGCCTCAAAGTCCACAGCCTCTCACTCGCAGGCGTGCCACTACGGCTGCCGTGATTTGGCAGGAGGTGTGCGCCTACTCCCTAACTCCCCTGGGACTATCTTGTGCACCCGGGAATCCGTTTTGGCCGCGCGGTGATGTGTTTCGTGGAAGTAGCAGGCGTGAGTACAAGTCTCGCCCTTTCCTCTTGCACACCGTCTCACTCTCACGCATGCCACTCCGTCGCCCGTGAGTTCCCGGAGTTGCGCCTCTATTGGCGAGGTTCCCCTGCGTCTAGTGCACCTGGGATCTCATGTTGGTGGCGTTGTCATGCGTTTCGTGGAAGTGGCAGGCGTGAGTACAGGACTCACCGCCTTCTTTAGCACAAGTGCCTCACAGTGCACAGCCTCTCACTCGCAGGCGTGCCACTACGGCTGCCGTGATTTGGCAGGAGGTGCCCGACTACTCTCCAACTCCCCTAGGACTATCTACTGCACCCGGGAATCCGTTTTGTCCGCGTTGTCATGCGTTTCGTGGAAGTGGCATGCGTTGTCATACAAGGCTCACCGCCTTCTTTAGCACATGTGCCTCATAGTGCACAGCCTCTCACTCGCAGGCGTGCCAAACCGGCGCCCGTGATTTGGCAGGAGGTGCGCGCCTACTCCCCGACTCCCCTGGGACTATCTACTGCACCCGACACTCCATTTTGGCCGCGCTGTGATGTGTTTGGTGGAAGTAGCAGGAGTAAGTACAAGACTCACCGCCTGCTTTAGCACATGTGCCCCAAAGTCCACAGCCTCTCACTCGCAGGCGTGCCACTACGGCTGCCGTGATTTGGCAGGAGGTGCGCGCCTACTCCCCAACTCCCCTGGGACTATCTTGTGCACCCGGGAATCCGTTTTGGCCGCGCGGTGATGTGTTTCGTGGAAGTAGCAGGCGTGAGTACAAGGCTCGCCCTTTCCTCTTGCACACCGTCTCACTCTCACGCATGCCACTCCGTCGCCCGTGAGTTCCCGGAGTTGCGCCTCTATTGGCGAGGTTCCCCTGGATCTAGTGCACCTGGGATCTCATGTTGGTGGCGTTGTCATGCGTTTCGTGGAAGTGGCAGGCGTGAGTACAGGACTCACCGCCTTCTTTAGCACAAGTGCCTCACAGTGCACTGCCTCTCACTCGCAGGCGTGCCACTATGGCTGCCGTGATTTGGCAGGAGGTGCCCGACTACTCTCCAACTCCCCTGGGACTATCTACTGCACCCGGGAATCCGTTTTGTCCGCGTTGTCATGCGTTTCGTGGAAGTGGCATGCGTTGTCATACAAGGCTCACCGCCTTTTTTAGCACATGTGCCTCTTAGTGCACAGTCTCTCACTCGCAGGCGTGTCACGCCGACGCCAGTGACTTGCAGGAGGAGCGCGCCTACTCCCCAATTCCCCTGAGACTATCTACTGCACCCGGGAATCCATTTTGGCCGCGTGGTCATTTGTTTCATGCAAGTAGCGGGCGTGAGTACAAGACTCACCGCCTTTTTTAGCACATGTGCTTCATAGTGCACAGCCTCTCACTCGCAGGCGTGCCACACTGGCGCCCGTGATTTGGCAGGAAGTGCGCGCCTACTCCCCGACTCCCCTTAGACTATCTAGTGCACCCGACAATCCATTTTGGCCGCGCTGTGATGTGTTTGGTGGAAGTAGCAGGAGTAAGTACAAGACTCACCGCCTGCTTTAGCACATGTGCCTCAAAGTCCACAGCCTCTCACTCGCAGGCGTGCCACTACGGCTGCCGTGATTTGGCAGGAGGTGTGCGCCTACTCCCTAACTCCCCTGGGACTATCTTGTGCACCCGGGAATCCGTTTTGGCCGCGCGGTGATGTGTTTCGTGGAAGTAGCAGGCGTGAGTACAAGTCTCGCCCTTTCCTCTTGCACACCGTCTCACTCTCACGCATGCCACTCCGTCGCCCGTGAGTTCCCGGAGTTGCGCCTCTATTGGCGAGGTTCCCCTGGGTCTAGTGCACCTGGGATCTCATGTTGGTGGCGTTGTCATGCGTTTCGTGGAAGTGGCAGGCGTGAGTACAGGACTCACCGCCTTCTTTAGCACAAGTGCCTCACAGTGCACAGCCTCTCACTCGCAGGCGTGCCACTACGGCTGCCGTGATTTGGAAGGAGGTGCCCGACTACTCTCCAACTCCCCTAGGACTATCTACTGCACCCGGGTATCCGTTTTGTCCGCGTTGTCATGCGTTTCGTGGAAGTGGCATGCGTTGTCATACAAGGCTCACCGCCTTCTTTAGCACATGTGCCTCATAGTGCACAGCCTCTCACTCGCAGGCGTGCCAAACCGGCGCCCGTGATTTGGCAGGAGGTGCGCGCCTACTCCCCGACTCCCCTGGGACTATCTACTGCACCCGACACTCCATTTTGGCCGCGCTGTGATGTGTTTGGTGGAAGTAGCAGGAGTAAGTACAAGACTCACCGCCTGCTTTAGCACATGTGCCCCAAAGTCCACAGCCTCTCACTCGCAGGCGTGCCACTACGGCTGCCGTGATTTGGCAGGAGGTGCGCGCCTACTCCCCAACTCCCCTGGGACTATCTTGTGCACCCGGGAATCCGTTTTGGCCGCGCGGTGATGTGTTTCGTGGAAGTAGCAGGCGTGAGTACAAGGCTCGCCCTTTCCTCTTGCACACCGTCTCACTCTCACGCATGCCACTCCGTCGCCCGTGAGTTCCCGGAGTTGCGCCTCTATTGGCGAGGTTCCCCTGGATCTAGTGCACCTGGGATCTCATGTTGGTGGCGTTGTCATGCGTTTCGTGGAAGTGGCAGGCGTGAGTACAGGACTCACCGCCTTCTTTAGCACAAGTGCCTCACAGTGCACAGCCTCTCACTCGCAGGCGTGCCACTACGGCTGCCGTGATTTGGCAGGAGGTGCCCGACTACTCTCCAACTCCCCTGGGACTATCTACTGCACCCGGGAATCCGTTTTGTCCGCGTTGTCATGCGTTTCGTGGAAGTGGCATGCGTTGTCATACAAGGCTCACCGCCTTCTTTAGCACATGTGCCTCTTAGTGCACAGTCTCTCACTCGCAGGCGTGTCACGCCGACGCCAGTGACTTGCAGGAGGAGCGCGCCTACTCCCCAATTCCCCTGAGACTATCTACTGCACCCGGGAATCCATTTTGGCCGCGTGGTCATTTGTTTCATGCAAGTAGCGGGCGTGAGTACAAGACTCACCGCCTTTTTTAGCACATGTGCTTCATAGTGCACAGCCTCTCACTCGCAGGCGTGCCAAACTGGCGCCCGTGATTTGGCAGGAGGTGCGCGCCTACTCCCCGACTCCCCTTAGACTATCTAGTGCACCCGACAATCCATTTTGGCCGCGCTGTGATGTGTTTGGTGGAAGTAGCAGGAGTAAGTACAAGACTCACCGCCTGCTTTAGCACATGTGCCTCAAAGTCCACAGCCTCTCACTCGCAGGCGTGCCACTACGGCTGCCGTGATTTGGCAGGAGGTGTGCGCCTACTCCCCAACTCCCCTGGGACTATCTTGTGCACTCGGGAATCCGTTTTGGCCGCGCGGTGATGTGTTTCGTGGAAGTAGCAGGCGTGAGTACAAGGCTCGCCCTTTCCTCTTGCACACCGTCTCACTCTCACGCATGCCACTCCGTCGCCCGTGAGTTCCCGGAGTTGCGCCTCTATTGGCGAGGTTCCCCTGGGTCTAGTACACCTGGGATTTCATGTTGGTGGCGTTGTCATGCGTTTCGTGGAAGTGGCAGGCGTGAGTACAGGACTCACCGCCTTCTTTAGCACAAGTGCCTCACAGTGCACTGCCTCTCACTCGCAGGCGTGCCACTACGGCTGCCGTGATTTGGCAGGAGGTGCCCGACTACTCTCCAACTCCCCTGGGACTATCTACTGCACCCGGGAATCCGTTTTGTCCGCGTTGTCATGCGTTTCGTGGAAGTGGCATGCGTTGTCATACAAGGCTCACCGCCTTCTTTAGCACATGTGCCTCTTAGTGCACAGTCTCTCACTCGCAGGCGTGTCACGCCGACGCCAGTGACTTGCAGGAGGAGCGCGCCTACTCCCCAATTCCCCTGAGACTATCTACTGCACCCGGGAATCCATTTTGGCCGCGTGGTCATTTGTTTCATGCAAGTAGCGGGCGTGAGTACAAGACTCACCGCCTTTTTTAGCACATGTGCTTCATAGTGCACAGCCTCTCACTCGCAGGCGTGCCACACTGGCGCCCGTGATTTGGCAGGAGGTGCGCGCCTACTCCCCGACTCCCCTTAGACTATCTAGTGCACCCGACAATCCATTTTGGCCGCGCTGTGATGTGTTTGGTGGAAGTAGCAGGAGTAAGTACAAGACTCACCGCCTGCTTTAGCACATGTGCCTCAAAGTCCACAGCCTCTCACTCGCAGGCGTGCCACTACGGCTGCCGTGATTTGGCAGGAGGTGTGCGCCTACTCCCCAACTCCCCTGGGACTATCTTGTGCACCCGGGAATCCGTTTTGGCCGCGCGGTGATGTGTTTCGTGGAAGTAGCAGGCGTGAGTACAAGGCTCGCCCTTTCCTCTTGCACACCGTCTCACTCTCACGCATGCCACTCCGTCGCCCGTGAGTTCCCGGAGTTGCGCCTCTATTGGCGAGGTTCCCCTGGGTCTAGTGCACCTGGGATCTTATGTTGGTGGCGTTGTCATGCGTTTCGTGGAAGTGGCAGGCGTGAGTACAGGACTCACCGCCTTCTTTAGCACAAGTGCCTCACAGTGCACAGCCTCTCACTCGCAGGCGTGCCACTACGGCTGCCGTGATTTGGCAGGAGGTGCCCGACTACTCTCCAACTCCCCTGGGACTATCTACTGCACCCGGGAATCCGTTTTGTCCGCGTTGTCATGCGTTTCGTGGAAGTGGCATGCGTTGTCATACAAGGCTCACCGCCTTCTTTAGCACATGTGCCTCATAGTGCACAGCCTCTCACTCGCAGGCGTGCCACACCGGCGCCCGTGATTTGGAAGGAGGTGCGCGCCTACTCCCCGACTCCCCTGGGACTATCTACTGCACCCGACACTCCATTTTGGCCGCGCTGTGATGTGTTTGGTGGAAGTAGCAGGAGTAAGTACAAGACTCACCGCCTGCTTTAGCACATGTGCCTCAAAGTCCACAGCCTCTCACTCGCAGGCGTGCCACTACGGCTGCCGTGATTTGGCAGGAGGTGCGCGCCTACTCCCCAACTCCCCTGGGACTATCTTGTGCACCCGGGAATCCGTTTTGGCCGCGCGGTGATGTGTTTCGTGGAAGTAGCAGGCGTGAGTACAAGGCTCGCCCTTTCCTCTTGCACACCGTCTCACTCTCACGCATGCCACTCCGTCGCCCGTGAGTTCCCGGAGTTGCGCCTCTATTGGCGAGGTTCCCCTGGGTCTAGTGCACCTGGGATCTCATGTTGGTGGCGTTGTCATGCGTTTCGTGGAAGTGGCAGGCGTGAGTACAGGACTCACCGCCTTCTTTAGCACAAGTGCCTCACAGTGCACAGCCTCTCACTCGCAGGCGTGCCACTACGGCTGCCGTGATTTGGCAGGAGGTGCCCGACTACTCTCCAACTCCCCTGGGACTATCTACTGCACCCGGGAATCCGTTTTGTCCGCGTTGTCATGCGTTTCGTGGAAGTGGCATGCGTTGTCATACAAGGCTCACCGCCTTCTTTAGCACATGTGCCTCTTAGTGCACAGTCTCTCACTCGCAGGCGTGTCACGCCGACGCCAGTGACTTGCAGGAGGAGCGCGCCTACTCCCCAATTCCCCTGAGACTATCTACTGCACCCGGGAATCCATTTTGGCCGCGTGGTCATTTGTTTCATGCAAGTAGCGGGCGTGAGTACAAGACTCACCGCCTTTTTTAGCACATGTGCTTCATAGTGCACAGCCTCTCACTCGCAGGCGTGCCACACTGGGGCCCGTGATTTGGCAGGAGGTGCGCGCCTACTCCCCGACTCCCCTTAGACTATCTAGTGCACCCGACAATCCATTTTGGCCGCGCTGTGATGTGTTTGGTGGAAGTAGCAGGAGTAAGTACAAGACTCACCGCCTGCTTTAGCACATGTGCCTCAAAGTCCACAGCCTCTCACTCGCAGGCGTGCCACTACGGCTGCCGTGATTTGGCAGGAGGTGTGCGCCTACTCCCCAACTCCCCTGGGACTATCTTGTGCACCCGGGAATCCGTTTTGGCCGCGCGGTGATGTGTTTCGTGGAAGTAGCAGGCGTGAGTACAAGGCTCGCCCTTTCCTCTTGCACACCGTCTCACTCTCACGCATGCCACTCCGTCGCCCGTGAGTTCCCGGAGTTGCGCCTCTATTGGCGAGGTTCCCCTGGGTCTAGTGCACCTGGGATCTCATGTTGGTGGCGTTGTCATGCGTTTCGTGGAAGTGGCAGCCGTGAGTACAGGACTCACCGCCTTCTTTAGCACAAGTGCCTCATAGTGCACAGCCTCTCACTCGCAGGCGTGCCACACCGGCGCCCGTGATTTGGCAGGAGGTGCGCGCCTACTCCCCGACTCCCCTGGGACTATCTACTGCACCCGACACTCCATTTTGGCCGCGCTGTGATGTGTTTGGTGAAAGTAGCAGGAGTAAGTACAAGACTCACCGCCTGCTTTAGCACATGTGCCTCAAAGTCCACAGCCTCTCACTCGCAGGCGTGCCACTACGGCTGCCGTGATTTGGCAGGAGGTGCCCGACTACTCTCCAACTCCCCTGGGACTATCTACTGCACCCGGGAATCCGTTTTGTCCGCGTTGTCATGCGTTTCGTGGAAGTGGCATGCGTTGTCATACAAGGCTCACCGCCTTCTTTAGCACATGTGCCTCATAGTGCACAGCCTCTCACTCGCAGGCGTGCCACACCGGCGCCCGTGATTTGGCAGGAGGTGCGCGCCTACTCCCCGACTCCCCTGGGACTATCTACTGCACCCGACAATCCATTTTGGCCGCGCTGTGATGTGTTTGGTGGAAGTAGCAGGAGTAAGTACAAGACTCACCGCCTGCTTTAGCACATGTGCCTCAAAGTCCACAGCCTCTCACTCGCAGGCGTGCCACTACGGCTGCCGTGATTTGGCAGGAGGTGCCCGACTACTCTCCAACTCCCCTGGGACTATCTTGTGCACCCGGGAATCCGTTTTGTCCGCGTTGTCATGCGTTTCGTGGAAGTGGCATGCGTTGTCATACAAGGCTCACCGTCTTCTTTAGCACATGTGCCTCATAGTGCACAGCCTCTCACTCGCAGGCGTGCCACACCGGCGCCCGTGATTTGGCAGGAGGTGCGCGCCTACTCCCCGACTCCCCTGGGACTATCTACTGCACCCGACACTCCATTTTGGCCGCGCTGTGATGTGTTTGGTGAAAGTAGCAGGAGTAAGTACAAGACTCACCGCCTGCTTTAGCACATGTGCCTCAAAGTCCACAGCCTCTCACTCGCAGGCGTGCCACTACGGCTGCCGTGATTTGGCAGGAGGTGCCCGACTACTCTCCAACTCCCCTGGGACTATCTACTGCACCCGGGAATCCGTTTTTTCCGCGTTGTCATGCGTTTCGTGGAAGTGGCATGCGTTGTCATACAAGGCTCACCGCCTTCTTTAGCACATGTGCCTCATAGTGCACAGCCTCTCACTCGCAGGCGTGCCACACCGGCGCCCGTGATTTGGCAGGAGGTGCGCGCCTACTCCCCGACTCCCCTGGGACTATCTACTGCACCCGACACTCCATTTTGGCCGCGCTGTGATGTGTTTGGTGGAAGTAGCAGGAGTAAGTACAAGACTCACCGCCTGCTTTAGCACATGTGCCTCAAAGTCCACAGCCTTTCACTCGCAGGCGTGCCACTACGGCTGCCGTGATTTGGCAGGAGGTGCGCGCCTACTCCCCAACTCCCCTGGGACTATCTTGTGCACCCGGGAATCCGTTTTGGCCGCGCGGTGATGTGTTTCCTGGAAGTAGCAGGCGTGAGTACAAGGCTCGCCCTTTCCTTTTGCACACCGTCTCACTCTCACGCATGCCACTCCGTCGCCCGTGAGTTCCCGGAGTTGCGCCTCTATTGGCGAGGTTCCCCTGGGTCTAGTGCACCTGGGATCTCATGTTGGTGGCGTTGTCATGCGTTTCGTGGAAGTGGCAGGCGTGAGTACAGGACTCACCGCCTTCTTTAGCACAAGTGCCTCACAGTGCACAGCCTCTCACTCGCAGGCGTGCCACTACGGCTGCCGTGATTTGGCAGGAGGTGCCCGGCTACTCTCCAACTCCCCTGGGACTATCTACTGCACCCGGGAATCCGTTTTGTCCGCGTTGTCATGCGTTTCGTGGAAGTGGCATGCGTTGTCATACAAGGCTCACCGCCTTCTTTAGCACATGTGCCTCTTAGTGCACAGTCTCTCACTCGCAGGCGTGTCACGCCGACGCCAGTGACTTGTAGGAGGAGCGCGCCTACTCCCCAATTCCCCTGAGACTATCTACTGCACCCGGGAATCCATTTTGGCCGCGTGGTCATTTGTTTCATGCAAGTAGCGGGCGTGAGTACAAGACTCACCGCCTTTTTTAGCACATGTGCTTCATAGTGCACAGCCTCTCACTCGCAGGCGTGCCACACTGGCGCCCGTGATTTGGCAGGAGGTGCGCGCCTACTCCCCGACTCCCCTTAGACTATCTAGTGCACCCGACAATCCATTTTGGCCGCGCTGTGATGTGTTTGGTGGAAGTAGCAGGAGTAAGTACAAGACTCACCGCCTGCTTTAGCACATGTGGTTCAAAGTCCACAGCCTCTCACTCGCAGGCGTGCCACTACGGCTGCCGTGATTTGGCAGGAGGTGTGCGCCTACTCCCCAACTCCCCTGGGACTATCTTGTGCACCCGGGAATCCGTTTTGGCCGCGCGGTGATGTGTTTCCTGGAAGTAGCAGGCGTGAGTACAAGGCTCGCCCTTTCCTCTTGCACACCGTCTCACTCTCACGCATGCCACTCCGTCGCCCGTGAGTTCCCGGAGTTGCGCCTCTATTGGCGAGGTTCCCCTGGGTCTAGTGCACCTGGGATCTCATTTTGGTGGCGTTGTCATGCGTTTCGTGGAAGTGGCAGGCGTGAGTACAGGACTCACCGCCTTCTTTAGCACAAGTGCCTCACAGTGCACTGCCTCTCACTCGCAGGCGTGCCACTACGGCTGCCGTGATTTGGCAGGAGGTGCCCGACTACTCTCCAACTCCCCTGGGACTATCTACTGCACCCGGGAATTCGTTTTGTCCGCGTTGTCATCCGTTTCGTGGAAGTGGCATGCGTTGTCATACAAGGCTTACCGCCTTCTTTAGCACATGTGCCTCATAGTGCACAGCCTCTCACTCGCAGGCGTGCCACACCGGCGCCCGTGATTTGGCAGGAGGTGCGCGCCTACTCCCCGACTCCCCTGGGACTATCTACTGCACCCGACACTCCATTTTGGCCGCGCTGTGATGTGTTTGGTGGAAGTAGCAGGAGTAAGTACAAGACTCACCGCCTGCTTTAGCACATGTGCCTCAAAGTCCACAGCCTCTCACTCGCAGGCGTGCCACTACGGCTGCCGTGATTTGGCAGGAGGTGCGCGCCTACTCCCCAACTCCCCTGGGACTATCTTGTGCACCCGGGAATCCGTTTTGGCCGCGCGGTGATGTGTTTCGTGGAAGTAGCAGGCGTGAGTACAAGGCTCGCCCTTTCCTCTTGCACACCGTCTCACTCTCACGCATGCCACTCCGTCGCCCGTGAGTTCCCGGAGTTGCGCCTCTATTGGCGAGGTTCCCCTGGGTCTAGTGCACCTGGGATCTCATGTTGGTGGCGTTGTCATGCGTTTCGTGGAAGTGGCAGGCGTGAGTACAGGACTCACCGCCTTCTTTAGCACAAGTGCCTCACAGTGCACAGCCTCTCACTCGCAGGCGTGCCACTACGGCTGCCGTGATTTGGCAGGAGGTGCCCGACTACTCTCCAACTCCCCTGGGACTATCTACTGCACCCGGGAATTCGTTTTGTCCGCGTTGTCATCCGTTTCGTGGAAGTGGCATGCGTTGTCATACAAGGCTCACCGCCTTCTTTAGCACATGTGCCTCATAGTGCACAGCCTCTCACTCGCAGGCGTGCCACACCGGCGCCCGTGATTTGGCAGGAGGTGCGCGCCTACTCCCCGACTCCCCTGGGACTATCTACTGCACCCGACACTCCATTTTGGCCGCGCTGTGATGTGTTTGGTGGAAGTAGCAGGAGTAAGTACAAGACTCACCGCCTGCTTTAGCACATGTGCCTCAAAGTCCACAGCCTCTCACTCGCAGGCGTGCCACTACGGCTGCCGTGATTTGGCAGGAGGTGCGCGCCTACTCCCCAAATCCCCTGGGACTATCTTGTGCACCCGGGAATCCGTTTTGGCCGCGCGGTGATGTGTTTCCTGGAAGTAGCAGGCGTGAGTACAAGGCTCGCCCTTTCCTCTTGCACACCGTCTCACTCTCACGCATGCCACTCCGTCGCCCGTGAGTTCCCGGAGTTGCGCCTCTATTGGCGAGGTTCCCCTGGGTCTAGTGCACCTGGCATCTCATGTTGGTGGCGTTGTCATGCGTTTCGTGGAAGTGGCAGGCGTGAGTACAGTACTTACCGCCTTCTTTAGCACAAGTGCCTCACAGTGCACAGCCTCTCACTCGCAGGCGTGCCACTACGGCTGCCGTGATTTGGCAGGAGGTGCCCGACTACTCTCCAACTCCCCTGGGACTATCTACTGCACCCGGGAATCCGTTTTGTCCGCGTTGTCATGCGTTTCGTGGAAGTGGCATGCGTTGTCATACAAGGCTCACCGCCTTCTTTAGCACATGTGCCTCTTAGTGCACAGTCTCTCACTCGCAGGCGTGTCACGCCGACGCCAGTGACTTGCAGGAGGAGCGCGCCTACTCCCCAATTCCCCTGAGACTATCTACTGCACCCGGGAATCCATTTTGGCCGCGTGGTCATTTGTTTCATGCAAGTAGCGGGCGTTAGTACAAGACTCACCGCCTTTTTTAGCACATGTGCTTCATAGTGCACAGCCTCTCACTCGCAGGCGTGCCACACTGGCGCCCGTGATTTGGCAGGAGGTGCGCGCCTACTCCCCGACTCCCCTTAGACTATCTAGTGCACCCGACAATCCATTTTGGCCGCGCTGTGATGTGTTTGGTGGAAGTAGCAGGAGTAAGTACAAGACTCACCGCCTGCTTTAGCACATGTGCCTCAAAGTCCACAGCCTCTCACTCGCAGGCGTGCCACTACGGCTGCCGTGATTTGGCAGGAGGTGTGCGCCTACTCCCCAACTCCCCTGGGACTATCTTGTGCACCCGGGAATCCGTTTTGGCCGCGCGGTGATGTGTTTCCTGGAAGTAGCAGGCGTGAGTACAAGGCTCGCCCTTTCCTCTTGCACACCGTCTCACTCTCACGCATGCCACTCCGTCGCCCGTGAGTTCCCGGAGTTGCGCCTCTATTGGCGAGGTTCCCCTGGGTCTAGTGCACCTGGGATCTCATGTTGGTGGCGTTGTCATGCGTTTCGTGGAAGTGGCAGGCGTGAGTACAGGACTCACCGCCTTCTTTAGCACAAGTGCCTCACAGTGCACTGCCTCTCACTCGCAGGCGTGCCACTACGGCTGCCGTGATTTGGCAGGAGGTGCCCGACTACTCTCCAACTCCCCTGGGACTATCTACTGCACCCGGGAATCCGTTTTGTCCGCGTTGTCATGCGTTTCGTGGAAGTGGCATGCGTTGTCATACAAGGCTCACCGCCTTCTTTAGCACATGTGCCTCTTAGTGCACAGTCTCTCACTCGCAGGCGTGTCACGCCGACGCCAGTGACTTGCAGGAGGAGCGCGCCTACTCCCCAATTCCCCTGAGACTATCTACTGCACCCGGGAATCCATTTTGGCCGCGTGGTCATTTGTTTCATGCAAGTAGCGGGCGTGAGTACAAGACTCACCGCCTTTTTTAGCACATGTGCTTCATAGTGCACAGCCTCTCACTCGCAGGCGTGCCACACTGGCGCCCGTGATTTGGCAGGAGGTGCGCGCCTACTCCCCGACTCCCCTTAGACTATCTAGTGCACCCGACAATCCATTTTGGCGGCGCTGTGATGTGTTTGGTGGAAGTAGCAGAAGTAAGTACAAGACTCACCGCCTGCTTTAGCACATGTGCCTCAAAGTCCACAGCCTCTCACTCGCAGGCGTGCCACTACGGCTGCCGTGATTTGGCAGGAGGTGTGCGCCTACTCCCCAACTCCCCTGGGACTATCTTGTGCACCCGGGAATCCGTTTTGGCCGCGCGGTGATGTGTTTCGTGGAAGTAGCAGGCGTGAGTACAAGGCTCGCCCTTTCCTCTTGCACACCGTCTCACTCTCACGCATGCCACTCCGTCGCCCGTGAGTTCCCGGAGTTGCGCCTCTATTGGCGAGGTTCCCCTGGGTCTAGTGCACCTGGGATCTCATGTTGGTGGCGTTGTCATGCGTTTCGTGGAAGTGGCAGGCGTGAGTACAGGACTCACCGCCTTCTTTAGCACAAGTGCCTCACAGTGCACAGCCTCTCACTCGCAGGCGTGCCACTACGGCTGCCGTGATTTGGCAGGAGGTGCCCGACTACTCTCCAACTCCCCTGGGACTATCTACTGCACCCGGGAATCCGTTTTGTCCGCGTTGTCATGCGTTTCGTGGAAGTGGCATGCGTTGTCATACAAGGCTCACCGCCTTCTTTAGCACATGTGCCTCATAGTGCACCGCCTCTCACTCGCAGGCGTGCCACACCGGCGCCCGTGATTTGGCAGGAGGTGCGCGCCTACTCCCCGACTCCCCTGGGACTATCTACTGCACCCGACACTCCATTTTGGCCGCGCTGTGATGTGTTTGGTGGAAGTAGCAGGAGTAAGTACAAGACTCACCGCCTGCTTTAGCACATGTGCCTCAAAGTCCACAGCCTCTCACTCGCAGGCGTGCCACTACGGCTGCCGTGATTTGGCAGGAGGTGTGCCCCTACTTCCCAACTCCCCTGGGACTATCTTGTGCACCCGGGAATCCGTTTTGGCCGCGCGGTGATGTGTTTCGTGGAAGTAGCAGGCGTGAGTACAAGGCTCGCCCTTTCCTCTTGCACACCGTCTCACTCTCACGCATGCCACTCCGTCGCCCGTGAGTTCCCGGAGTTGCGCCTCTATTGGCGAGGTTCCCCTGGGTCTAGTGCACCTGGGATCTCATGTTGGTGGCGTTGTCATGCGTTTCGTGGAAGTGGCAGGCGTGAGTACAGGACTCACCGCCTTCCTTAGCACAAGTGCCTCACAGTGCACAGCCTCTCACTCGCAGGCGTGCCACTACGGCTGCCGTGATTTGGCAGGAGGTGCCCGACTACTCTCCAACTCCCCTGGGACTATCTACTGCACCCGGGAATTCGTTTTGTCCGCGTTGTCATCCGTTTCGTGGAAGTGGCATGCGTTGTCATACAAGGCTTACCGCCTTCTTTAGCACATGTGCCTCATAGTGCACAGCCTCTCACTCGCAGGCGTGCCACACCGGCGCCCGTGATTTGGCAGGAGGTGCGCGCCTACTCCCCGACTCCCCTGGGACTATCTACTGCACCCGACACTCCATTTTGGCCGCGCTGTGATGTGTTTGGTGGAAGTAGCAGGAGTAAGTACAAGACTCACCGCCTGCTTTAGCACATGTGCCTCAAAGTCCACAGCCTCTCACTCGCAGGCGTGCCACTACGGCTGCCGTGATTTGGCAGGAGGTGCGCGCCTACTCCCCAACTCCCCTGGGACTATCTTGTGCACCCGGGAATCCGTTTTGGCCGCGCGGTGATGTGTTTCGTGGAAGTAGCAGGCGTGAGTACAAGGCTCGCCCTTTCCTCTTGCACACCGTCTCACTCTCACGCATGCCACTCCGTCGCCCGTGAGTTCCCGGAGTTGCGCCTCTATTGGCGAGGTTCCCCTGGGTCTAGTGCACCTGGCATCTCATGTTGGTGGCGTTGTCATGCGTTTCGTGGAAGTGGCAGGCGTGAGTACAGGACTCACCGCCTTCTTTAGCACAAGTGCCTCACAGTGCACAGCCTCTCACTCGCAGGCGTGCCACTACGGCTGCCGTGATTTGGCAGGAGGTGCCCGACTACTCTCCAACTCCTCTGGGACTATCTACTGCACCCGGGAATCCGTTTTGTCCGCGTTGTCATGCGTTTCGTGGAAGTGGCATGCGTTGTCATACAAGGCTCACCGCCTTCTTTAGCACATGTGCCTCATAGTGCACAGCCTCTTACTCGCAGGCGTGCCACACCGGCGCCCCTGATTTGGCAGGAGGTGCGCGCCTACTCCCCGACTCCCCTGGGACTATCTACTGCACCCGACACTCCATTTTGGCCGCGCTGTGATTTGTTTGGTGGAAGTAGCAGGAGTAAGTACAAGACTCACCGCCTGCTTTAGCACATGTGCCTCAAAGTCCACAGCCTCTCACTCGCAGGCGTGCCACTACGGCTGCCGTGATTTGGCAGGAGGTGCCCGACTACTCTCCAACTCCCCTGGGACTATCTACTGCACCCGGGAATCCGTTTTGTCCGCGTTGTCATGCGTTTCGTGGAAGTGGCATGCGTTGTCATACAAGGCTCACCGCCTTCTTTAGCACATGTGCCTCATAGTGCACAGCCTCTCACTCGCAGGCGTGCCACACCGGCGCCCGTGATTTGGCAGGAGGTGCGCGCCTACTCCCCGACTCCCCTGGGACTATCTACTGCACCCGACACTCCATTTTGGCCGCGCTGTGATGTGTTTGGTGGAAGTAGCAGGAGTAAGTACAAGACTCACCGCCTGCTTTAGCACATGTGCCTCAAAGTCCACAGCCTCTCACTCGCAGGCGTGCCACTACGGCTGCCGTGATTAGGCAGGAGGTGCGCGCCTACTCCCCAACTCCCCTGGGACTATCTTGTGCACCCGGGAATCCGTTTTGGCCGCGCGGTGATGTGTTTCCTGGAAGTAGCAGGCGTGAGTACAAGGCTCGCCCTTTCCTCTTGCACACCGTCTCACTCTCACGCATGCCACTCCGTCGCCCGTGAGTTCCCGGAGTTGTGCCTCTATTGGCGAGGTTCCCCTGGGTCTAGTGCACCTGGGATCTCATGTTGGTGGCGTTGTCATGCGTTTCGTGGAAGTGGAAGGCGTGAGTACAGGACTCACCGCCTTCTTTAGCACAAGTGCCTCACAGTGCACTGCCTCTCACTCGCAGGCGTGCTACTACGGCTGCCGTGATTTGGCAGGAGGTGCCCGACTACTCTCCAACTCCCCTGGGACTATCTACTGCACCCGGGAATCCGTTTTGTCCGCGTTGTCATGCGTTTCGTGGAAGTGGCATGCGTTGTCATACAAGGCTCACCGCCTTCTTTAGCACATGTGCCTCTTAGTGCACAGTCTCTCACTCGCAGGCGTGTCACGCCGACGCCAGTGACTTGCAGGAGGAGCGCGCCTACTCCACAATTCCCCTGAGACTATCTACTGCACCCGGGAATCCATTTTGGCCGCGTGGTCATTTGTTTCATGCAAGTAGCGGGCGTGAGTACAAGATTTACCGCCTTTTTTAGCACATGTGCTTCATAGTGCACAGCCTCTCACTCGCAGGCGTGCCACACTGGCGCCCGTGATTTGGCAGGAGGTGCGCGCCTACTCCCCGACTCCCCTTAGACTATCTAGTGCACCCGACAATCCATTTTGGCCGCGCTGTGATGTGTTTGGTGGAAGTAGCAGGAGTAAGTACAAGACTCACCGCCTGCTTTAGCACATGTGCCTCAAAGTCCACAGCCTCTCACTCGCAGGCGTGCCACTACGGCTGCCGTGATTTGGCAGGAGGTGTGCGCCTACTCCCCAACTCCCCTGGGACTATCTTGTGCACCCGGGAATCCGTTTTGGCCGCGCGGTGATGTGTTTCGTGGAAGTAGCAGGTGTGAGTACAAGGCTCGCCCTTTCCTCTTGCACACCGTCTCACTCTCACGCATGCCACTCCGTCGCCCGTGAGTTCCCGGAGTTGCGCCTCTATTGGCGAGGTTCCCCTGGGTCTAGTGCACCTGGGATCTCATGTTGGTGGCGTTGTCATGCGTTTCGTGGAAGTGGCAGGCGTGAGTACAGGACTCACCGCCTTCTTTAGCACAAGTGCCTCACAGTGCACAGCCTCTCACTCGCAGGCGTGCCACTACGGCTGCCGTGATTTGGCAGGAGGTGCCCGACTACTCTCCAACTCCCCTGGGACTATCTACTGCACCCGGGAATCCGTTTTGTCCGCGTTGTCATGCGTTTCGTGGAAGTGGCATGCGTTGTCATACAAGGCTCACCGCCTTCTTTAGCACATGTGCCTCATAGTGCACAGCCTCTCACTCGCAGGCGTGCCACACCGGCGCCCGTGATTTGGCAGGAGGTGCGCGCCTACTCCCCGACTCCCCTGGGACTATCTACTGCACCCGACACTCCATTTTGGCCGCGCTGTGATGTGTTTGGTGGAAGTAGCAGGAGTAAGTACAAGACTCACCGCCTGCTTTAGCACATGTGCCTCAAAGTCCACAGCCTCTCACTCGCAGGCGTGCCACTACGGCTGCCGTGATTTGGCAGGAGGTGCGCGCCTACTCCCCAACTCCCCTGGGACTATCTTGTGCACCCGGGAATCCGTTTTGGCCGCGCGGTGATGTGTTTCGTGGAAGTAGCAGGCGTGAGTACAAGGCTCGCCCTTTCCTCTTGCACACCGTCTCACTCTCACGCATGCCACTCCGTCGCCCGTGAGTTCCCGGAGTTGCGCCTCTATTGGCGAGGTTCCCCTGGGTCTAGTGCACCTGGGATCTCATGTTGGTGGCGTTGTCATGCGTTTCGTGGAAGTGGCAGGCGTGAGTACAGGACTCACCGCCTTCTTTAGCACAAGTGCCTCACAGTGCACTGCCTCTCACTCGCAGGCGTGCCACTACGTCTGCCGTGATTTGGCAGGAGGTGCCCGACTACTCTCCAACTCCCCTGGGACTATCTACTGCACCCGGGAATCCGTTTTGTCCGCGTTGTCATGCCTTTCGTGGAAGTGGCATGCGTTGTCATACAAGGCTCACCGCCTTCTTTAGCACATGTGTTTCTTAGTGAACAGTCTCTCACTCGCAGGGGTGTCACCCCGACGCCAGTGACTTGCAGGAGGAGCGCGCCTACTCCCCAATTCCCCTGAGACTATCTACTGCACCCGGGAATCCATTTTGGTCGCGTGGTCATTTGTTTCATGCAAGTAGCGGGCGTGAGTATAAGACTCACCGCCTTTTTTAGCACATGTGCTTCATAGTGCACAGCCTCTCACTCGCAGGCGTGCCACACTGGCGCCCGTGATTTGGCAGGAGGTGCGCGCCTACTCCCCGACTCCCCTTAGACTATCTAGTGCACCCGACAATCCATTTTGGCCGCGCTGTGATGTGTTTGGTGGAAGTAGCAGGAGTAAGTACAAGACTCACCGCCTGCTTTAGCACATGTGCCTCAAAGTCCACAGCCTCTCACTCGCAGGCGTGCCACTACGGCTGCCGTGATTTGGCAGGAGGTGTGCGCCTACTCCCCAACTCCCCTGGGACTATCTTGTGCACCCGGGAATCCGTTTTGGCCGCGCGGTGATGTGTTTCGTGGAAGTAGCAGGCGTGAGTACAAGGCTCGCCCTTTCCTCTTGCACACCGTCTCACTCTCACGCATGCCACTCCGTCGCCCGTGAGTTCCCGGAGTTGCGCCTCTATTGGCGAGGTTCCCCTGGGTCTAGTGCACCTGGGATCTCATGTTGGTGGCGTTGTCATGCGTTTCGTGGAAGTGGCAGGCGTGAGTACAGGACTCACCGCCTTCTTTAGCACAAGTGCCTCACAGTGCACTGCCTCTCACTCGCAGGCGTGCCACTACGGCTGCCGTGATTTGGCAGGAGGTGCCCGACTACTCTCCAACTCCCCTGGGACTATCTACTGCACCCGGGAATCCGTTTTGTCCCCGTTGTCATGCGTTTCGTGGAAGTGGCATGCGTTGTCATACAAGGCTCACCGCCTTCTTTAGCACATGTGCCTCTTAGTGCACCGTCTCTCACTCGCAGGCGTGTCACGCCGACGCCAGTGACTTGCAGGAGGAGCGCGCCTACTCCCCAATTCCCCTGAGACTATCTACTGCACCCGGGAATCCATTTTGGCCGCGTGGTCATTTGTTTCATGCAAGTAGCGGGCGTGAGTACAAGACTCACCGCCTTTTTTAGCACATGTGCTTCATAGTGCACAGCCTCTCACTCGCAGGCGTGCCACACTTGCGCCCGTGATTTGGCAGGAGGTGCGCGCCTACTCCCCGACTCCCCTTAGACTATCTAGTGCACCCGACAATCCATTTTGGCCGCGCTGTGATGTGTTTGGTGGAAGTAGCAGGAGTAAGTACAAGACTCACCGCCTGCTTTAGCACATGTGCCTCAAAGTCCACAGCCTCTCACTCGCAGGCGTACCACTACGGCTGCCGTGATTTGGCAGGAGGTGTGCGCCTACTCCCCAACTCCCCTGGGACTAATTTGTGCAACCGGGAATCCGTTTTGGCCGCGCGGTGATGTGTTTCGTTGAAGTAGCAGGCGTGAGTACAAGGCTCGCCCTTTCCTCTTGCACACCGTCTCACTCTCACGCATGCCACTCCGTCGCCCGTGAGTTCCCGGAGTTGCGCCTCTATTGGCGAGGTTCCCCTGGGTCTAGTGCACCTGGGATCTCATGTTGGTGGCGTTGTCATGCGTTTCGTGGAAGTGGCAGGCGTGAGTACAGTACTCACCGCCTTCTTTAGCACAAGTGCCTCACAGTGCACAGCCTCTCACTCGCAGGCGTGCCACTACGGCTGCCGTGATTTGGCAGGAGGTGCCCGACTACTCTCCAACTCCCCTGGGACTATCTACTGCACCCGGGAATCCGTTTTGTCCGCGTTGTCATGCGTTTCGTGGAAGTGGCATGCGTTGTCATACAAGGCTCACCGCCTTCTTTAGCACATGTGCCTCATAGTGCACAGCCTCTCACTCGCAGGCGTGCCACACCGGCGCCCGTGATTTGGCAGGAGGTGCGCGCCTACTCCCCGACTCCCCTGGGACTATCTACTGCACCCGACACTCCATTTTGGCCGCGCTGTGATGTGTTTGGTGGAAGTAGCAGGAGTAAGTACAAGACTCACCGCCTGCTTTAGCACATGTGCCTCAAAGTCCACAGCCTCTCACTCGCAGGCGTGCCACTACGGCTGCCGTGATTTGGCAGCAGGTGCCCGACTACTCTCCAACTCCCCTGGGACTATCTACTGCACCCGGGAATCCGTTTTGTCCGCGTTGTCATGCGTTTCGTGGAAGTGGCATGCGTTGTCATACAAGGCTCACCGCCTTCTTTAGCACATGTGCCTCATAGTGCAAAGCCTCTCACTCGCAGGCGTGCCACACCGGCGCCCGTGATTTGGCAGGAGGTGCGCGCCTACTCCCCGACTCCCCTGGGACTATCTACTGCACCCGACACTCCATTTTGGCCGCGCTGTGATGTGTTTGGTGGAAGTAGCAGGAGTAAGTACAAGACTTACCGCCTGCTTTAGCACATGTGCCTCAAAGTCCACAGCCTCTCACTCGCAGGCGTGCCACTACGGCTGCCGTGATTTGGCAGGAGGTGCGCGCCTACTCCCCAACTCCCCTGGGACTATCTTGTGCACCCGGGAATCCGTTTTGGCCGCGCGGTGATGTGTTTTCTGGAAGTAGCAGGCGTGAGTACAAGGCTCGCCCTTTCCTCTTGCACACCGTCTCACTCTCACGCATGCCACTCCGTCGCCCGTGAGTTCCCGGAGTTGCGCCTCTATTGGCGAGGTTCCCCTGGGTCTAGTGCACCTGGGATCTCATGTTGGTGGCGTTGTCATGCGTTTCGTGGAAGTGGCAGGCGTGAGTACAGGACTCACCGCCTTCTTTAGCACAAGTGCCTCACAGTGCACTGCCTCTCACTCGCAGGCGTGCCACTACGGCTGCCGTGATTTGGCAGGAGGTGCCCGACTACTCTCCAACTCCCCTGGGACTATCTACTGCACCCGGGAATCCGTTTTGTCCGCGTTGTCATGCGTTTCGTGGAAGTGGCATGCGTTGTCATACAAGGCTCACCGCCTTCTTTAGCACATGTGCCTCTTAGTGCACAGTCTCTCACTCGCAGGCGTGTCACGCCGACGCCAGTGACTTCCAGGAGGAGCGCGCCTACTCCCCAATTCCCCTGAGACTATCTACTGCACCCGGGAATCCATTTTGGCCGCGTGGTCATTTGTTTCATGCAAGTAGCGGGCGTGAGTACAAGACTCACCGCCTTTTTTAGCACATGTGCTTCATAGTGCACAGCCTCTCACTCGCAGGCGTGCCACACTGGCGCCCGTCATTTGGCAGGAGGTGCGCGCCTGCTCCCCGACTCCCCTTAGACTATCTAGTGCACCCGACAATCCATTTTGGCCGCGCTGTGATGTGTTTGGTGGAAGTAGCAGGAGTAAGTACAAGACTCACCGCCTGCTTTAGCACATGTGCCTCAAAGTCCACAGCCTCTCACTCGCAGGCGTGCCACTACGGCTGCCGTGATTTGGCAGGAGGTGTGCGCCTACTCCCCAACTCCCCTGGGACTATCTTGTGCACCCGGGAATCCGTTTTGGCCGCGCGGTGATGTGTTTCGTGGAAGTAGCAGGCGTGAGTACAAGGCTCGCCCTTTCCTCTTGCACACCGTCTCACTCTCACGCATGCCACTCCGTCGCCCGTGAGTTCCCGGAGTTGCGCCTCTATTGGCGAGGTTCCCCTGGGTCTAGTGCACCTGGGATCTCATGTTGGTGGCGTTGTCATGCGTTTCGTGGAAGTGGCAGGCGTGAGTACAGGACTCACCACCTTCTTTAGCACAAGTGCCTCACAGTGCACAGCCTCTCACTCGCAGGCGTGCCACTACGGCTGCCGTGATTTGGCAGGAGGTGCCCGACTACTCTCCAACTCCCCTGGGACTATCTACTGCACCCGGGAATCCGTTTTGTCCGCGTTGTCATGCGTTTCGTGGAAGTGGCATGCGTTGTCATACCAGGCTCACCGCCTTCTTTAGCACATGTGCCTCATAGTGCACAGCCTCTCACTCGCAGGCGTGCCACACCGGCGCCCGTGATTTGGCAGGAGGTGCGCGCCTACTCCCCGACTCCCCTGGGACTATCTACTGCACCCGACACTCCATTTTGGCCGCGCTGTGATGTGTTTGGTGGAAGTAGCAGGAGTAAGTACAAGACTCACCGCCTGCTTTAGCACATGTGCCTCAAAGTCCACAGCCTCTCACTCGCAGGCGTGCCACTACGGCTGCCGTGATTTGGCAGGAGGTGCCCGACTACTCTCCAACTCCCCTGGGACTATCTACTGCATGCGGGAATCCGTTTTGTCCGCGTTGTCATGCGTTTCGTGGAAGTGGCATGCGTTGTCATACAAGGCTCACCGCCTTTTCTAGCACATGTGCCTCATAGTGCACAGCGTCTCACTCGCAGGCGTGCCACACCGGCGCCCGTGATTTGGCAGGAGGTGCGCGCCTACTCCCCGACTCCCCTGGGACTATCTACTGCACCCGACACTCCATTTTGGCCGCGCTGTGATGTGTTTGGTGGAAGTAGCAGGAGTAAGTACAAGACTCACCGCCTGCTTTAGCACATGTGCCTCAAAGTCCACAGCCTCTCACTCGCAGGCGTGCCACTACGGCTGCCGTGATTTGGCAGGAGGTGTGCGCCTACTCCCCAACTCCCCTGGGACTATCTTGTGCACCCGGGAATCCGTTTTGGCCGCGCGGTGATGTGTTTCCTGGAAGTAGCAGGCGTGAGTACAAGGCTCGCCCTTTCCTCTTGCACACCGTCTCACTCTCACGCATGCCACTCCGTCGCCCGTGAGTTCCCGGAGTTGCGCCTCTATTGGCGAGGTTCCCCTGGGTCTAGTGCACCTGGGATCTCATGTTGGTGGCGTTGTCATGCGTTTCGTGGAAGTGGCAGGCGTCAGTACAGGACTCACCGCCTTCTTTAGCACAAGTGCCTCACAGTGCACTGCCTCTCACTCGCAGGCGTGCCACTACGGCTGCCGTGATTTGGCAGGAGGTGCCCGACTACTCTCCAACTCCCCTGGGACTATCTACTGCACCCGGGAATCCGTTTTGTCCGCGTTGTCATGCGTTTCGTGGAAGTGGCATGCGTTGTCATACAAGGCTCACCGCCTTCTTTAGCACATGTGCCTCTTAGTGCACAGTCTCTTACTCGCAGGCGTGTCACGCCGACGCCAGTGACTTGCAGGAGGAGCGCGCCTACTCCCCAATTCCCCTGAGACTATCTACTGCACCCGGAAATCCATTTTGGCCGCGTGGTCATTTGTTTCATGCAAGTAGCGGGCGTGAGTACAAGGCTCACCGCCTTCTTTAGCACATGTGCCTCATAGTGCACAGCCTCTCACTCGCAGGCGTGCCACACCGGCGCCCGTGATTTGGCAGCAGGTGCGCGCCTACTCCCCGACTCCCCTGGGACTATCTACTGCACCCGACACTCCATTTTGGCCGCGCTGTGATGTGTTTGGTGGAAGTAGCAGGAGTAAGTACAAGACTCACCGCCTGCTTTAGCACATGTGCCTCAAAGTCCACAGCCTCTCACTCGCAGGCGTGCCACTACGGCTGCCGTGATTTGGCAGGAGGTGTGCGCCTACTCCCCAACTCCCCTGGGACTATCTTGTGCACCCGGGAATCCGTTTTGGCCGCGCGGTGATGTGTTTCGTGGAAGTAGCAGGCGTGAGTACAAGGCTCGCCCTTTCCTCTTGCACACCGTCTCACTCTCACGCATGCCACTCCGTCGCCCGTGAGTTCCCGGAGTTGCGCCTCTATTGGCGAGATTCCCCTGGGTCTAGTGCACCTGGGATCTCATGTTGGTGGCGTTGTCATGCGTTTCGTGGAAGTGGCAGGCGTGAGTACAGGACTCACCGCCTTCTTTAGCACAAGTGCCTCACAGTGCACAGCCTCTCACTCGCAGGCGTGCCACTACGGCTGCCGTGATTTGGCAGCAGGTGCCCGACTACTCTCCAACTCCCCTGGGACTATCTACTGCACCCGGGAATCCGTTTTGTCCGCGTTGTCATGCGTTTTGTGGAAGTGGCTTGCGTTGTCATACAAGGCTCACCGCCTTCTTTAGCACATGTGCCTCATAGTGCACAGCCTCTCACTCGCAGGCGTGCCACACCGGCGCCCGTGATTTGGCAGGAGGTGCGCGCCTACTCCCCGACTCCCCTGGGACTATCTACTGCACCCGACACTCCATTTTGGCCGCGCTGTGATGTGTTTGGTGGAAGTAGCAGGAGTAAGTACAAGACTCACCGCCTGCTTTAGCACATGTGCCTCAAAGTCCACAGCCTCTCACTCGCAGGCGTGCCACTACGGCTGCCGTGATTTGGCAGGAGGTGCGCGCCTACTCCCCAACTCCCCTGGGACTATCTTGTGCACCCAAGAATTCGTTTTGGCCGCGCGGTGATGTGTTTCGTGGAAGTAGCAGGCGTGAGTACAAGGCTCGCCCTTTCCTCTTGCACACCGTCTCACTCTCACGCATGCCACTCCGTCGCCCGTGAGTTCCCGGAGTTGCGCCTCTATTGGCGAGGTTCCCCTGGGTCTAGTGCACCTGGGATCTCATGTTGGTGGCGTTGTCATGCGTTTCGTGGAAGTGGCAGGCGTGAGTACAGGACTCACCGCCTTCTTTAGCACAAGTGCCTCACAGTGCACAGCCTCTCACTCGCAGGCGTGCCACTACGGCTGCCGTGATTTGGCAGGAGGTGCCCGACTACTCTCCAACTCCCCTGGGACTATCTACTGCACCCGGGAATCCGTTTTGTCCGCGTTGTCATGCGTTTCGTGGAAGTGGCATGCGTTGTCATACAAGGCTCACCGCCTTCTTTAGCACATGTGCCTCTTAGTGCACAGTCTCTCACTCGCAGGCGTGTCACGCCGACGCCAGTGACTTGCAGGAGGAGCGCGCCTACTCCCCAATTCCCCTGAGACTATCTACTGCACCCGGGAATCCATTTTGGCCGCGTGGTCATTTGTTTCATGCAAGTAGCGGGCGTGAGTACAAGACTCACCGCCTTTTTTAGCACATGTGCTTCATAGTGCACAGCCTCTCACTCGCAGGCGTGCCACACTGGCGCCCGTGATTTCGCAGGAGGTGCGCGCCTACTCCCCGACTCCCCTTAGACTATCTAGTGCACCCGACAATCCATTTTGGCCGCGCTGTGATGTGTTTGGTGGAAGTAGCAGGAATAAGTACAAGACTCACCGCCTGCTTTAGCACATGTGCCTCAAAGTCCACAGCCTCTCACTCGCAGGCGTGCCACTACGGCTGCCGTGATTTGGCAGGAGGTGTGCGCCTACTCCCCAACTCCCCTGGGACTATCTTGTGCACCCGGGAATCCGTTTTGGCCGCGCGGTGATGTGTTTCGTGGAAGTAGCAGGCGTGAGTACAAGGCTCGCCCTTTCCTCTTGCACACCGTCTCACTCTCACGCATGCCACTCCGTCGCCCGTGAGTTCCCGGAGTTGCGCCTCTATTGGCGAGGTTCCCCTGGGTCTAGTGCACCTGGGATCTCATGTTGGTGGCGTTGTCATGCGTTTCGTGGAAGTGGCAGGCGTCAGTACAGGACTCACCGCCTTCTTTAGCACAAGTGCCTCACAGTGCACTGCCTCTCACTCGCAGGCGTGCCACTACGGCTGCCGTGATTTGGCAGGAGGTGCCCGACTACTCTCCAACTCCCCTGGGACTATCTACTGCACCCGGGAATCCGTTTTGTCCGCGTTGTCATGCGTTTCGTGGAAGTGGCATGCGTTGTCATACAAGGCTCACCGCCTTCTTTAGCACATGTGCCTCTTAGTGCACAGTCTCTCACTCGCAGGCGTGACACGCCGACGCCAGTGACTTGCAGGAGGAGCGCGCCTACTCCCCAATTCCCCTGAGACTATCTACTGCACCCGGGAATCCATTTTGGCCGCGTGGTCATTTGTTTCATGCAAGTAGCGGGCGTGAGTACAAGACTCACCGCGTTTTTTAGCACATGTGCTTCATAGTGCACAGCCTCTCACTCGCAGGCGTGCCACACTGGCGCCCGTGATTTGGCAGGAGGTGCGCGCCTACTCCCCGACTCCCCTTAGACTATCTAGTGCACCCGACAATCCATTTTGGCCGCGCTGTGATGTGTTTGGTGGAAGTAGCAGGAGTAAGTACAAGACTCACCGCCTGCTTTAGCACATGTGCCTCAAAGTCCACAACCTCTCACTCGGAGGCGTGCCACTACGGCTGCCGTGATTTGGCAGGAGGTGTGCGCCTACTCCCCAACTCCCCTGGGACTATCTTGTGCACCCGGGAATCCGTTTTGGCCGCGCGGTGATGTGTTTCGTGGAAGTAGCAGGCGTGAGTACAAGGCTCGCCCTTTCCTCTTGCACACCGTCTCACTCTCACGCATGCCACTCCGTCGCCCGTGAGTTCCCGGAGTTGCGCCTCTATTGGCGAGGTTCCCCTGGGTCTAGTGCACCTGGGATCTCATGTTGGTGGCGTTGTCATGCGTTTCGTGGAAGTGGCAGGCGTGAGTACAGGACTCACCGCCTTCTTTAGCACATGTGCCTCACAGTGCACTGCCTCTCACTCGCAGACGTGCCACTACGGCTGCCGTGATTTGGCAGGAGGTGCCCGACTACTCTCCAACTCCCCTGGGACTATCTACTGCACCCGGGAATCCGTTTTGTCCGCGTTGTCATGCGTTTCGTGGAAGTGGCATGCGTTGTCATACAAGGCTCACCGCCTTCTTTAGCACATGTGCCTCATAGTGCACAGCCTCTCACTCGCAGGCGTGCCACACCGGCGCCCGTGATTTGGCAGGAGGTGCGCGCCTACTCCCCGACTCCCCTGGGACTATCTACTGCACCCGACACTCCATTTTGGCCGCGCTGTGATGTGTTTGGTGGAAGTAGCAGGAGTAAGTACAAGACTCACCGCCTGCTTTAGCACATGTGCCTCAAAGTCCACAGCCTCTCACTCGCAGGCGTGCCACTACGGCTGCCGTGATTTGGCAGGAGGTGCGCGCCTACTCCCCAACTCCCCTGGGACTATCTTGTGCACCCGGGAATCCGTTTTGGCCGCGCGGTGATGTGTTTCGTGGAAGTAGCAGGCGTGAGTACAAGGCTCGCCCTTTCCTCTTGCACACCGTCTCACTCTCACGCATGCCACTCCGTTGCCCGTGAGTTCCCGGAGTTGCGCCTCTATTGGCGAGGTTCCCCTGGGTCTAGTGCACCTGGGATCTCATGTTGGTGGCGTTGTCATGCGTTTCGTGGAAGTGGCAGGCGTGAGTACAGGACTCACCGCCTTCTTTAGCACAAGTGCCTCACAGTGCACAGCCTCTCACTCGCAGGCGTGCCACTACGGCTGCCGTGATTTGGCAGGAGGTGCCCGACTACTCTCCAACTCCCCTGGGACTATCTACTGCACCCGGGAATCCGTTTTGTCCGCGTTGTCATGCGTTTCGTGGAAGTGGCATGCGTTGTCATACAAGGCTCACCGCCTTCCTTAGCACATGTGCCTCTTAGTGCACAGTCTCTCACTCGCAGGCGTGTCACGCCGACGCCAGTGACTTGCAGGAGGAGCGCGCCTACTCCCCAATTCCCCTGAGACTATCTACTGCACCCGGGAATCCATTTTGGCCGCGTGGTCATTTGTTTCATGCAAGTAGCGGGCGTGAGTACAAGACTCACCGCCTTTTTTAGCACATGTGCTTCATAGTGCACAGCCTCTCACTCGCAGGCGTGCCACAATGGCGCCCGTGATTTGGCAGGAGGTGCGCGCCTACTCCCCGACTCCCCTTAGACTATCTAGTGCACCCGACAATCCATTTTGGCCGCGCTGTGATGTGTTTGGTGGAGGTAGCAGGAGTAAGTACAAGACTCACCGCCTGCTTTATCACATGTGCCTCAAAGTCCACAGCCTCTCACTCGCAGGCGTGCCACTACGGCTGCCGTGATTTGGCAGGAGGTGTGCGCCTACTCCCCAACTCCCCTGGGACTATCTTGTGCACCCGGGAATCCGTTTTGGCCGCGCGGTGATGTGTTTCGTGGAAGTAGCAGGCGTGAGTACAAGGCTCGCCCTTTCCTCTTGCACACCGTCTCACTCTCACGCATGCCACTCCGTCGCCCGTGAGTTCCCGGAGTTGCGCCTCTATTGGCGAGGTTCCCCTGGGTCTAGTGCACCTGGGATCTCATGTTGGTGGCGTTGTCATGCGTTTCGTGGAAGTGGCAGGCGTGAGTACAGGACTCACCGCCTTCTTTAGCACAAGTGCCTCACAGTGCACTGCCTCTCACTCGCAGGCGTGCCACTACGGCTGCCGTGATTTGGCAGGAGGTGCCCGACTACTCTCCAACTCCCCTGGGACTATCTACTGCACCCGGGAATCCGTTTTGTCCGCGTTGTCATGCGTTTCGTGGAAGTGGCATGCGTTGTCATACAAGGCTCACCGCCTTCTTTAGCACATGTGCCTCTTAGTGCACAGTCTCTCACTCGCAGGCGTGTCACGCCGACGCCAGTGACTTGCAGGAAGAGCGCGCCTACTCCCCAATTCCCCTGAGACTATCTACTGCACCCGGGAATCCATTTTGGCCGCGTGGTCATTTGTTTCATGCAAGTAGCGGGCGTGAGTACAAGACTCACCGCCTTTTTTAGCACATGTGCTTCATAGTGCACAGCCTCTCACTCGCAGGCGTGCCACACTGGCGCCCGTGATTTGGCAGGAGGTGCGCGCCTACTCCCCGACTCCCCTTAGACTATCTAGTGCACCCGACAATCCATTTTGGCCGCGCTGTGATGTGTTTGGTGGAAGTAGCAGGAGTAAGTACAAGACTCACCGCCTGCTTTAGCACATGTGCCTCAAAGTCCACAGCCTCTCACTCGCAGGCGTGCAACTACGGCTGCCGTGATTTGGCAGGAGGTGTGCGCCTACTCCCCAACTCCCCTGGGACTATCTTGTGCACCCGGGAATCCGTTTTGGCCGCGCGGTGATGTGTTTCGTGGAAGTAGCAGGCGTCAGTACAAGGCTCGCCCTTTCCTCTTGCACACCGTCTCACTCTGACGCATGCCACTCCGTCGCCCGTGAGTTCCCGGAGTTGCGCCTCTATTGGCGAGGTTCCCCTGGGTCTAGTGCACCTGGGATCTCATGTTGGTGGCGTTGTCATGCGTTTCGTGGAAGTGGCAGGCGTGAGTACAGGACTCACCGCCTTCTTTAGCACATGTGCCTCACAGTGCACTGCCTCTCACTCGCAGGCGTGCCACTACGGCTGCCGTGATTTGGCAGGAGGTGCCCGACTACTCTCCAACTCCCCTGGGACTATCTACTGCACCCGGGAATCCGTTTTGTCCGCGTTGTCATGCGTTTCGTGAAAGTGGCATGCGTTGTCATACAAGGCTCACCGCCTTCTTTAGCACATGTGCCTCATAGTGCACAGCCTCTCACTCGCAGGCGTGCCACACCGGCGCCCGTGATTTGGCAGGAGGTGCGCGCCTACTCCCCGACTCCCCTGGGACTATCTACTGCACCCGACACTCCATTTTGGCCGCGCTGTGATGTGTTTGGTGGAAGTAGCAGGAGTAAGTACAAGACTCACCGCCTGCTTTAGCACATGTGCCTCAAAGTCCACAGCCTCTCACTCGCAGGCGTGCCACTACGGCTGCCGTGATTTGGCAGGAGGTGCGCGCCTACTCCCCAACTCCCCTGGGACTATCTTGTGCACCCGGGAATCCGTTTTGGCCGCGCGGTGATGTGTTTCGTGGAAGTAGCAGGCGTGAGTACAAGGCTCGCCCTTTCCTCTTGCACACCGTCTCACTCTCACGCATGCCACTCCGTCGCCCGTGAGTTCCCGGAGTTGCGCCTCTATTGGCGAGGTTCCCCTGGGTCTAGTGCACCTGGGATCTCATGTTGGTGGCGTTGTCATGCGTTTCGTGGAAGTGGTAGGCGTGAGTACAGGACTCACCGCCTTCTTTAGCACAAGTGCCTCACAGTGCACTGCCTCTCACTCGCAGGCTTGCCACTACGGCTGCCGTGATTTGGCAGGAGGTGCCCGACTACTCTCCAACTCCCCTGGGACTATCTACTGCACCCGGGAATCCGTTTTGTCCGCGTTGTCATGCGTTTCGTGGAAGTGGCATGCGTTGTCATACAAGGCTCACCGCCTTCTTTAGCACATGTGCCTCTTAGTGCACAGTCTCTCACTCGCAGGCGTGTCACGCCGACGCCAGTGACTTGCAGGAGGAGCGCGCCTACTCCCCAATTCCCCTGAGACTATCTACTGCACCCGGGAATCCATTTTGGCCGCGTGGTCATTTGTTTCATGCAAGTAGCGGGCGTGAGTACAAGACTCACCGCCTTTTTTAGCACATGTGCTTCATAGTGCACAGCCTCTCACTCGCAGGCGTGCCACACTGGCGCCCGTGATTTGGCAGGAGGTGCGCGCCTACTCCCCGACTCCCCTTAGACTATCTAGTGCACCCGACAATCCATTTTGGCCGCGCTGTGATGTGTTTGGTGGAAGTAGCAGGAGTAAGTACAAGACTCACCGCCTGCTTTAGCACATGTGCCTCAAAGTCCACAGCCTCTCACTCGCAGGCGTGCCACTACGGCTGCCGTGATTTGGCAGGAGGTGTGCGCCTACTCCCCAACTCCCCTGGGACTATCTTGTGCACCCGGGAATCCGTTTTGGCCGCGCGGTGATGTGTTTCGTGGAAGTAGCAGGCGTGAGTACAAGGCTCGCCCTTTCCTCTTGCACACCGTCTCACTCTCACGCATGCCACTCCGTCGCCCGTGAGTTCCCGGAGTTGCGCCTCTATTGGCGAGGTTCCCCTGGGTCTAGTGCACCTGGGATCTCATGTTGGTGGCGTTGTCATGCGTTTCGTGGAAGTGGCAGGCGTGAGTACAGGACTCACCGCCTTCTTTAGCACATGTGCCTCACAGTGCACTGCCTCTCACTCGCAGGCGTGCCACTACGGCTTCCGTGATTTGGCAGGAGGTGCCCGACTACTCTCCAACTCCCCTGGGACTATCTACTGCACCCGGGAATCCGTTTTGTCCGCGTTGTCATGCGTTTCGTGGAAGTGGCATGCGTTGTCATACAAGGCTCACCGCCTTCTTTAGCACATGTGCCTCATAGTGCACAGCCTCTCACTCGCAGGCGTGCCACACCGGCGCCCGTGATTTGGCAGGAGGTGCGCGCCTACTCCCCGACTCCCCTGGGACTATCTACTGCACCCGACACTCCATTTTGGCCGCGCTGTGATGTGTTTGGTGGAAGTAGCAGGAGTAAGTACAAGACTCACCGCCTGCTTTAGCACATGTGCCTCAAAGTCCACAGCCTCTCACTCGCAGGCGTGCCACTACGGCTGCCGTGATTTGGCAGGAGGTGTGCGCCTACTCCCCAACTCCCCTGGGACTATCTTGTGCACCCGGGAATCCGTTTTGGCCGCGCGGTGATGTGTTTCGTGGAAGTAGCAGGCGTGAGTACAAGGCTCGCCCTTTCCTCTTGCACACCGTCTCACTCTCACGCATGCCACTCCGTTGCCCGTGAGTTCCCGGAGTTGCGCCTCTATTGGCGAGGTTCCCCTGGGTCTAGTGCACCTGGGATCTCATGTTGGTGGCGTTGTCATGCGTTTCGTGGAAGTGGCAGGCGTGAGTACAGGACTCACCGCCTTCTTTAGCACAAGTGCCTCACAGTGCACAGCCTCTCACTCGCAGGCGTGCCACTACGGCTGCCGTGATTTGGCAGGAGGTGCCCGACTACTCTCCAACTCCCCTGGGACTATCTACTGCACCCGGGAATCCGTTTTGTCCGCGTTGTCATGCGTTTCGTGGAAGTGGCATGCGTTGTCATACAAGGCTCACCGCCTTCTTTAGCACATGTGCCTCTTAGTGCACAGTCTCTCACTCGCAGGCGTGTCACGCCGACGCCAGTGACTTGCAGGAGGAGCGCGCCTACTCCCCAATTCCCCTGAGACCATCTACTGCACCCGGGAATCCATTTTGGCCGCGTGGTCATTTGTTTCATGCAAGTAGCGGGCGTGAGTACAAGACTCACCGCCTTTTTTAGCACATGTGCTTCATAGTGCAAAGCCTCTCACTCGCAGGTGTGCCACACTGGCGCCCGTGATTTATCAGGAGGTGCGCGCCTACTCCCCGACTCCCCTTAGACTATCTAGTGCACCCGACAATCCATTTTGGCCGCGCTGTGATGTGTTTGGTGGAAGTAGCAGGAGTAAGTACAAGACTCACCGCCTGCTTTAGCACATGTGCCTCAAAGTCCACAGCCTCTCACTCGCAGGCGTGCCACTACGGCTGCCGTGATTTGGCAGGAGGTGTGCGCCTACTCCCCAACTCCCCTGGGACTATCTTGTGCACCCGGGAATCCGTTTTGCCCGCGCGGTGATGTGTTTCGTGGAAGTAGCAGGCGTGAGTACAAGGCTCGCCCTTTCCTCTTGCACACCGTCTCACTCTCACGCATGCCACTCCGTCGCCCGTGAGTTCCCGGAGTTGCGCCTCTATTGGCGAGGTTCCCCTGGGTCTAGTGCACCTGGGATCTCATGTTGGTGGCGTTGTCATGCGTTTCGTGGAAGTGGCAGGCGTGAGTACAGGACTCACCGCCTTCTTTAGCACAAGTGCCTCACAGTGCACTGCCTCTCACTCGCAGGCGTGCCACTACGGCTGCCGTGATTTGGCAGGAGGTGCCCGACTACTCTCCAACTCCCCTGGGACTATCTACTGCACCCGGGAATCCGTTTTGTCCGCGTTGTCATGCGTTTCGTGGAAGTGGCATGCGTTGTCATACAAGGCTCACCGCCTTCTTTAGCACATGTGCCTCTTAGTGCACAGTCTCTCACTCGCAGGCGTGTCACGCCGACGCCAGTGACTTGCAGGAAGAGCGCGCCTACTCCCCAATTCCCCTGAGACTATCTACTGCACCCGGGAATCCATTTTGGCCGCGTGGTCATTTGTTTCATGCAAGTAGCGGGCGTGAGTACAAGACTCACCGCCTTTTTTAGCACATGTGCTTCATAGTGCACAGCCTCTCACTCGCAGGCGTGCCACACTGGCGCCCGTGATTTGGCAGGAGGTGCGCGCCTACTCCCCGACTCCCCTTAGACTATCTAGTGCACCCGACAATCCATTTTGGCCGCGCTGTGATGTGTTTGGTGGAAGTAGCAGGAGTAAGTACAAGACTCACCGCCTGCTTTAGCACATGTGCCTCAAAGTCCACAGCCTCTCACTCGCAGGCGTGCCACTACGGCTGCCGTGATTTGGCAGGAGGTGTGCGCCTACTCCCCAACTCCCCTGGGACTATCTTGTGCACCCGGGAATCCGTTTTGGCCGCGCGGTGATGTGTTTCGTGGAAGTAGCAGGCGTCAGTACAAGGCTCGCCCTTTCCTCTTGCACACCGTCTCACTCTGACGCATGCCACTCCGTCGCCCGTGAGTTCCCGGAGTTGCGCCTCTATTGGCGAGGTTCCCCTGGGTCTAGTGCACCTGGGATCTCATGTTGGTGGCGTTGTCATGCGTTTCGTGGAAGTGGCAGGCGTGAGTACAGGACTCACCGCCTTCTTTAGCACATGTGCCTCACAGTGCACTGCCTCTCACTCGCAGGCGTGCCACTACGGCTGCCGTGATTTGGCAGGAGGTGCCCGACTACTCTCCAACTCCCCTGGGACTATCTACTGCACCCGGGAATCCGTTTTGTCCGCGTTGTCATGCGTTTCGTGAAAGTGGCATGCGTTGTCATACAAGGCTCACCGCCTTCTTTAGCACATGTGCCTCATAGTGCACAGCCTCTCACTCGCAGGCGTGCCACACCGGCGCCCGTGATTTGGCAGGAGGTGCGCGCCTACTCCCCGACTCCCCTGGGACTATCTACTGCACCCGACACTCCATTTTGGCCGCGCTGTGATGTGTTTGGTGGAAGTAGCAGGAGTAAGTACAAGACTCACCGCCTGCTTTAGCACATGTGCCTCAAAGTCCACAGCCTCTCACTCGCAGGCGTGCCACTACGGCTGCCGTGATTTGGCAGGAGGTGCGCGCCTACTCCCCAACTCCCCTGGGACTATCTTGTGCACCCGGGAATCCGTTTTGGCCGCGCGGTGATGTGTTTCGTGGAAGTAGCAGGCGTGAGTACAAGGCTCGCCCTTTCCTCTTGCACACCGTCTCACTCTCACGCATGCCACTCCGTCGCCCGTGAGTTCCCGGAGTTGCGCCTCTATTGGCGAGGTTCCCCTGGGTCTAGTGCACCTGGGATCTCATGTTGGTGGCGTTGTCATGCGTTTCGTGGAAGTGGCAGGCGTGAGTACAGGACTCACCGCCTTCTTTAGCACAAGTGCCTCACAGTGCACAGCCTCTCACTCGCAGGCGTGCCACTACGGCTGCCGTGATTTGGCAGGAGGTGCCCGACTACTCTCCAACTCCCCTGGGACTATCTACTGCACCCGGGAATCCGTTTTGTCCGCGTTGTCATGCGTTTCGTGGAAGTGGCATGCGTTGTCATACAAGGCTCACCGCCTTCTTTAGCACATGTGCCTCTTAGTGCACAGTCTCTCACTCGCAGGCGTGTCACGCCGACGCCAGTGACTTGCAGGAGGAGCGCGCCTACTCCCCAATTCCCCTGAGACTATCTACTGCACCCGGGAATCCATTTTGGCCGCGTGGTCATTTGTTTCATGCAAGTAGCGGGCGTGAGTACAAGACTCACCGCCTTTTTTAGCACATGTGCTTCATAGTGCACAGCCTCTCACTCGCAGGCGTGCCACACTGGCGCCCGTGATTTGGCAGGAGGTGCGCGCCTACTCCCCGACTCCCCTTAGACTATCTAGTGCACCCGACAATCCATTTTGGCCGCGCTGTGATGTGTTTGGTGGAAGTAGCAGGAGTAAGTACAAGACTCACCGCCTGCTTTAGCACATGTGCCTCAAAGTCCACAGCCTCTCACTCGCAGGCGTGCCACTACGGCTGCCGTGATTTGGCAGGAGGTGTGCGCCTACTCCCCAACTCCCCTGGGACTATCTTGTGCACCCGGGAATCCGTTTTGGCCGCGCGGTGATGTGTTTCGTGGAAGTAGCAGGCGTGAGTACAAGGCTCGCCCTTTCCTCTTGCACACCGTCTCACTCTCACGCATTCCACTCCGTCGCCCGTGAGTTCCCGGAGTTGCGCCTCTATTGGCGAGGTTCCCCTGGGTCTAGTGCACCTGGGATCTCATGTTGGTGGCGTTGTCATGCGTTTCGTGGAAGTGGCAGGCGTGAGTACAGGACTCACCGCCTTCTTTAGCACATGTGCCTCACAGTGCACTGCCTCTCACTCGCAGGCGTGCCACTACGGCTGCCGTGATTTGGCAGGAGGTGCCCGACTACTCTCCAACACCCCTGGGACTATCTACTGCACCCGGGAATCCGTTTTGTCCGCGTTGTCATGCGTTTCGTGGAAGTGGCATGCGTTGTCATACAAGGCTCACCGCCTTCTTTAGCACATGTGCCTCATAGTGCACAGCCTCTCACTCGCAGGCGTGCCACACCGGCGCCCGTGATTTGGCAGGAGGTGCGCGCCTACTCCCCGACACCCCTGGGACTATCTACTGCACCCGACACTCCATTTTGGCCGCGCTGTGATGTGTTTGGTGGAAGTAGCAGGAGTAAGTACAAGACTCACCGCCTGCTTTAGCACATGTGCCTCAAAGTCCACAGCCTCTCACTCGCAGGCGTGCCACTACGGCTGCCGTGATTTGGCAGGAGGTGCGCGTCTACTCCCCAACTCCCCTGGGACTATCTTGTGCACCCGGGAATCCGTTTTGGCCGCGCGGTGATGTGTTTCGTGGAAGTAGCAGGCGTGAGTACAAGGCTCGCCCTTTCCTCTTGCACACCGTCTCACTCTCACGCATGCCACTCCGTCGCCCGTGAGTTCCCGGAGTTGCGCCTCTATTGGCGAGGTTCCCCTGGGTCTAGTGCACCTGGGATCTCATGTTGGTGGCGTTGTCATGCGTTTCGTGGAAGTGGCAGGCGTGAGTACAGGACTCACCGCCTTCTTTAGCACAAGTGCCTCACAGTGCACAGCCTCTCACTCGCAGGCGTGCCACTACGGCTGCCGTGATTTGGCAGGAGGTGCCCGACTACTCTCCAACTCCCCTGGGACTATCTACTGCACCCGGGAATCCGTTTTGTCCGCGTTGTCATGCGTTTCGTGGAAGTGGCATGCGTTGTCATACAAGGCTCACCGCCTTCTTTAGCACATGTGCCTCTTAGTGCACAGTCTCTCACTCGCAGGCGTGTCACGCCGACGCCAGTGACTTGCAGGAGGAGCGCGCCTACTCCCCAATTCCCCTGAGACTATCTACTGCACCCTGGAATCCATTTTGGCCGCGTGGTCATTTGTTTCATGCAAGTAGCGGGCGTGAGTACAAGACTCACCGCCTTTTTTAGCACATGTGCTTCATAGTGCACAGCCTCTCACTCGCAGGCGTGCCACACTGGCGCCCGTGATTTGGCAGGAGGTGCGCGCCTACTCCCCGACTCCCCTTAGACTATCTAGTGCACCCGACAATCCATTTTGGCCGCGCTGTGATGTGTTTGGTGGAAGTAGCAGGAGTAAGTACAAGACTCACCGCCTGCTTTAGCACATGTGCCTCAAAGTCCACAGCCTCTTACTCGCAGGCGTGCCACTACGGCTGCCGTGATTTGGCAGGAGGTGTGCGCCTACTCCCCAAATCCCCTGGGACTATCTTGTGCACCCGGGAATCCGTTTTGGCCGCGCGGTGATGTGTTTCGTGGAAGTAGCAGGCGTGAGTACAAGGCTCGCCCTTTCCTCTTGCACACCGTCTCACTCTCACGCATGCCACTCCGTCGCCCGTGAGTTCCCGGAGTTGCGCTTCTATTGGCGAGGTTCCCCTGGGTCTAGTGCACCTGGGATCTCATGTTGGTGGCGTTGTCATGCGTTTCGTGGAAGTGGCAGGCGTGAGTACAGGACTCACCGCCTTCTTTAGCACATGTGCCTCACAGTGCACTGCCTCTCACTAGCAGGCGTGCCACTACGGCTGCCGTTATTTTACAGGAGGTGCCCGACTACTCTCCAACTCCCCTGGGACTATCTACTGCACCCGGGAATCCGTTTTGTCCGCGTTGTCATGCGTTTCGTGGAAGTGGCATGCGTTGTCATACAAGGCTCACCGCCTTCTTTAGCACATGTGCCTCTTAGTGCACAGCCTCTCACTCGCAGGCGTGCCACACCGGCGCCCGTGATTTGGCAGGAGGTGCGCGCCTACTCCCCGACTCCCCTGGGACTATCTACTGCACCCGACACTCCATATTGGCCGCGCTGTGATGTGTTTGGTGGAAGTAGCAGGAGTAAGTACAAGACTCACCGCCTGCTTTAGCACATGTGCCTCAAAGTCCACAGCCTCTCACTCGCAGGCGTGCCACTACGGCTGCCGTGATTTGGCGGGAGGTGCGCGCCTACTCCCCAACTCCCCTGGGACTATCTTGTGCACCCGGGAATCCGTTTTGGCCGCGCGGTGATGTGTTTCGTGGAAGTAGCAGGCGTGAGTACAAGGCTCGCCCTGTCCTCTTGCACACCGTCTCACTCTCACGCATGCCACTCCGTCGCCCGTGAGTTCCCGGAGTTGCGCCTCTATTGACGAGGTTCCCCTGGGTCTAGTGCACCTGGGATCTCATGTTGGTGGCGTTGTCATGCGTTTCGTGGAAGTGGCAGGCGTGAGTACAGGACTCACCGCCTTCTTTAGCACAAGTGCCTCACAGTGCACAGCCTCTCACTCGCAGGCGTGCCACTACGGCTGCCGTGATTTGGCAGGAGGTGCCCGACTACTCTCCAACTCCCCTGGGACTATCCACTGCACCCGGGAATCCGTTTTGTCCGCGTTGTCATGCGTTTCGTGGAAGTGGCATGCGTTGTCATACAAGGCTCACCGCCTTCTTTAGCACATGTGCCTCTTAGTGCACAGTCTCTCACTCGCAGGCGTGTCACGCCGACGCCAGTGACTTGCAGGAGGAGTGCGCCTACTCCCCAATTCCCCTGAGACTATCTACTGCACCCGGGAATCCTTTTTGGCCGCGTGGTCATTTGTTTCATGCAAGTAGCGGGCGTGAGTACAAGACTCACCGCCTTTTTTAGCACATGTGCTTCATAGTGCACAGCCTCTCACTCGCACGCGTGCCACACTGGCGCCCGTGATTTGGCAGGAGGTGCGCGCCTACTCCCCGACTCCCCTTAGACTATCTAGTGCACCCGACAATCCATTTTGGCCGCGCTGTGATGTGTTTGGTGGAAGTAGCAGGAGTAAGTACAAGACTCACCGCCTGCTTTAGCACATGTGCCTCAAAGTCCACAGCCTCTCACTCGCAGGCGTGCCACTACGGCTGCCGTGATTTGGCAGGAGGTGTGCGCCTACTCCCCAACTCCCCTGGGACTATCTTGTGCACCCGGGAATCCGTTTTGGCCGCGCGGTGATGTGTTTCGTGGAAGTAGCAGGCGTGAGTACAAGGCTCGCCCTTTCCTCTTGCACACCGTCTCACTCTCACGCATGCCACTCCGTCGCCCGTGAGTTCCCGGAGTTGCGCCTCTATTGGCGAGGTTCCCCTGGGTCTAGTGCACCTGGGATCTCATGTTGGTGGCGTTGTCATGCGTTTCGTGGAAGTGGCAGGCGTGAGTACAGGACTCACCGCCTTCTTTAGCACAAGTGCCTCACAGTGCACTGCCTCTCACTCGCAGGCGTGCCACTACGGCTGCCGTGATTTGGCAGGAGGTGCACGACTACTCTCCAACTCCCCTGGGACTATCTACTGCACCCGGGAATCCGTTTTGTCCGCGTTGTCATGCGTTTCGTGAAAGTGGCATGCGTTGTCATACAAGGCTCACCGCCTTCTTTAGCACATGTGCCTCATAGTGCACAGCCTCTCACTCGCAGGCGTGCCACACCGGCGCCCGTGATTTGGCAGGAGGTGCGCGCCTACTCCCCGACTCCCCTGGGACTATCTACTGCACCCGACACTCCATTTTGGCCGCGCTGTGATGTGTTTGGTGGAAGTAGCAGGAGTAAGTACAAGACTCACCGCCTGCTTTAGCACATGTGCCTCAAAGTCCACAGCCTCTCACTCGCAGGCGTGCCACTACGGCTGCCGTGATTTGGCAGGAGGTGCGCGCCTACTCCCCAACTCCCCTGGGACTATCTTGTGCACCCGGGAATCCCTTTTGGCCGCGCGGTGATGTGTTTCGTGGAAGTAGCAGGCGTGAGTACAAGGCTCGCCCTTTCCTCTTGCACACCGTCTCACTCTCACGCATGCCACTCCGTCGCCCGTGAGTTCCCGGAGTTGCGCCTCTATTGGCGAGGTTCCCCTGGGTCTAGTGCACCTGGGATCTCATGTTGGTGGCGTTGTCATGCGTTTCGTGGAAGTGGCAGGCGTGAGTACAGGACTCACCGCCTTCTTTAGCACAAGTGCCTCACAGTGCACAGCCTCTCACTCGCAGGCGTGCCACTACGGCTGCCGTGATTTGGCAGGAGGTGCCCGACTACTCTCCAACTCCCCTGGGACTATCTACTGCACCCGGGAATCCGTTTTGTCCGCGTTGTCATGCGTTTCGTGGAAGTGGCATGCGTTGTCATACAAGGCTCACCGCCTTCTTTAGCACATGTGCCTCTTAGTGCACAGTCTCTCACTCGCAGGCGTGTCACGCCGACGCCAGTGACTTGCAGGAGGAGCGCGCCTACTCCCCAATTCCCCTGAGACTATCTACTGCACCCGGGAATCCATTTTGGCCGCGTGGTCAATTGTTTCATGCAAGTAGCGGGCGTGAGTACAAGACTCACCGCCTTTTTTAGCACATGTGCTTCATAGTGCACAGCCTCTCACTCGCAGGCGTGCCACACTGGCGCCCGTGATTTGGCAGGAGGTGCGCGCCTACTCCCCGACTCCCCTTAGACTATCTAGTGCACCCGACAATCCATTTTGGCCGCGCTGTGATGTGTTTGGTGGAAGTAGCAGGAGTAAGTACAAGACTCACCGCCTGCTTTAGCACATGTGCCTCAAAGTCCACAGCCTCTCACTCGCAGGCGTGCCACTACGGCTGCCGTGATTTGGCAGGAGGTGTGCGCCTACTCCCCAACTCCCCTGGGACTATCTTGTGCACCCGGGAATCCGTTTTGGCCGCGCGGTGATGTGTTTCGTGGAAGTAGCAGGCGTGAGTACAAGGCTCGCCCTTTCCTCTTGCACACCGTCTCACTCTCACGCATGCCACTCCGTCGCCCGTGAGTTCCCGGAGTTGCGCCTCTATTGGCGAGGTTCCCCTGGGTCTAGTGCACCTGGGATCTCATGTTGGTGGCGTTGTCATGCGTTTCGTGGAAGTGGCAGGCGTGAGTACAGGACTCACCGCCTTCTTTAGCACATGTGCCTCACAGTGCACTGCCTCTCACTCGCAGCCGTGCCACTACGGCTGCCGTTATTTGGCAGGAGGTGCCCGACTACTCTCCAACTCCCCTGGGACTATCTACTGCACCCGGGAATCCGTTTTGTCCGCGTTGTCATGCGTTTCGTGGAAGTGGCATGCGTTGTCATACAAGGCTCACCGCCTTCTTTAGCACATGTGCCTCTTAGTGCACAGCCTCTCACTCGCAGGCGTGCCACACCGGCGCCCGTGATTTGGCAGGAGGTGCGCGCCTACTCCCCGACTCCCCTGGGACTATCTACTGCACCCGACACTCCATTTTGGCCGCGCTGTGATGTGTTTGGTGGAAGTAGCAGGAGTAAGTACAAGACTCACCGCCTGCTTTAGCACATGTGCCTCAAAGTCCACAGCCTCTCACTCGCAGGCGTGCCACTACGGCTGCCGTTATTTGGCAGGAGGTGCGCGCCTACTCCCCAACTCCCCTGGGACTATCTTGTGCACCCGGGAATCCGTTTTGGCCGCGCGGTGATGTGTTTCGTGGAAGTAGCAGGCGTGAGTACAAGGCTCGCCCTGTCCTCTTGCACACCGTCTCACTCTCACGCATGCCACTCCGTCGCCCGTGAGTTCCCGGAGTTCCGCCTCTATTGGCGAGGTTCCCCTGGGTCTAGTGCACCTGGGATCTCATGTTGGTGGCGTTGTCATGCGTTTCGTGGAAGTGGCAGGCGTGAGTACAGGACTCACCGCCTTCTTTAGCACAAGTGCCTCACAGTGCACAGCCTCTCACTCGCAGGCGTGCCACTACGGCTGCCGTGATTTGGCAGGAGGTGCCCGACTACTCTCCAACTCCCCTGGGACTATCCACTGCACCCGGGAATCCGTTTTGTCCGCGTTGTCATGCGTTTCGTGGAAAAGGCATGCGTTGTCATACAAGGCTCACCGCCTTCTTTAGCACATGTGCCTCTTAGTGCACAGTCTCTCACTCGCAGGCGTGTCACGCCGACGCCAGTGACTTGCAGGAGGAGTGCGCCTACTCCCCAATTCCCCTGAGACTATCTACTGCACCCGGGAATCCATTTTTACCGCGTGGTCATTTGTTTCATGCAAGTAGCGGGCGTGAGTACAAGACTCACCGCCTTTTTTAGCACATGTGCTTCATAGTGCACAGCCTCTCACTCGCAGGCGTGCCACACTGGCGCCCGTGATTTGGCAGGAGGTGCGCGCCTACTCCCCGACTCCCCTTAGACTATCTAGTGCACCCGACAATCCATTTTGGCCGCGCTGTGATGTGTTTGGTGGAAGTAGCAGGAGTAAGTACAAGACTCACCGCCTGCTTTAGCACATGTGCCTCAAAGTCCACAGCCTCTCACTCGCAGGCGTGCCACTACGGCTGCCGTGATTTGGCAGGAGGTGTGCGCCTACTCCCCAACTCCCCTGGGACTATCTTGTGCACCCGGGAATCCGTTTTGGCCGCGCGGTGATGTGTTTCGTGGAAGTAGCAGGCGTGAGTACAAGCCTCGCCCTTTCCTCTTGCACACCGTCTCACTCTCACGCATGCCACTCCGTCGCCCGTGAGTTCCCGGAGTTGCGCCTCTATTGGCGAGGTTCCCCTGGGTCTAGTGCACCTGGGATCTCATGTTGGTGGCGTTGTCATGCGTTTCGTGGAAGTGGCAGGCGTGAGTACAGGACTCACCGCCTTCTTTAGCACAAGTGCCTCACAGTGCACTGCCTCTCACTCGCAGGCGTGCCACTACGGCTGCCGTGATTTGGCAGGAGGTGCCCGACTACTCTCCAACTCCCCTGGGACTATCTACTGCACCCGGGAATCCGTTTTGTCCGCGTTGTCATGCGTTTCGTGGAAGTGGCATGCGTTGTCATACAAGGCTCACCGCCTTCTTTAGCAAATGTGCCTCTTAGTGCACAGTCTCTCACTCGCAGGCGTGTCACGCCGACGCCAGTGACTTGCAGGAGGAGCGCGCCTACTCCCCAATTCCCCTGAGACTATCTACTGCACCCGGGAATCCATTTTGGCCGCGTGGTCATTTGTTTCATGCAAGTAGCGGGCGTGAGTACAAGACTCACCGCCTTTTTTAGCACATGTGCTTCATAGTGCACAGCCTCTCACTCGCAGGCGTGCCACACTGGCGCCCGTGATTTGGCAGGAGGTGCGCGCCTACTCCCCGACTCCCCTTAGACTATCTAGTGCACCCGACAATCCATTTTGGCCGCGCTGTGATGTGTTTGGTGGAAGTAGCAGGAGTAAGTACAAGACTCACCGCCTGCTTTAGCACATGTGCCTCAAAGTCCACAGCCTCTCACTCGCAGGCGTGCCACTACGGCTGCCGTGATTTGGCAGGAGGTGTGCGCCTACTCCCCAACTCCCCTGGGACTATCTTGTGCACCCGGGAATCCGTTTTGGCCGCGCGGTGATGTGTTTCGTGAAAGTAGCAGGCGTGAGTAGAAGTCTCGCCCTTTCCTCTTGCACACCGTCTCACTCTCACGCATGCCACTCCGTAGCCCGTGAGTTCCCGGAGTTGCGCCTCTATTGGCGAGGTTCCCCTGGGTCTAGTGCACCTGGGATCTCATGTTGGTGGCGTTGTCATGCGTTTCGTGGAAGTGGCAGGCGTGAGTACAGGACTCACCGCCTTCTTTAGCACATGTGCCTCACAGTGCACTGCCTCTCATTCGCAGGCGTGCCACTACGGCTGCCGTGATTTGGCAGGAGGTGCCCGACTACTCTCCAACTCCCCTGGGACTATCTACTGCACCCGGGAATCCGTTTTGTCCGCGTTGTCATGCGTTTCGTGGAAGTGGCATGCGTTGTCATACAAGGCTCACCGCCTTCTTTAGCACATGTGCCTCATAGTGCACAGCCTCTCACTCCCAGGCGTGCCACACCGGCGCCCGTGATTTGGCAGGAGGTGCGCGCCTACTCCCCGACTCCCCTGGGACTATCTACTGCACCCGACACTCCATTTTGGCCGCGCTGTGATGTGTTTGGTGGAAGTAGCAGGAGTAAGTACAAGACTCACCGCCTGCTTTAGCACATGTGCCTCAAAGTCCACAGCCTCTCACTCGCAGGCGTGCCACTACGGCTGCCGTGATTTGGCAGGAGGTGCGCGCCTACTCCCCAACTCCCCTGGGACTATCTTGTGCACCCGGGAATCCGTTTTGGCCGCGCGGTGATGTGTTTCGTGGAAGTAGCAGGCGTGAGTACAAGGCTCGCCCTTTCCTCTTGCACACCGTCTCACTCTCACGCATGCCACTCCGTCGCCCGTGAGTTCCCGGAGTTGCGCCTCTATTGGCGAGGTTCCCCTGGGTCTAGTGCACCTGGGATCTCATGTTGGTGGCGTTGTCATGCGTTTCGTGGAAGTGGCAGGCGTGAGTACAGGACTCACCGCCTTCTTTAGCACAAGTGCCTCACCGTGCACTGCCTCTCACTCGCAGGCGTGCCACTACGGCTGCCGTGATTTGGCAGGAGGTGCCCGACTACTCTCCAACTCCCCTGGGACTATCTACTGCACCCGGGAATCCGTTTTGTCCGCGTTGTCATGCGTTTCGTGGAAGTGGCATGCGTTGTCATACAAGGCTTACCGCCTTCTTTAGCACATGTGCCTCTTAGTGCACTGTCTCTCACTCGCAGGCGTGACACGCCGACGCCAGTGACTTGCAGGAGGAGCGCGCCTACTCCCCAATTCCCCTGAGACTATCTACTGCACCCGGGAATCCGTTTTGTCCGCGTTGTCATGCGTTTCGTGGAAAAGGCATGCGTTGTCATACAAGGCTCACCGCCTTCTTTAGCACATGTGCCTCTTAGTGCACAGTCTCTCACTCGCAGGCGTGTCACGCCGACGCCAGTGACTTGCAGGAGGAGTGCGCCTACTCCCCAATTCCCCTGAGACTATCTACTGCACCCGGGAATCCATTTTTACCGCGTGGTCATTTGTTTCATGCAAGTAGCGGGCGTGAGTACAAGACTCACCGCCTTTTTTAGCACATGTGCTTCATAGTGCACAGCCTCTCACTCGCAGGCGTGCCACACTGGCGCCCGTGATTTGGCAGGAGGTGCGCGCCTACTCCCCGACTCCCCTTAGACTATCTAGTGCACCCGACAATCCATTTTGGCCGCGCTGTGATGTGTTTGGTGGAAGTAGCAGGAGTAAGTACAAGACTCACCGCCTGCTTTAGCACATGTGCCTCAAAGTCCACAGCCTCTCACTCGCAGGCGTGCCACTACGGCTGCCGTGATTTGGCAGGAGGTGTGCGCCTACTCCCCAACTCCCCTGGGACTATCTTGTGCACCCGGGAATCCGTTTTGGCCGCGCGGTGATGTGTTTCGTGGAAGTAGCAGGCGTGAGTACAAGGCTCGCCCTTTCCTCTTGCACACCGTCTCACTCTCACGCATGCCACTCCGTCGCCCGTAAGTTCCCGGAGTTGCGCCTCTATTGGCGAGGTTCCCCTGGGTCTAGTGCACCTGGGATCTCATGTTGGTGGCGTTGTCATGCGTTTCGTGGAAGTGGCAGGCGTGAGTACAGGACTCACCGCCTTCTTTAGCACAAGTGCCTCACAGTGCACTGCCTCTCACTCGCAGGCGTGCCACTACGGCTGCCGTGATTTGGCAGGAGGTGCCCGACTACTCTCCAACTCCCCTGGGACTATCTACTGCACCCGGGAATCCGTTTTGTCCGCGTTGTCATGCGTTTCGTGGAAGTGGCATGCGTTGTCATACAAGGCTCACCGCCTTCTTTAGCAAATGTGCCTCTTAGTGCACAGTCTCTCACTCGCAGGCGTGTCACGCCGACGCCAGTGACTTGCAGGAGGAGCGCGCCTACTCCCCAATTCCCCTGAGACTATCTACTGCACCCGGGAATCCATTTTGGCCGCGTGGTCATTTGTTTCATGCAAGTAGCGGGCGTGAGTACAAGACTCACCGCCTTTTTTAGCACATGTGCTTCATAGTGCACAGCCTCTCACTCGCAGGCGTGCCACACTGGCGCCCGTGATTTGGCAGGAGGTGCGCGCCTACTCCCCGACTCCCCTTAGACTATCTAGTGCACCCGACAATCCATTTTGGCCGCGCTGTGATGTGTTTGGTGGAAGTAGCAGGAGTAAGTACAAGACTCACCGCCTGCTTTAGCACATGTGCCTCAAAGTCCACAGCCTCTCACTCGCAGGCGTGCCACTACGGCTGCCGTGATTTGGCAGGAGGTGTGCGCCTACTCCCCAACTCCCCTGGGACTATCTTGTGCACCCGGGAATCCGTTTTGGCCGCGCGGTGATGTGTTTCGTGAAAGTAGCAGGCGTGAGTAGAAGTCTCGCCCTTTCCTCTTGCACACCGTCTCACTCTCACGCATGCCACTCCGTAGCCCGTGAGTTCCCGGAGTTGCGCCTCTATTGGCGAGGTTCCCCTGGGTCTAGTGCACCTGGGATCTCATGTTGGTGGCGTTGTCATGCGTTTCGTGGAAGTGGCAGGCGTGAGTACAGGACTCACCGCCTTCTTTAGCACATGTGCCTCACAGTGCACTGCCTCTCATTCGCAGGCGTGCCACTACGGCTGCCGTGATTTGGCAGGAGGTGCCCGACTACTCTCCAACTCCCCTGGGACTATCTACTGCACCCGGGAATCCGTTTTGTCCGCGTTGTCATGCGTTTCGTGGAAGTGGCATGCGTTGTCATACAAGGCTCACCGCCTTCTTTAGCACATGTGCCTCATAGTGCACAGCATCTCACTCGCAGGCGTGCCACACCGGCGCCCGTGATTTGGCAGGAGGTGCGCGCCTACTCCCCGACTCCCCTGGGACTATCTACTGCACCCGACACTCCATTTTGGCCGCGCTGTGATGTGTTTGGTGGAAGTAGCAGGAGTAAGTACAAGACTCACCGCCTGCTTTAGCACATGTGCCTCAAAGTCCACAGCCTCTCACTCGCAGGCGTGCCACTACGGCTGCCGTGATTTGGCAGGAGGTGCGCGCCTACTCCCCAACTCCCCTGGGACTATCTTGTGCACCCGGGAATCCGTTTTGGCCGCGCGGTGATGTGTTTCGTGGAAGTAGCAGGCGTGAGTACAAGGCTCGCCCTTTCCTCTTGCACACCGTCTCACTCTCACGCATGCCACTCCGTCGCCCGTGAGTTCCCGGAGTTGCGCCTCTATTGGCGAGGTTCCCCTGGGTCCAGTGCACCTGGGATCTCATGTTGGTGGCGTTGTCATGCGTTTCGTGGAAGTGGCAGGCGTGAGTACAGGACTCACCGCCTTCTTTAGCACAAGTGCCTCACCGTGCACTGCCTCTCACTCGCAGGCGTGCCACTACGGCTGCCGTGATTTGGCAGGAGGTGCCCGACTACTCTCCAACTCCCCTGGGACTATCTACTGCACCCGGGAATCCGTTTTGTCCGCGTTGTCATGCGTTTCGTGGAAGTGGCATGCGTTGTCATACAAGGCTTACCGCCTTCTTTAGCACATGTGCCTCTTAGTGCACAGTCTCTCACTCGCAGGCGTGACACGCCGACGCCAGTGACTTGCAGGAGGAGCGCGCCTACTCCCCAATTCCCCTGAGACTATCTACTGCACCCGGGAATCCATTTTGGCCGCGTGGTCATTTGTTTCATGCAAGTAGCGGGCGTGAGTACAAGACTCACCGCCTTTTTTAGCACATGTGCTTCATAGTGCACAGCCTCTCACTCGCAGGGGTGCCACACTGGCGCCCGTGATTTGGCAGGAGGTGCGCGCCTACTCCCCGACTCCCCTTAGACTATCTAGTGCACCCGACAATCCATTTTGGCCGCGCTGTGATGTGTTTGGTGGAAGTAGCAGGAGTAAGTACAAGACTCACCGCCTGCTTTAGCACATGTGCCTCAAAGTCCACAACCTCTCACTCGCAGGCGTGCCACTACGGCTGCCGTGATTTGGCAGGAGGTGTGCGCCTACTCCCCAACTCCCCTGGGACTATCTTGTGCACCCGGGAATCCGTTTTGGCCGCGCGGTGATGTGTTTCGTGGAAGTAGCAGGCGTGAGTACAAGGCTCGCCCTTTCCTCTTGCACACCGTCTCACTCTCACGCATGCCAATCCGTCGCCCGTGAGTTCCCGGAGTTGCGCCTCTATTGGCGAGGTTCCCCTGGGTCTAGTGCACCTGGGATCTCATGTTGGTGGCGTTGTCATGCGTTTCGTGGAAGTGGCAGGCGTGAGTACAGGACTCACCGCCTTCTTTAGCACAAGTGCCTCACAGTGCACTGCCTCTCACTCGCAGGCGTGCCACTACGGCTGCCGTGATTTGGCAGGAGGTGCCCGACTACTCTCCAACTCCCCTGGGACTATCTACTGCACCCGGGAATCCGTTTTGTCCGCGTTGTCATGCGTTTCGTGGAAGTGGCATGCGTTGTCATACAAGGCTCACCGCCTTCTTTAGCACATGTGCCTCTTAGTGCACAGTCTCTTACTCGCAGGCGTGACACGCCGACGCCAGTGACTTGCAGGAGGAGCGCGCCTACTCCCCAATTCCCCTGAGACTATCTACTGCACCCGGGAATCCATTTTGGCCGCGTGGTCCTTTGTTTCATGCAAGTAGCGGGCGTGAGTACAAGACTCACCGCCTTTTTTAGCACATGTGCTTCATAGTGCACAGCCTCTCACTCGCAGGCGTGCCACACTGGCGCCCGTGATTTGGCAGGAGGTGCATGCCTACTCCCCGACTCCCCTTAGACTATCTAGTGCACCCGACAATCCATTTTGGCCGCGCTGTGATGTGTTTGGTGGAAGTAGCAGGAGTAAGTACAAGACTCACCGCCTGCTTTAGCACATGTGCCTCAAAGTCCACAACCTCTCACTCGCAGGCGTGCCACTACGGCTGCCGTGATTTGGCAGGAGGTGTGCGCCTACTCCCCAACTCCCCTGGGACTATCTTGTGCACCCGGGAATCCGTTTTGGCCGCGCGGTGATGTGTTTCGTGGAAGTAGCAGGCGTGAGTACAAGGCTCGCCCTTTCCTCTTGCACACCGTCTCACTCTCACGCATGCCACTCCGTCGCCCGTGAGTTCCCGGAGTTGCGCCTCTATTGGCGAGGTTCCCCTGGGTCTAGTGCACCTGGGATCTCATGTTGGTGGCGTTGTCATGCGTTTCGTGGAAGTGGCAGGCGTGAGTACAGGACTCACCGCCTTCTTTAGCACATGTGCCTCACAGTGCACTGCCTCTCACTCGCAGGCGTGCCACTACGGCTGCCGTGATTTGGCAGGAGGTGCCCGACTACTCTCCAACTCCCCTGGGACTATCTACTGCACCCGGGAATCCGTTTTGTCCGCGTTGTCATGCGTTTCGTGGAAGTGGCATGCGTTGTCATACAAGGCTTACCGCCTTCTTTAGCACATGTGCCTCTTAGTGCACAGTCTCTCACTCGCAGGCGTGACACGCCGACGCCAGTGACTTGCAGGAGGAGCGCGCCTACTCCCCAATTCCCCTGAGACTATCTACTGCACCCGGGAATCCATTTTGGCCGCGTGGTCATTTGTTTCATGCAAGTAGCGGGCGTGAGTACAAGACTCACCGCCTTTTTTAGCACATGTGCTTCATAGTGCACAGCCTCTCACTCGCAGGCGTGCCACACTGGCGCCCGTGATTTGGCAGGAGGTGCGCGCCTACTCCCCGACTCCCCTTAGACTATCTAGTGCACCCGACAATCCATTTTGGCCGCGCTGTGATGTGTTTGGTGGAAGTAGCAGGAGTAAGTACAAGACTCACCGCCTGCTTTAGCACATGTGCCTCAAAGTCCACAACCTCTCACTCGCAGGCGTGCCACTACGGCTGCCGTGATTTGGCAGGAGGTGTGCGCCTACTCCCCAACTCCCCTGGGACTATCTTGTGCACCCGGGAATCCGTTTTGGCCGCGCGGTGATGTGTTTCGTGGAAGTAGCAGGCGTGAGTACAAGGCTCGCCCTTTCCTCTTGCACACCGTCTCACTCTCACGCATGCCACTCCGTCGCCCGTGAGTTCCCGGAGTTGCGCCTCTATTGGCGAGGTTCCCCTGGGTCTAGTGCACCTGGGATCTCATGTTGGTGGCGTTGTCATGCGTTTCGTGGAAGTGGCAGGCGTGAGTACAGGACTCACCGCCTTCTTTAGCACATGTGCCTCACAGTGCACTGCCTCTCACTCGCAGGCGTGCCACTACGGCTGCCGTGATTTGGCAGGAGGTGCCCGACTACTCTCCAACTCCCCTGGGACTATCTACTGCACCCGGGAATCCGTTTTGTCCGCGTTGTCATGCGTTTCGTGGAAGTGGCATGCGTTGTCATACAAGGCTCACCGCCTTCTTTAGCACATGTGCCTCATAGTGCACAGCCTCTCACTCGCAGGCGTGCCACACCGGCGCCCGTGATTTGGCAGGAGGTGCGCGCCTACTCCCCGACTCCCCTGGGACTATCTACTGCACCCGACACTCCATTTTGGCCGCGCTGTGATGTGTTTGGTGGAAGTAGCAGGAGTAAGTACAAGACTCACCGCCTGCTTTAGCACATGTGCCTCAAAGTCCACAGCCTCTCACTCGCAGGCGTGCCACTACGGCTGCCGTGATTTGGCAGGAGGTGCGCGCCTACTCCCCAACTCCCCCGGGACTATCTTGTGCACCCGGGAATCCGTTTTGGCCGCGCGGTGATGTGTTTCGTGGAAGTAGCATGCGTGAGTACAAGGCTCGCCCTTTCCTCTTGCACACCGTCTCACTCTCACGCATGCCACTCCGTCGCCCGTGAGTTCCCGGAGTTGCGCATCTATTGGCGAGGTTCCCCTGGGTCTAGTGCACCTGGGATCTCATGTTGGTGGCGTTCTCATGCGTTTCGTGGAAGTGGCAGGCGTGAGTACAGGACTCACCGCCTTCTTTAGCACAAGTGCCTCACAGTGCACAGCCTCTCACTCGCAGGCGTGCCACTACGGCTGCCGTGATTTGGCAGGAGGTGCCCGACTACTCTCCAACTCCCCTGGGACTATCTACTGCACCCGGGAATCCGTTTTGTCCGCGTTGTCATGCGTTTCGTGGAAGTGGCATGCGTTGTCATACAAGGCTCACCGCCTTCTTTAGCACATGTGCCTCTTAGTGCACAGTCTCTCACTCGCAGGCGTGTCACGCCGACGCCAGTGACTTGCAGGAGGAGCGCGCCTACTCCCCAATTCCCCTGAGACTATCTACTGCACCCGGGAATCCATTTTGGCCGCGTGGTCATTTGTTTCATGCAAGTAGCGGGCGTGAGTACAAGACTCACCGCCTTTTTTAGCACATGTGCTTCATAGTGCACAGCCTCTCACTCGCAGGCGTGCCACACTGGCGCCCGTGATTTGGCAGGAGGTGCGCGCCTACTCCCCGACTCCCCTTAGACTATCTAGTGCACCCGACAATCCATTTTGGCCGCGCTGTGATGTGTTTGGTGGAAGTAGCAGGAGTAAGTACAAGACTCACCGCCTGCTTTAGCACATGTGCCTCAAAGTCCACAACCTCTCACTCGCAGGCGTGCCACTACGGCTGCCGTGATTTGGCAGGAGGTGTGCGCCTACTCCCCAACTCCCCTGGGACTATCTTGTGCACCCGGGAATCCGTTTTGGCCGCGCGGTGATGTGTTTCGTGGAAGTAGCAGGCGTGAGTACAAGGCTCGCCCTTTCCTCTTGCACACCGTCTCACTCTCACGCATGCCAATCCGTCGCCCGTGAGTTCCCGGAGTTGCGCCTCTATTGGCGAGGTTCCCCTGGGTCTAGTGCACCTGGGATCTCATGTTGGTGGCGTTGTCATGCGTTTCGTGGAAGTGGCAGGCGTGAGTACAGGACTCACCGCCTTCTTTAGCACACGTGCCTCACAGTGCACTGCCTCTCACTCGCAGGCGTGCCACTACGGCTGCCGTGATTTGGCAGGAGGTGCCCGACTACTCTCCAACTCCCCTGGGACTATCTACTGCACCCGGGAATCCGTTTTGTCCGCGTTGTCATGCGTTTCGTGGAAGTGGCATGCGTTGTCATACAAGGCTCACCGCCTTCTTTAGCACATGTGCCTCTTAGTGCACAGTCTCTTACTCGCAGGCGTGACACGCCGACGCCAGTGACTTGCAGGAGGAGCGCGCCTACTCCCCAATTCCCCTGAGACTATCTACTGCACCCGGGAATCCATTTTGGCCGCGTGGTCATTTGTTTCATGCAAGTAGCGGGCGTGAGTACAAGACTCACCGCCTTTTTTAGCACATGTGCTTCATAGTGCACAGCCTCTCACTCGCAGGCGTGCCACACTGGCGCCCGTGATTTGGCAGGAGGTGCATGCCTACTCCCCGACTCCCCTTAGACTATCTAGTGCACCCGACAATCCATTTTGGCCGCGCTGTGATGTGTTTGGTGGAAGTAGCAGGAGTAAGTACAAGACTCACCGCCTGCTTTAGCACATGTGCCTCAAAGTCCACAACCTCTCACTCGCAGGCGTGCCACTACGGCTGCCGTGATTTGGCAGGAGGTGTGCGCCTACTCCCCAACTCCCCTGGGACTATCTTGTGCACCCGGGAATCCGTTTTGGCCGCGCGGTGATGTGTTTCGTGGAAGTAGCAGGCGTGAGTACAAGGCTCGCCCTTTCCTCTTGCACACCGTCTCACTCTCACGCATGCCACTCCGTCGCCCGTGAGTTCCCGGAGTTGCGCCTCTATTGGCGAGGTTCCCCTGGGTCTAGTGCACCTGGGATCTCATGTTGGTGGCGTTGTCATGCGTTTCGTGGAAGTGGCAGGCGTGAGTACAGGACTCACCGCCTTCTTTAGCACATGTGCCTCACAGTGCACTGCCTCTCACTCGCAGGCGTGCCACTACGGCTGCCGTGATTTGGCAGGAGGTGCCCGACTACTCTCCAACTCCCCTGGGACTATCTACTGCACCCGGGAATCCGTTTTGTCCGCGTTGTCATGCGTTTCGTGGAAGTGGCATGCGTTGTCATACAAGGCTCACCGCCTTCTTTAGCACATGTGCCTCATAGTGCACAGCCTCTCACTCGCAGGCGTGCCACACCGGCGCCCGTGATTTGGCAGGAGGTGCGCGCCTACTCCCCGACTCCCCTGGGACTATCTACTGCACCCGACACTCCATTTTGCCCGCGCTGTGATGTGTTTGGTGGAAGTAGCAGGAGTAAGTACAAGACTCACCGCCTGCTTTAGCACATGTGCCTCAAAGTCCACAGCCTCTCACTCGCAGGCGTGCCACTACGGCTGCCGTGATTTGGCAGGAGGTGCGCGCCTACTCCCCAACTCCCCTGGGACTATCTTGTGCACCCGGGAATCCGTTTTGGCCGCGCGGTGATGTGTTTCGTGGAAGTAGCAGGCGTGAGTACAAGGCTCGCCCTTTCCTCTTGCACACCGTCTCACTCTCACGCATGTTACTCCGTCGCCCGTGAGTTCCCGGAGTTGCGCCTCTATTGGCGAGGTTCCCCTGGGTCTAGTGCACTTGGGATCTCATGTTGGTGGCGTTGTCATGCGTTTCGTGGAAGTGGCAGGCGTGAGTACAGGACTCACCGCCTTCTTTAGCACAAGTGCCTCACAGTGCACAGCCTCTCACTCGCAGGCGTGCCACTACGGCTGCCGTGATTTGGCAGGAGGTGCCCGACTACTCTCCAACTCCCCTGGGACTATCTACTGCACCCGGGAATCCGTTTTGTCCGCGTTGTCATGCGTTTCGTGGAAGTGGCATGCGTTGTCATACAAGGCTCACCGCCTTCTTTAGCACATGTGCCTCTTAGTGCACAGTCTCTCACTCGCAGGCGTGTCACGCCGACGCCAGTGACTTGCAGGAGGAGCGCGCCTACTCCCCAATTCCCCTGAGACTATCTACTGCACCCGGGAATCCATTTTGGCCGCGTGGTCATTTGTTTCATGCAAGTAGCGGGCGTGAGTACAAGACTCACCGCCTTTTTTAGCACATGTGCTTCATAGTGCACAGCCTCTCACTCGCAGGCGTGCCACACTGGCGCCTGTGATTTGGCAGGAGGTGCGCGCCTACTCCCCGACTCCAGTTAGACTATCTAGTGCACCCGACAATCCATTTTGGCCGCGCTGTAATGTGTTTGGTGGAAGTAGCAGGAGTAAGTACAAGACTCACCGCCTGCTTTAGCACATGTGCCTCAAAGTCCACAGCCTCTCACTCGCAGGCGTGCCACTACGGCTGCCGTGATTTGGCAGGAGGTGTGCGCCTACTCCCCAACTCCCCTGGGACTATCTTGTGCACCCGGGAATCCGTTTTGGCCGCGCGGTGATGTGTTTCGTGGAAGTAGCAGGCGTGAGTACAAGGCTCGCCCTTTCCTCTTGCACACCGTCTCACTCTCACGCATGCCACTCCGTCGCCCGTGAGTTCCCGGAGTTGCGCCTCTATTGGCGAGGTTCCCCTGGGTCTAGTGCACCTGGGATCTCATGTTGGTGGCGTTGTCATGCGTTTCGTGGAAGTGGCAGGCGTGAGTACAGGACTCACCGCCTTCTTTAGCACATGTGCCTCACAGTGCACTCCCTCTCACTCGCAAGCGTGCCACTACGGCTGCCGTGATTTGGCAGGAGGTGCCCGACTACTCTCCAACTCCCCTGGGACTATCTACTGCACCCGGGAATCCGTTTTGTCCGCGTTGTCATGCGTTTCGTGGAAGTGGCATGCGTTGTCATACAAGGCTCACCGCCTTCTTTAGCACATGTGCCTCTTAGTGCACAGTCTCTCACTCGCAGGCGTGTCACGCCGACGCCAGTGACTTGCAGGAGGAGCGCGCCTACTCCCCAATTCCCCTGAGACTATCTACTGCACCCGGGAATCCATTTTGGCCGCGTGGTCATTTGTTTCATGCAAGGAGCGGGCGTGAGTACAAGACTCACCGCCTTTTTTAGCACATGTGCTTCATAGTGCACAGCCTCTCACTCGCAGGCTTGCCACACTGGCGCCTGTGATTTGGCAGGAGGTGCGCGCCTACTCCCCGACTCCCCTTAGACTATCTAGTGCACCCGACAATCCATTTTGGCCGCGCTGTGATGTGTTTGGTGGAAGTAGCAGGAGTAAGTACAAGACTCACCGCCTGCTTTAGCACATGTGCCTCAAAGTCCACAGCCTCTCACTCGCAGGCGTGCCACTACGGCTGCCGTGATTTGGCAGGAGGTGTGCGCCTACTCCCCAACTCCCCTGGGACTATCTTGTGCACCCGGGAATCCGTTTTGGCCGCGCGGTGATGTGTTTCGTGGAAGTAGCAGGCGTGAGTACAAGGCTCGCCCTTTCCTCTTGCACACCGTCTCACTCTCACGCATGCCACTCCGTCGCCCGTGAGTTCTCGGAGTTGCGCCTCTATTGGCGAGGTTCCCCTGGGTCTAGTGCACCTGGGATCTCATGTTGGTGGCGTTGTCATGCGTTTCGTGGAAGTGGCAGGCGTGAGTACAGGACTCACCGCCTTCTTTAGCACATGTGCCTCACAGTGCACTGCCTCTCACTCGCAGGCGTGCCACTACGGCTGCCGTGATTTGGCAGGAGGTGCCCGACTACTCTCCAACTCACCTGGGACTATCTACTGCACCCGGGAATCCGTTTTGTCCGCGTTGTCATGCGTTTCGTGGAAGTGGCATGTGTTGTCATACAAGGCTCACCGCCTTCTTTAGCACATGTCCCTCATAGTGCACAGCCTCTCACTCGCAGGCGTGCCACACCGGCGCCCGTGATTTGGCAGGAGGTGCGCGCCTACTCCCCGACTCCCCTGGGACTATCTACTGCACCCGACACTCCATTTTGGCCGCGCTGTGATGTGTTTGGTGGAAGTAGCAGGAGTAAGTACAAGACTCACCGCTTGCTTTAGCACATGTGCCTCAAAGTCCACAGCCTCTCACTCGCAGGCGTGCCACTACGGCTGCCGTGATTTGGCAGGAGGTGCGCGCCTACTCCCCAACTCCCCTGGGACTATCTTGTGCACCCGGGAATCCGTTTTGGCCGCGCGGTGATGTGTTTCGTGGAAGTAGCAGGCGTAAGTACAAGGCTCGCCCTTTCCTCTTGCGCACCGTCTCACTCTCACGCATGCCACTCCGTCGCCCGTGAGTTCCCGGAGTTGCGCCTCTATTGGCGAGGTTCCCCTGGGTCTAGTGCACCTGGGATCTCATGTTGGTGGCGTTGTCATGCGTTTCGTGGAAGTGGCAGGCGTGAGTACAGGACTCACCGCCTTCTTTAGCACAAGTGCCTCACAGTGCACAGCCTCTCACTCGCAGGCGTGCCACTACGGCTGCCGTGATTTGGCAGGAGGTGCCCGACTACTCTCCAACTCCCCTGGGACTATCTACTGCACCCTTGAATCCGTTTTGTCCGCGTTGTCATGCGTTTCGTGGAAGTGGCATGCGTTGTCATACAAGGCTCACCGCCTTCTTTAGCACATGTGCCTCTTAGTGCACAGTCTCTCACTCGCAGGCGTGTCACGCCGACGCCAGTGACTTGCAGGAGGAGCGCGCCTACTCCCCAATTCCCCTGAGACTATCTACTGCACCCGGGAATCCATTTTGGCCGCGTGGTCATTTGTTTCATGCAAGTAGCGGGCGTGAGTACAAGACTCACCGCCTTTTTTAGCACATGTGCTTCATAGTGCACAGCCTCTCACTCGCAGGCGTGCCACACTGGCGCCCGTGATTTGGCAGGAGGTGCGCGCCTACTCCCCGACTCCCCTTAGACTATCTAGTGCACCCGACAATCCATTTTGGCCGCGCTGTGATGTGTTTGGTGGAAGTAGCAGGAGTAAGTACAAGACTCACCGCCTGCTTTAGCACGTGTGCCTCAAAGTCCACAGCCTCTCACTCGCAGGCGTGCCACTACGGCTGCCGTGATTTGGCAGGAGGTGTGCGCCTACTCCCCAACTCCCCTGGGACTATCTTGTGCACCCGGGAATCCGTTTTGGCCGCGCGGTGATGTGTTTCGTGGAAGTAGCAGGCGTGAGTACAAGGCTCGCCCTTTCCTCTTGCACACCGTCTCACTCTCACGCATGCCACTCCGTCGCCCGTGAGTTCCCGGAGTTGCGCCTCTATTGGCGAGGTTCCCCTGGGTCTAGTGCACCTGGGATCTCATGTTGGTGGCGTTGTCATGCGTTTCGTGCAAGTGGCAGGCGTGAGTACAGGACTCACCGCCTTCTTTAGCACAAGTGCCTCACAGTGCACTGCCTCTCACTCGCAGGCGTGCCACTACGGCTGCCGTGATTTGGCAGGAGGTGCCCGACTACTCTACAACTCCCCTGGGACTATCTACTGCACCCGGGAATCCGTTTTGTCCGCGTTGTCATGCGTTTCGTGGAAGTGGCATGCGTTGTCATACAAGGCTCACCGCCTTCTTTAGCACATGTGCCTCTTAGTGCACAGTCTCTCACTCGCAGGCGTGTCACGCCGACGCCAGTGACTTGCAGGAGGAGCGCGCCTACTCCCCAATTCCCCTGAGACTATCTACTGCACCCGTGAAATCCATTTTGGCCGCGTGGTCATTTGTTTCATGCAAGTAGCGGGCGTGAGTACAAGACTCACCGCCTTTTTTAGCACATGTGCTTCATAGTGCACAGCCTCTCACTCGCAGGCGTGCCACACTGGCGCCCGTGATTTGGCAGGAGGTGCGCGCCTACTCCCCGACTCCCCTTAGACTATCTAGTGCACCCGACAATCCATTTTGGCCGCGCTGTGATGTGTTTGGTGGAAGTAGCAGGAGTAAGTACAAGACTCACCGCCTGCCTTAGCACATGTGCCTCAAAGTCCACAGCCTCTCACTCGCAGGCGTGCCACTACGGCTGCCGTGATTTGGCAGGAGGTGTGCGCCTACTCCCCAACTCCCCTGGGACTATCTTGTGCACCCGGGAATCCGTTTTGGCCGCGCGGTGATGTGTTTCGTGGAAGTAGCAGGCGTGAGTACAAGGCTCGCCCTTTCCTCTTGCACACCGTCTCACTCTCACGCATGCCACTCCGTCGCCCGTGAGTTCCCGGAGTTGCGCCTCTATTGGCGAGGTTGCCCTGGGTCTAGTGCACCTGGGATCTCATGTTGGTGGCGTTGTCATGCGTTTCGTGGAAGTGGCAGGCGTGAGTACAGGACTCACCGCCTTCTTTAGCACATGTGCCTCACAGTGCACTGCCTCTCACTCGCAGGCGTGCCACTACGGCTGCCGTGATTTGGCAGGAGGTGCCCGACTACTCTCCAACTCCCCTGGGACTATCTACTGCACCCGGGAATCCGTTTTGTCCGCGTTGTCATGCGTTTCGTGGAAGTGGCATGCGTTGTCATACAAGGCTCACCGCCTTCTTTAGCACATGTGCCTCATAGTGCACAGCCTCTCACTCGCAGGCGTGCCACACCGGCGCCCGTGATTTGGCAGGAGGTGCGCGCCTACTCCCCGACTCCCCTGGGACTATCTACTGCACCCGACACTCCATTTTGGCCACGCTGTGATGTGTTTGGTGGAAGTAGCAGGAGTAAGTACAAGACTCACCGCCTGCTTTAGCACATGTGCCTCAAAGTCCACAGCCTCTCACTCGCAGGCGTGCCACTACGGCTGCCGTGATTTGGCAGGAGGTGCGCGCCTACTCCCCAACTCCCCTGGGACTATCTTGTGCACCCGGGAATCCGTTTTGGCCGCGCGGTGATGTGTTTCGTGGAAGTAGCAGGCGTGAGTACAGGGCTCGCCCTTTCCTCTTGCACACCGTCTCACTCTCACGCATGCCACTCCGTCGCCCGTGAGTTCCCGGAGTTGCGCCTCTATTGGCGAGGTTCCCCTGGGCCTAGTGCACCTGGGATCTCATGTTGGTGGCGTTGTCATGCGTTTCGTGGAAGTGGCAGGCGTGAGTACAGGACTCACCGCCTTCTTTAGCACAAGTGCCTCACAGTGCACAGCCTCTCACTCGCAGGCGTGCCACTACGGCTGCCGTGATTTGGCAGGAGGTGCCCGACTACTCTCCAACTCCCCTGGGACTATCTACTGCACCCGGGAATCCGTTTTGTCCGCGTTGTCATGCGTTTCGTGGAAGTGGCATGCGTTGTCATACAAGGCTCACCGCCTTCTTTAGCACATGTGCCTCATAGTGCACAGCCTCTCACTCGCAGGCGTGCCACACCGGCGCCCGTGATTTGGCAGGAGGAGCGCGCCTACTCCCCAATTCCCCTGAGACTATCTACTGCACCCGTGAATCCATTTCGGCCGCGTGGTCATTTGTTTCATGCAAGTAGCGGGCGTGAGTACAAGACTCACCGCCTTTTTTAGCACATGTGCTTCATAGTGCACAGCCTCTCACTCGCAGGCGTGCCACACTGGCGCCCGTGATTTGGCAGGAGGTGCGCGCCTACTCCCCGACTCCCCTTAGACTATCTAGTGCACCCGACAATCCAGTTTGGCCGCGCTGTGATGTGTTTGGTTGAAGTAGCAGGAGTAAGTACAAGACTCACCGCCTGCCTTAGCACATGTGCCTCAAAGTCCACAGCCTCTCACTCGCAGGCGTGCCACTACGGCTGCCGTGATTTGGCAGGAGGTGTGCGCCTACTCCCCAACTCCCCTGGGACTATCTTGTGCACCCGGGAATCCGTTTTGGCCGCGCGGTGATGTGTTTCGTGGAAGTAGCAGGCGTGAGTAGAAGGCTCGCCCTTTCCTCTTGCACACCGTCTCACTCTCACGCATGCCACTCCGTCGCCCGTGAGTTCCTGGAGTTGCGTCTCTATTGGCGAGGTTGCCCTGGGTCTAGTGCACCTGGGATCTCATGTTGGTGGCGTTGTCATGCGTTTCGTGGAAGTGGCAGGCGTGAGTACAGGACTCACCGCCTTCTTTAGCACATGTGCCTCAAAGTGCACTGCCTCTCACTCGCAGGCGTGCCACTACGGCTGCCGTGATTTGGCAGGAGGTGCCCGACTACTCTCCAACTCCCCTGGGACTATCTACTGCACCCGGGAATCCGTTTTGTCCGCGTTGTCATGCGTTTCGTGGAAGTGGCATGCGTTGTCATACAAGGCTCACCGCCTTCTTTAGCACATGTGCCTCATAGTGCACAGCCTCTCACTCGCAGGCGTGCTACACCGGCGCCCGTGATTTGGCAGGAGGTGCGCGCCTACTCCCCGACTCCCCTGGGACTATCTACTGCACCCGACACTCCATTTTGGCCGCGCTGTGATGTGTTTGGTGGAAGTAGCAGGAGTAAGTACAAGACTCACCGCCTGCTTTAGCACATGTGCCTCAAAGTCCACTGCCTCTCACTCGCAGGCGTGCCACTACGGCTGCCGTGATTTGGCAGGAGGTGCGCGCCTAATCCCCAACTCCCCTGGGACTATCTTGTGCACCCGGGAATCCGTTTTGGCCGCGCGGTGATGTGTTTCGTGGAAGTAGCAGGCGTGAGTACAAGGCTCGCCCTTTCCTCTTGCACACCGTCTCACTCTCACGCATGCCACTCCGTCGCCCGTGAGTTCCCGGAGTTGCGCCTCTATTGGCGAGGTTCCCCTGGGTCTAGTGCACCTGGGATCTCATGTTGGTGGCGTTGTCATGCGTTTCGTGGAAGTGGCAGGCGTGAGTACAGGACTCACCGCCTTCTTTAGCACAAGTGCCTCACAGTCCACAGCCTCTCCCTCGCAGGCGTGCCACTACGGCTGCCGTGATTTGGCAGGAGGTGCCCGACTACTCTCCAACTCCCCTGGGACTATCTACTGCACCCGGGAATCCGTTTTGTCCGCGTTGTCATGCGTTTCGTGGAAGTGGCATGCGTTGTCATACAAGGCTCACCGCCTTCTTTAGCACATGTGCCTCTTAGTGCACAGTCTCTCACTCGCAGGCGTGTCACGCCGACGCCAGTGACTTGCAGGAGGAGCGCGCCTACTCCCCAATTCCCCTGAGACTATCTACTGCACCCGGGAATCCATTTTGGCCGCGTGGTCACTTGTTTCATGCAAGTAGCGGGCGTGAGTACAAGACTCACCGCCTTTTTTAGCACATGTGCTTCATAGTGCACAGCCTCTCACTCGCAGGCGTGCCACACTGGCGCCCGTGATTTGGCAGGAGGTGCGCGCCTACTCCCCGACTCCCCTTAGACTATCTAGTGCACCCGACAATCCATTTTGGCCGCGCTGTGATGTGTTTGGTGGAAGTAGCAGGAGTAAGTACAAGACTCACCGCCTGCTTTAGCACATGTGCCTCAAAGTCCAAAGCCTCTCACTCGCAGGCGTGCCACTACGGCTGCCGTGATTTGGCAGGAGGTGTGCGCCTACTCCCCAACTCCCCTGGGACTATCTTGTGCACCCGGGAATCCGTTTTGGCCGCGCGGTGATGTGTTTCGTGGAAGTAGCAGGCGTGAGTACAAGGCTCGCCCTTTCCTCTTGCACACCGTCTCACTCTCACGCATGCCACTCCGTCGCCCGTGAGTTCCCGGAGTTGCGCCTCTATTGGCGAGGTTCCCCTGGGTCTAGTGCACCTGGGATCTCATGTTGGTGGCGTTGTCATGCGTTTCGTGGAAGTGGCAGGCGTGAGTACAGGACTCACCGCCTTCTTTAGCACAAGTGCCTCACAGTGCACTGCCTCTCACTCGCAGGCGTGCCACTACGGCTGCCGTGATTTGGCAGGAGGTGCCCGACTACTCTCCAACTCCCCTGGGACTATCTACTGCACCCGGGAATCCGTTTTGTCCGCGTTGTCATGCGTTTCGTGGAAGTGGCATGCGTTGTCATACAAGGCTCACCGCCTTCTTTAGCACATGTGCCTCTTAGTGCACAGTCTCTCACTCGCAGGCGTGTCACGCCGACGCCAGTGACTTGCAGGAAGAGCGCGCCTACTCCCCAATTCCCCTGAGACTATCTACTGCACCCGGGAATCCATTTTGGCCGCGTGGTCATTTGTTTCATGCAAGTAGCGGGCGTGAGTACAAGACTCACCGCCTTTTTTAGCACATGTGCTTCATAGTGCACAGCCTCTCACTCGCAGGCGTGCCACACTGGCGCCCGTGATTTGGCAGGAGGTGCGCGCCTACTCCCCGACTCCCCTTAGACTATCTAGTGCACCCGACAATCCATTTTGGCCGCGCTGTGATGTGTTTGGTGGAAGTAGCAGGCGTGAGTACAAGGCTCGCCCTTTCCTCTTGCACACCGTCTCACTCTCACGCATGCCACTCCGTCGCCCGTGAGTTCCCGGAGTTGCGCCTCTATTGGCGAGGTTCCCCTGGGTCTAGTGCACCTGGGATCTCATGTTGGTGGCGTTGTCATGCGTTTCGTGGAAGTGGCAGGCGTGAGTACAGGACTCACCGCCTTCTTTAGCACAAGTGCCTCACAGTGCACAGCCTCTCACTCGCAGGCGTGCCACTACGGCTGCCGTGATTTGGCAGGAGGTGCCCGACTACTCTCCAACTCCCCTGGGACTATCTACTGCACCCGGGAATCCGTTTTGTCCGCGTTGTCATGCGTTTCGTGGAAGTGGCATGCGTTGTCATACAAGGCTCACCGCCTTCTTTAGCACATGTGCCTCTTAGTGCACAGTCTCTCACTCGCAGGCGTGTCACGCCGACGCCAGTGACTTGCAGGAGGAGCGCGCCTACTCCCCAATTCCCCTGAGACTATCTACTGCACCCGGGAATCCATTTTGGCCGCGTGGTCATTTGTTTCATGCAAGTAGCGGGCGTGAGTACAAGACTCACCGCCTTTTTTAGCGCATGTGCTTCATAGTGCACAGCCTCTCACTCGCAGGCGTGCCACACTGGCGCCCGTGATTTGGCAGGAGGTGCGCGCCTACTCCCCGACTCCCCTTAGACTATCTAGTGCACCCGACAATCCATTTTGGCCGCGCTGTGATGTGTTTGGTGGAAGTAGCAGGAGTAAGTACAAGACTCACCGCCTGCTTTAGCACATGTGCCTCAAAGTCCACAGCCTCTCACTCGCAGGCGTGCCACTACGGCTGCCGTGATTTGGCAGGAGGTGTGCGCCTACTCCCCAACTCCCCTGGGACTATCTTGTGCACCCCGGAATCCGTTTTGGCCGCGCGGTGATGTGTTTCGTGGAAGTAGCAGGCGTGAGTACAAGGCTCGCCCTTTCCTCTTGCACACCGTCTCACTCTCACGCATGCCACTCCGTCGCCCGAGAGTTCCCGGAGTTGCGCCTCTATTGGCGAGGTTCCCCTGGGTCTAGTGCACCTGGGATCTCATGTTGGTGGCGTTGTCATGCGTTTCGTGCAAGTGGCAGGCGTGAGTACAGGACTCACCGCCTTCTTTAGCACAAGTGCCTCACAGTGCACTGCCTCTCACTCGCAGGCGTGCCACTACGGCTGCCGTGATTTGGCAGGAGGTGCCCGACTACTCTACAACTCCCCTGGGACTATCTACTGCACCCGGGAATCCGTTTTGTCCGCGTTGTCATGCGTTTCGTGGAAGTGGCATGCGTTGTCATACAAGGCTCACCGCCTTCTTTAGCACATGTGCCTCTTAGTGCACAGTCTCTCACTCGCAGGCGTGTCACGCCGACGCCAGTGACTTGCAGGAGGAGCGCGCCTACTCCCCAATTCCCCTAAGACTATCTACTGCACCCGGGAATCCATTTTGGCCGCGTGGTCATTTGTTTCATGCAAGTAGCGGGCCTGAGTACAAGACTCACCGCCTTTTTTAGCACATGTGCTTCATAGTGCACAGCCTCTCACTCGCAGGCGTGCCACACTGGCGCCCGTGATTTGGCAGGAGGTGCGCGCCTACTCCCCGACTCCCCTTAGACTATCTAGTGCACCCGACAATCCATTTTGGCTGCGCTGTAATGTGTTTGGTGGAAGTAGCAGGAGTAAGTACAAGACTCACCGCCTGCTTTAGCACATGTGCCTCAAAGTCCACAGCCTCTCACTCGCAGGCGTGCCACTACGGCTGCCGTGATTTGGCAGGAGGTGTGCGCCTACTCCCCAACTCCCCTGGGACTATCTTGTGCACCCGGGAATCCGTTTTGGCCGCGCGGTGATGTGTTTCGTGGAAGTAGCAGGCGTGAGTACAAGGCTCGCCCTTTCCTCTTGCACACCGTCTCACTCTCACGCATGCCACTCCGTCGCCCGTGAGTTCCCGGAGTTGCGCCTCTATTGGCGAGGTTCCCCTGGGTCTAGTGCACCTGGGATCTCATGTTGGTGGCGTTGTCATGCGTTTCGTGGAAGTGGCAGGCGTGAGTACAGGACTCACCGCCTTCTTTAGCACAAGTGCCTCACAGTGCACTGCCTCTCACTCGCAGGCGTGCCACTACGGCTGCCGTGATTTGGCAGGAGGTGCCCGACTACTCTCCAACTCCCCTGGGACTATCTACTGCACCCGGGAATCCGTTTTGTCCGCGTTGTCATGCGTTTCGTGGAAGTGGCATGCGTTGTCATAAAAGGCTCACCGCCTTCTTTAGCACATGTGCCTCATAGTGCACAGCCTCTCACTCGCAGGCGTGCCACACCGGCGCCCGTGATTTGGCAGGAGGTGCGCGCCTACTCCCCGACTCCCCTGGGACTATCTACTGCACCCGACACTCCATTTTGGCCGCGCTGTGATGTGTTTGGTGGAAGTAGCAGGAGTAAGTACAAGACTCACCGCCTGCTTTAGCACATGTGCCTCAAAGTCCACAGCCTCTCACTCGCAGGCGTGCCACTACGGCTGCCGTGATTTGGCAGGAGGTGCGCGCCTACTACCCAACTCCCCTGGGACTATCTTGTGCACCCGGGAATCCGTTTTGGCCGCGCGGTGATGTGTTTCGTGGAAGTAGCAGGCGTGAGTACAGGGCTCGCCCTTTCCTCTTGCACACCGTCTCACTCTCACGCATGCCACTCCGTCGCCCGTGAGTTCCCGGAGTTGCGCCTCTATTGGCGAGGTTCCCCTGGGCCTAGTGCACCTGGGATCTCATGTTGGTGGCGTTGTCATGCGTTTCGTGGAAGTGGCAGGCGTGAGTACAGGACTCACCGCCTTCTTTAGCACAAGTGCCTCACAGTGCACAGCCTCTCACTCGCAGGCGTGCCACTACGGCTGCCGTGATTTGGCAGGAGGTGCCCGACTACTCTCCAACTCCCCTGGGACTATCTACTGCACCCGGGAATCCGTTTTGTCCGCGTTGTCATGCGTTTCGTGGAAGTGGCATGCGTTGTCATACAAGGCTCACCGCCTTCTTTAGCACATGTGCCTCTTAGTGCACAGTCTCTCACTCGCAGGCGTGTCACGCCGACGCCAGTGACTTGCAGGAGGAGCGCGCCTACTCCCCAATTCCCCTGAGACTATCTACTGCACCCGGGAATCCATTTTGGCCGCGTGGTCATTTGTTTCATGCAAGTAGCGGGCGTGAGTACAAGACTCACCGCCTTTTTTAGCACATGTGCTTCATAGTGCACAGCCTCTCACTCGCAGGCGTGCCACACTGGCGCCCGTGATTTGGCAGGAGGTGCGCGCCTACTCCCCGACTCCCCTTAGACTATCTAGTGCACCCGACAATCCATTTTGGCCGCGCTGTGATGTGTTTGGTGGAAGTAGCAGGAGTAAGTACAAGACTCACCGCCTGCTTTAGCACATGTGCCTCAAAGTCCACAGCCTCTCACTCGCAGGCGTGCCACTACGGCTGCCGTGATTTGGCTGGAGGTGTGCGCCTACTCCCCATCTCCCTTGGGACTATCTTGTGCACCCGGGAATCCGTTTTGGCCGCGCGGTGATGTGTTTCGTGGAAGTAGCAGGCGTGAGTACAAGGCTCGCCCTTTCCTCTTGCACACCGTCTCACTCTCACGCATGCCACTCCGTCGCCCGTGAGTTCCCGGAGTTGCTACTCTATTGGCGAGGTTCCCCTGTGTCTAGTGCACCTGGGATCTCATGTTGGTGGCGTTGTCATGCGTTTCGTGGAAGTGGCAGGCGTGAGTACAGGACTCACCGCCTTCTTTAGCACAAGTGCCTCACAGTGCACTGCCTCTCACTCGCAGGCGTGCCACTACGGCTGCCGTGATTTGGCAGGAGGTGCCGACTACTCTCCAACTCCCCTGGGACTATCTACTGCACCCGGGAATCCGTTTTGTCTGCGTTGTCATGCGTTTCGTGGAAGTGGCATGCGTTGTCATACAAGGCTCACCGCCTTCTTTAGCACATGTGCCTCTTAGTGCACAGTCTCTCACTCGCAGGCGTGTCACGCCGACGCCAGTGACTTGCAGGAGGAGCGCGCCTACTCCCCAATTCCCCTGAGACTATCTACTGCACCCGGGAATCCATTTTGGCCGCGTGGTCATTTGTTTCATGCAAGGAGCGGGCGTGAGTACAAGACTCACCGCCTTTTTTAGCACATCTGCTTCATAGTGCACAGCCTCTCACTCGCAGGCTTGCCACACTGGCGCCTGTGATTTGGCAGGAGGTGCGCGCCTACTCCCCGACTCCCCTTAGACTATCTAGTGCACCCGACAATCCATTTTGGCCGCGCTGTGATGTGTTTGGTGGAAGTAGCAGGAGTAAGTACAAGACTCACCGCCTGCTTTAGCACATGTGCCTCAAAGTCCACAGCCTCTCACTCGCAGGCGTGCCACTACGGCTGCCGTGATTTGGCAGGAGGTGTGCGCCTACTCCCCAACTCCCCTGGGACTATCTTGTGCACCCGGGAATCCGTTTTGGCCGCGCGGTGATGTGTTTCGTGGAAGTAGCAGGCGTGAGTACAAGGCTCGCCCTTTCCTCTTGCACACCGTCTCACTCTCACGCATGCCACTCCGTCGCCCGTGAGTTCTCGGAGTTGCGCCTCTATTGGCGAGGTTCCCCTGGGTCTAGTGCACCTGGGATCTCATGTTGGTGGCGTTGTCATGCGTTTCGTGGAAGTGGCAGGCGTGAGTACAGGACTCACCGCCTTCTTTAGCACATGTGCCTCACAGTGCACTGCCTCTCACTCGCAGGCGTGCCACTACGGCTGCCGTGATTTGGCAGGAGGTGCCCGACTACTCTCCAACTCACCTGGGACTATCTACTGCACCCGGGAATCCGTTTTGTCCGCGTTGTCATGCGTTTCGTGGAAGTGGCATGCGTTGTCATACAAGGCTCACCGCCTTCTTTAGCACATGTCCCTCATAGTGCACAGCCTCTCACTCGCAGGCGTGCCACACCGGCGCCCGTGATTTGGCAGGAGGTGCGCGCCTACTCCCCGACTCCCCTGGGACTATCTACTGCACCCGACACTCCATTTTGGCCGCGCTGTGATGTGTTTGGTGGAAGTAGCAGGAGTAAGTACAAGACTCACCGCTTGCTTTAGCACATGTGCCTCAAAGTCCACAGCCTCTCACTCGCAGGCGTGCCACTACGGCTGCCGTGATTTGGCAGGAGGTGCGCGCCTACTCCCCAACTCCCCTGGGACTATCTTGTGCACCCGGGAATCCGTTTTGGCCGCGCGGTGATGTGTTTCGTGGAAGTAGCAGGCGTAAGTACAAGGCTCGCCCTTTCCTCTTGCGCACCGTCTCACTCTCACGCATGCCACTCCGTCGCCCGTGAGTTCCCGGAGTTGCGCCTCTATTGGCGAGGTTCCCCTGGGTCTAGTGCACCTGGGATCTCATGTTGGTGGCGTTGTCATGCGTTTCGTGGAAGTGGCAGGCGTGAGTACAGGACTCACCGCCTTCTTTAGCACAAGTGCCTCACAGTGCACAGCCTCTCACTCGCAGGCGTGCCACTACGGCTGCCGTGATTTGGCAGGAGGTGCCCGACTACTCTCCAACTCCCCTGGGACTATCTACTGCACCCTTGAATCCGTTTTGTCCGCGTTGTCATGCGTTTCGTGGAAGTGGCATGCGTTGTCATACAAGGCTCACCGCCTTCTTTAGCACATGTGCCTCTTAGTGCACAGTCTCTCACTCGCAGGCGTGTCACGCCGACGCCAGTGACTTGCAGGAGGAGCGCGCCTACTCCCCAATTCCCCTGAGACTATCTACTGCACCCGGGAATCCATTTTGGCCGCGTGGTCATTTGTTTCATGCAAGTAGCGGGCGTGAGTACAAGACTCACCGCCTTTTTTAGCACATGTGCTTCATAGTGCACAGCCTCTCACTCGCAGGCGTGCCACACTGGCGCCCGTGATTTGGCAGGAGGTGCGCGCCTACTCCCCGACTCCCCTTAGACTATCTAGTGCACCCGACAATCCATTTTGGCCGCGCTGTGATGTGTTTGGTGGAAGTAGCAGGAGTAAGTACAAGACTCACCGCCTGCTTTAGCACATGTGCCTCAAAGTCCACAGCCTCTCACTCGCAGGCGTGCCACTACGGCTGCCGTGATTTGGCAGGAGGTGTGCGCCTACTCCCCAACTCCCCTGGGACTATCTTGTGCACCCGGGAATCCGTTTTGGCCGCGCGGTGATGTGTTTCGTGGAAGTAGCAGGCGTGAGTACAAGGCTCGCCCTTTCCTCTTGCACACCGTCTCACTCTCACGCATGCCACTCCGTCGCCCGTGAGTTCCCGGAGTTGCGCCTCTATTGGCGAGGTTCCCCTGGGTCTAGTGCACCTGGGATCTCATGTTGGTGGCGTTGTCATGCGTTTCGTGCAAGTGGCAGGCGTGAGTACAGGACTCACCGCCTTCTTTAGCACAAGTGCCTCACAGTGCACTGCCTCTCACTCGCAGGCGTGCCACTACGGCTGCCGTGATTTGGCAGGAGGTGCCCGACTACTCTACAACTCCCCTGGGACTATCTACTGCACCCGGGAATCCGTTTTGTCCGCGTTGTCATGCGTTTCGTGGAAGTGGCATGCGTTGTCATACAAGGCTCACCGCCTTCTTTAGCACATGTGCCTCTTAGTGCACAGTCTCTCACTCGCAGGCGTGTCACGCCGACGCCAGTGACTTGCAGGAGGAGCGCGCCTACTCCCCAATTCCCCTGAGACTATCTACTGCACCCGTGAAATCCATTTTGGCCGCGTGGTCATTTGTTTCATGCAAGTAGCGGGCGTGAGTACAAGACTCACCGCCTTTTTTAGCACATGTGCTTCATAGTGCACAGCCTCTCACTCGCAGGCGTGCCACACTGGCGCCCGTGATTTGGCAGGAGGTGCGCGCCTACTCCCCGACTCCCCTTAGACTATCTAGTGCACCCGACAATCCATTTTGGCCGCGCTGTGATGTGTTTGGTGGAAGTAGCAGGAGTAAGTACAAGACTCACCGCCTGCCTTAGCACATGTGCCTCAAAGTCCACAGCCTCTCACTCGCAGGCGTGCCACTACGGCTGCCGTGATTTGGCAGGAGGTGTGCGCCTACTCCCCAACTCCCCTGGGACTATCTTGTGCACCCGGGAATCCGTTTTGGCCGCGCGGTGATGTGTTTCGTGGAAGTAGCAGGCGTGAGTACAAGGCTCGCCCTTTCCTCTTGCACACCGTCTCACTCTCACGCATGCCACTCCGTCGCCCGTGAGTTCCCGGAGTTGCGCCTCTATTGGCGAGGTTGCCCTGGGTCTAGTGCACCTGGGATCTCATGTTGGTGGCGTTGTCATGCGTTTCGTGGAAGTGGCAGGCGTGAGTACAGGACTCACCGCCTTCTTTAGCACATGTGCCTCACAGTGCACTGCCTCTCACTCGCAGGCGTGCCACTACGGCTGCCGTGATTTGGCAGGAGGTGCCCGACTACTCTCCAACTCCCCTGGGACTATCTACTGCACCCGGGAATCCGTTTTGTCCGCGTTGTCATGCGTTTCGTGGAAGTGGCATGCGTTGTCATACAAGGCTCACCGCCTTCTTTAGCACATGTGCCTCATAGTGCACAGCCTCTCACTCGCAGGCGTGCCACACCGGCGCCCGTGATTTGGCAGGAGGTGCGCGCCTACTCCCCGACTCCCCTGGGACTATCTACTGCACCCGACACTCCATTTTGGCCACGCTGTGATGTGTTTGGTGGAAGTAGCAGGAGTAAGTACAAGACTCACCGCCTGCTTTAGCACATGTGCCTCAAAGTCCACAGCCTCTCACTCGCAGGCGTGCCACTACGGCTGCCGTGATTTGGCAGGAGGTGCGCGCCTACTCCCCAACTCCCCTGGGACTATCTTGTGCACCCGGGAATCCGTTTTGGCCGCGCGGTGATGTGTTTCGTGGAAGTAGCAGGCGTGAGTACAGGGCTCGCCCTTTCCTCTTGCACACCGTCTCACTCTCACGCATGCCACTCCGTCGCCCGTGAGTTCCCGGAGTTGCGCCTCTATTGGCGAGGTTCCCCTGGGCCTAGTGCACCTGGGATCTCATGTTGGTGGCGTTGTCATGCGTTTCGTGGAAGTGGCAGGCGTGAGTACAGGACTCACCGCCTTCTTTAGCACAAGTGCCTCACAGTGCACAGCCTCTCACTCGCAGGCGTGCCACTACGGCTGCCGTGATTTGGCAGGAGGTGCCCGACTACTCTCCAACTCCCCTGGGACTATCTACTGCACCCGGGAATCCGTTTTGTCCGCGTTGTCATGCGTTTCGTGGAAGTGGCATGCGTTGTCATACAAGGCTCACCGCCTTCTTTAGCACATGTGCCTCTTAGTGCACAGTCTCTCACTCGCAGGCGTGTCACGCCGACGCCAGTGACTTGCAGGAGGAGCGCGCCTACTCCCCAATTCCCCTGAGACTATCTACTGCACCCGGGAATCCATTTTGGCCGCGTGGTCGTTTGTTTCATGCAAGTAGCGGGCGTGAGTACAAGACTCACCGCCTTTTTTAGCACATGTGCTTCATAGTGCACAGCCTCTCACTCGCAGGCGTGCCACACTGGCGCCCGTGATTTGGCAGGAGGTGCGCGCCTACTCCCCGACTCCCCTTAGACTATCTAGTGCACCCGACAATCCATTTTGGCCGCGCTGTGATGTGTTTGGTGGAAGTAGCAGGAGTAAGTACAAGACTCACCGCCTGCTTTAGCACATGTGCCTCAAAGTCCACAGCCTCTCACTCGCAGGCGTGCCACTACGGCTGCCGTGATTTGGCAGGAGGTGTGCGCCTACTCCCCAACTCCCTTGGGACTATCTTGTGCACCCGGGAATCCGTTTTGGCCGCGCGGTGATGTGTTTCGTGGAAGTAGCAGGCGTGAGTACAAGGCTCGCCCTTTCCTCTTGCACACCGTCTCACTCTCACGCATGCCACTCCGTCGCCCGTGAGTTCCCGGAGTTGCGCCTCTATTGGCGAGGTTCCCCTGGGTCTAGTGCACCTGGGATCTCATGTTGGTGGCGTTTTCATGCGTTTCGTGGAAGTGGCAGGCGTGAGTACAGGACTCACCGCCTTCTTTAGCACAAGTGCCTCACAGTGCACTGCCTCTCACTCGCAGGCGTGCCACTACGGCTGCCGTGATTTGGCAGGAGGTGCCCGACTACTCTCCAACTCCCCTGGGACTATCTACTGCACCCGGGAATCCGTTTTGTCCGCGTTGTCATGCGTTTCGTGGAAGTGGCATGCGTTGTCATACAAGGCTCACCGCCTTCTTTAGCACATGTGCCTCTTAGTGCACAGTCTCTCACTCGCAGGCGTGTCACGCCGACGCCAGTGACTTGCAGGAGGAGCGCGCCTACTCCCCAATTCCCCTGAGACTATCTACTGCACCCGGGAATCCATTTCGGCCGCGTGGTCATTTGTTTCATGCAAGTAGCGGGCGTGAGTACAAGACTCACCGCCTTTTTTAGCACATGTGCTTCATAGTGCACAGCCTCTCACTCGCAGGCGTGCCACACTGGCGCCCGTGATTTGGCAGGAGGTGCGCGCCTACTCCCCGACTCCCCTTAGACTATCTAGTGCACCCGACAATCCATTTTGGCCGCGCTGTGATGTGTTTGGTGGAAGTAGCAGGAGTAAGTACAAGACTCACCGCCTGCTTTAGCACATGTGCCTCAAAGTCCACAGCCTCTCACTCGCAGGCGTGCCACTACGGCTGCCGTGATTTGGCAGGAGGTGTGCGCCTACTCCCCAACTCCCCTGCGGACTATCTTGTGCACCCGGGAATCCGTTTTGGCCGCGCGGTGATGTGTTTCGTGGAAGTAGCAGGCGTGAGTACAAGGCTCGCCCTTTCCTCTTGCACACCGTCTCACTCTCACGCATGCCACTCCGTCGCCCGTGAGTTCCCGGAGTTGCGCCTCTATTGGCGAGGTTCCCCTGGGTCTAGTGCACCTGGGATCTCATGTTGGTGGCGTTGTCATGCGTTTCGTGGAAGTGGCAGGCGTGAGTACAGGACTCACCGCCTTCTTTAGCACATGTGCCTCAAAGTGCACTGCCTCTCACTCGCAGGCGTGCCACTACGGCTGCCGTGATTTGGCAGGAGGTGCCCGACTACTCTCCAACTCCCCTGGGACTATCTACTGCACCCGGGAATCCGTTTTGTCCGCGTTGTCATGCGTTTCGTGGAAGTGGCATGCGTTGTCATACAAGGCTCACCGCCTTCTTTAGCACATGTGCCTCATAGTGCACAGCCTCTCACTCGCAGGCGTGCCACACCGGCGCCCGTGATTTGGCAGGAGGAGCGCGCCTACTCCCCAATTCCCCTGAGACTATCTACTGCACCCGTGAATCCATTTCGGCCGCGTGGTCATTTGTTTCATGCAAGTAGCGGGCGTGAGTACAAGACTCACCGCCTTTTTTAGCACATGTGCTTCATAGTGCACAGCCTCTCACTCGCAGGCGTGCCACACTGGCGCCCGTGATTTGGCAGGAGGTGCGCGCCTACTCCCCGACTCCCCTTAGACTATCTAGTGCACCCGACAATCCAGTTTGGCCGCGCTGTGATGTGTTTGGTTGAAGTAGCAGGAGTAAGTACAAGACTCACCGCCTGCCTTAGCACATGTGCCTCAAAGTCCACAGCCTCTCACTCGCAGGCGTGCCACTACGGCTGCCGTGATTTGGCAGGAGGTGTGCGCCTACTCCCCAACTCCCCTGGGACTATCTTGTGCACCCGGGAATCCGTTTTGGCCGCGCGGTGATGTGTTTCGTGGAAGTAGCAGGCGTGAGTACAAGGCTCGCCCTTTCCTCTTGCACACCGTCTCACTCTCACGCATGCCACTCCGTCGCCCGTGAGTTCCTGGAGTTGCGTCTCTATTGGCGAGGTTGCCCTGGGTCTAGTGCACCTGGGATCTCATGTTGGTGGCGTTGTCATGCGTTTCGTGGAAGTGGCAGGCGTGAGTACAGGACTCACCGCCTTCTTTAGCACATGTGCCTCACAGTGCACTGCCTCTCACTCGCAGGCGTGCCACTACGGCTGCCGTGATTTGGCAGGAGGTGCCCGACTACTCTCCAACTCCCCTGGGACTATCTACTGCACCCGGGAATCCGTTTTGTCCGCGTTGTCATGCGTTTCGTGGAAGTGGCATGCGTTGTCATACAAGGCTCACCGCCTTCTTTAGCACATGTGCCTCATAGTGCACAGCCTCTCACTCGCAGGCGTGCTACACCGGCGCCCGTGATTTGGCAGGAGGTGCGCGCCTACTCCCCGACTCCCCTGGGACTATCTACTGCACCCGACACTCCATTTTGGCCGCGCTGTGATGTGTTTGGTGGAAGTAGCAGGAGTAAGTACAAGACTCACCGCCTGCTTTAGCACATGTGCCTCAAAGTCCACTGCCTCTCACTCGCAGGCGTGCCACTACGGCTGCCGTGATTTGGCAGGAGGTGCGCGCCTAATCCCCAACTCCCCTGGGACTATCTTGTGCACCCGGGAATCCGTTTTGGCCGCGCGGTGATGTGTTTCGTGGAAGTAGCAGGCGTGAGTACAAGGCTCGCCCTTTCCTCTTGCACACCGTCTCACTCTCACGCATGCCACTCCGTCGCCCGTGAGTTCCCGGAGTTGCGCCTCTATTGGCGAGGTTCCCCTGGGTCTAGTGCACCTGGGATCTCATGTTGGTGGCGTTGTCATGCGTTTCGTGGAAGTGGCAGGCGTGAGTACAGGACTCACCGCCTTCTTTAGCACAAGTGCCTCACAGTCCACAGCCTCTCCCTCGCAGGCGTGCCACTACGGCTGCCGTGATTTGGCAGGAGGTGCCCGACTACTCTCCAACTCCCCTGGGACTATCTACTGCACCCGGGAATCCGTTTTGTCCGCGTTGTCATGCGTTTCGTGGAAGTGGCATGCGTTGTCATACAAGGCTCACCGCCTTCTTTAGCACATGTGACTCTTAGTGCACAGTCTCTCACTCGCAGGCGTGTCACGCCGACGCCAGTGACTTGCAGGAGGAGCGCGCCTACTCCCCAATTCCCCTGAGACTATCTACTGCACCCGGGAATCCATTTTGGCCGCGTGGTCACTTGTTTCATGCAAGTAGCGGGCGTGAGTACAAGACTCACCGCCTTTTTTAGCACATGTGCTTCATAGTGCACAGCCTCTCACTCGCAGGCGTGCCACACTGGCGCCCGTGATTTGGCAGGAGGTGCGCGCCTACTCCCCGACTCCCCTTAGACTATCTAGTGCACCCGACAATCCATTTTGGCCGCGCTGTGATGTGTTTGGTGGAAGTAGCAGGAGTAAGTACAAGACTCACCGCCTGCTTTAGCACATGTGCCTCAAAGTCCAAAGCCTCTCACTCGCAGGCGTGCCACTACGGCTGCCGTGATTTGGCAGGAGGTGTGCGCCTACTCCCCAACTCCCCTGGGACTATCTTGTGCACCCGGGAATCCGTTTTGGCCGCGCGGTGATGTGTTTCGTGGAAGTAGCAGGCGTGAGTACAAGGCTCGCCCTTTCCTCTTGCACACCGTCTCACTCTCACGCATGCCACTCCGTCGCCCGTGAGTTCCCGGAGTTGCGCCTCTATTGGCGAGGTTCCCCTGGGTCTAGTGCACCTGGGATCTCATGTTGGTGGCGTTGTCATGCGTTTCGTGGAAGTGGCAGGCGTGAGTACAGGACTCACCGCCTTCTTTAGCACAAGTGCCTCACAGTGCACTGCCTCTCACTCGCAGGCGTGCCACTACGGCTGCCGTGATTTGGCAGGAGGTGCCCGACTACTCTCCAACTCCCCTGGGACTATCTACTGCACCCGGGAATCCGTTTTGTCCGCGTTGTCATGCGTTTCGTGGAAGTGGCATGCGTTGTCATACAAGGCTCACCGCCTTCTTTAGCACATGTGCCTCTTAGTGCACAGTCTCTCACTCGCAGGCGTGTCACGCCGACGCCAGTGACTTGCAGGAAGAGCGCGCCTACTCCCCAATTCCCCTGAGACTATCTACTGCACCCGGGAATCCATTTTGGCCGCGTGGTCATTTGTTTCATGCAAGTAGCGGGCGTGAGTACAAGACTCACCGCCTTTTTTAGCACATGTGCTTCATAGTGCACAGCCTCTCACTCGCAGGCGTGCCACACTGGCGCCCGTGATTTGGCAGGAGGTGCGCGCCTACTCCCCGACTCCCCTTAGACTATCTAGTGCACCCGACAATCCATTTTGGCCGCGCTGTGATGTGTTTGGTGGAAGTAGCAGGCGTGAGTACAAGGCTCGCCCTTTCCTCTTGCACACCGTCTCACTCTCACGCATGCCACTCCGTCGCCCGTGAGTTCCCGGAGTTGCGCCTCTATTGGCGAGGTTCCCCTGGGTCTAGTGCACCTGGGATCTCATGTTGGTGGCGTTGTCATGCGTTTCGTGGAAGTGGCAGGCGTGAGTACAGGACTCACCGCCTTCTTTAGCACAAGTGCCTCACAGTGCACAGCCTCTCACTCGCAGGCGTGCCACTACGGCTGCCGTGATTTGGCAGGAGGTGCCCGACTACTCTCCAACTCCCCTGGGACTATCTACTGCACCCGGGAATCCGTTTTGTCCGCGTTGTCATGCGTTTCGTGGAAGTGGCATGCGTTGTCATACAAGGCTCACCGCCTTCTTTAGCACATGTGCCTCTTAGTGCACAGTCTCTCACTCGCAGGCGTGTCACGCCGACGCCAGTGACTTGCAGGAGGAGCGCGCCTACTCCCCAATTCCCCTGAGACTATCTACTGCACCCGGGAATCCATTTTGGCCGCGTGGTCATTTGTTTCATGCAAGTAGCGGGCGTGAGTACAAGACTCACCGCCTTTTTTAGCGCATGTGCTTCATAGTGCACAGCCTCTCACTCGCAGGCGTGCCACACTGGCGCCCGTGATTTGGCAGGAGGTGCGCGCCTACTCCCCGACTCCCCTTAGACTATCTAGTGCACCCGACAATCCATTTTGGCCGCGCTGTGATGTGTTTGGTGGAAGTAGCAGGAGTAAGTACAAGACTCACCGCCTGCTTTAGCACATGTGCCTCAAAGTCCACAGCCTCTCACTCGCAGGCGTGCCACTACGGCTGCCGTGATTTGGCAGGAGGTGTGCGCCTACTCCCCAACTCCCCTGGGACTATCTTGTGCACCCCGGAATCCGTTTTGGCCGCGCGGTGATGTGTTTCGTGGAAGTAGCAGGCGTGAGTACAAGGCTCGCCCTTTCCTCTTGCACACCGTCTCACTCTCACGCATGCCACTCCGTCGCCCGAGAGTTCCCGGAGTTGCGCCTCTATTGGCGAGGTTCCCCTGGGTCTAGTGCACCTGGGATCTCATGTTGGTGGCGTTGTCATGCGTTTCGTGCAAGTGGCAGGCGTGAGTACAGGACTCACCGCCTTCTTTAGCACAAGTGCCTCACAGTGCACTGCCTCTCACTCGCAGGCGTGCCACTACGGCTGCCGTGATTTGGCAGGAGGTGCCCGACTACTCTACAACTCCCCTGGGACTATCTACTGCACCCGGGAATCCGTTTTGTCCGCGTTGTCATGCGTTTCGTGGAAGTGGCATGCGTTGTCATACAAGGCTCACCGCCTTCTTTAGCACATGTGCCTCTTAGTGCACAGTCTCTCACTCGCAGGCGTGTCACGCCGACGCCAGTGACTTGCAGGAGGAGCGCGCCTACTCCCCAATTCCCCTAAGACTATCTACTGCACCCGGGAATCCATTTTGGCCGCGTGGTCATTTGTTTCATGCAAGTAGCGGGCGTGAGTACAAGACTCACCGCCTTTTTTAGCACATGTGCTTCATAGTGCACAGCCTCTCACTCGCAGGCGTGCCACACTGGCGCCCGTGATTTGGCAGGAGGTGCGCGCCTACTCCCCGACTCCCCTTAGACTATCTAGTGCACCCGACAATCCATTTTGGCTGCGCTGTAATGTGTTTGGTGGAAGTAGCAGGAGTAAGTACAAGACTCACCGCCTGCTTTAGCACATGTGCCTCAAAGTCCACAGCCTCTCACTCGCAGGCGTGCCACTACGGCTGCCGTGATTTGGCAGGAGGTGTGCGCCTACTCCCCAACTCCCCTGGGACTATCTTGTGCACCCGGGAATCCGTTTTGGCCGCGCGGTGATGTGTTTCGTGGAAGTAGCAGGCGTGAGTACAAGGCTCGCCCTTTCCTCTTGCACACCGTCTCACTCTCACGCATGCCACTCCGTCGCCCGTGAGTTCCCGGAGTTGCGCCTCTATTGGCGAGGTTCCCCTGGGTCTAGTGCACCTGGGATCTCATGTTGGTGGCGTTGTCATGCGTTTCGTGGAAGTGGCAGGCGTGAGTACAGGACTCACCGCCTTCTTTAGCACAAGTGCCTCACAGTGCACTGCCTCTCACTCGCAGGCGTGCCACTACGGCTGCCGTGATTTGGCAGGAGGTGCCCGACTACTCTCCAACTCCCCTGGGACTATCTACTGCACCCGGGAATCCGTTTTGTCCGCGTTGTCATGCGTTTCGTGGAAGTGGCATGCGTTGTCATAAAAGGCTCACCGCCTTCTTTAGCACATGTGCCTCATAGTGCACAGCCTCTCACTCGCAGGCGTGCCACACCGGCGCCCGTGATTTGGCAGGAGGTGCGCGCCTACTCCCCGACTCCCCTGGGACTATCTACTGCACCCGACACTCCATTTTGGCCGCGCTGTGATGTGTTTGGTGGAAGTAGCAGGAGTAAGTACAAGACTCACCGCCTGCTTTAGCACATGTGCCTCAAAGTCCACAGCCTCTCACTCGCAGGCGTGCCACTACGGCTGCCGTGATTTGGCAGGAGGTGCGCGCCTACTACCCAACTCCCCTGGGACTATCTTGTTCACCCGGGAATCCGTTTTGGCCGCGCGGTGATGTGTTTCGTGGAAGTAGCAGGCGTGAGTACAGGGCTCGCCCTTTCCTCTTGCACACCGTCTCACTCTCACGCATGCCACTCCGTCGCCCGTGAGTTCCCGGAGTTGCGCCTCTATTGGCGAGGTTCCCCTGGGCCTAGTGCACCTGGGATCTCATGTTGGTGGCGTTGTCATGCGTTTCGTGGAAGTGGCAGGCGTGAGTACAGGACTCACCGCCTTCTTTAGCACAAGTGCCTCACAGTGCACAGCCTCTCACTCGCAGGCGTGCCACTACGGCTGCCGTGATTTGGCAGGAGGTGCCCGACTACTCTCCAACTCCCCTGGGACTATCTACTGCACCCGGGAATCCGTTTTGTCCGCGTTGTCATGCGTTTCGTGGAAGTGGCATGCGTTGTCATACAAGGCTCACCGCCTTCTTTAGCACATGTGCCTCTTAGTGCACAGTCTCTCACTCGCAGGCGTGTCACGCCGACGCCAGTGACTTGCAGGAGGAGCGCGCCTACTCCCCAATTCCCCTGAGACTATCTACTGCACCCGGGAATCCATTTTGGCCGCGTGGTCATTTGTTTCATGCAAGTAGCGGGCGTGAGTACAAGACTCACCGCCTTTTTTAGCACATGTGCTTCATAGTGCACAGCCTCTCACTCGCAGGCGTGCCACACTGGCGCCCGTGATTTGGCAGGAGGTGCGCGCCTACTCCCCGACTCCCCTTAGACTATCTAGTGCACCCGACAATCCATTTTGGCCGCGCTGTGATGTGTTTGGTGGAAGTAGCAGGAGTAAGTACAAGACTCACCGCCTGCTTTAGCACATGTGCCTCAAAGTCCACAGCCTCTCACTCGCAGGCGTGCCACTACGGCTGCCGTGATTTGGCTGGAGGTGTGCGCCTACTCCCCATCTCCCTTGGGACTATCTTGTGCACCCGGGAATCCGTTTTGGCCGCGCGGTGATGTGTTTCGTGGAAGTAGCAGGCGTGAGTACAAGGCTCGCCCTTTCCTCTTGCACACCGTCTCACTCTCACGCATGCCACTCCGTCGCCCGTGAGTTCCCGGAGTTGCTACTCTATTGGCGAGGTTCCCCTGTGTCTAGTGCACCTGGGATCTCATGTTGGTGGCGTTGTCATGCGTTTCGTGGAAGTGGCAGGCGTGAGTACAGGACTCACCGCCTTCTTTAGCACAAGTGCCTCACAGTGCACTGCCTCTCACTCGCAGGCGTGCCACTACGGCTGCCGTGATTTGGCAGGAGGTGCCGACTACTCTCCAACTCCCCTGGGACTATCTACTGCACCCGGGAATCCGTTTTGTCTGCGTTGTCATGCGTTTCGTGGAAGTGGCATGCGTTGTCATACAAGGCTCACCGCCTTCTTTAGCACATGTGCCTCTTAGTGCACAGTCTCTCACTCGCAGGCGTGTCACGCCGACGCCAGTGACTTGCAGGAGGAGCGCGCCTACTCCCCAATTCCCCTGAGACTATCTACTGCACCCGGGAATCCATTTTGGCCGCGTGGTCATTTGTTTCATGCAAGGAGCGGGCGTGAGTACAAGACTCACCGCCTTTTTTAGCACATGTGCTTCATAGTGCACAGCCTCTCACTCGCAGGCTTGCCACACTGGCGCCTGTGATTTGGCAGGAGGTGCGCGCCTACTCCCCGACTCCCCTTAGACTATCTAGTGCACCCGACAATCCATTTTGGCCGCGCTGTGATGTGTTTGGTGGAAGTAGCAGGAGTAAGTACAAGACTCACCGCCTGCTTTAGCACATGTGCCTCAAAGTCCACAGCCTCTCACTCGCAGGCGTGCCACTACGGCTGCCGTGATTTGGCAGGAGGTGTGCGCCTACTCCCCAACTCCCCTGGGACTATCTTGTGCACCCGGGAATCCGTTTTGGCCGCGCGGTGATGTGTTTCGTGGAAGTAGCAGGCGTGAGTACAAGGCTCGCCCTTTCCTCTTGCACACCGTCTCACTCTCACGCATGCCACTCCGTCGCCCGTGAGTTCTCGGAGTTGCGCCTCTATTGGCGAGGTTCCCCTGGGTCTAGTGCACCTGGGATCTCATGTTGGTGGCGTTGTCATGCGTTTCGTGGAAGTGGCAGGCGTGAGTACAGGACTCACCGCCTTCTTTAGCACATGTGCCTCACAGTGCACTGCCTCTCACTCGCAGGCGTGCCACTACGGCTGCCGTGATTTGGCAGGAGGTGCCCGACTACTCTCCAACTCACCTGGGACTATCTACTGCACCCGGGAATCCGTTTTGTCCGCGTTGTCATGCGTTTCGTGGAAGTGGCATGCGTTGTCATACAAGGCTCACCGCCTTCTTTAGCACATGTCCCTCATAGTGCACAGCCTCTCACTCGCAGGCGTGCCACACCGGCGCCCGTGATTTGGCAGGAGGTGCGCGCCTACTCCCCGACTCCCCTGGGACTATCTACTGCACCCGACACTCCATTTTGGCCGCGCTGTGATGTGTTTGGTGGAAGTAGCAGGAGTAAGTACAAGACTCACCGCTTGCTTTAGCACATGTGCCTCAAAGTCCACAGCCTCTCACTCGCAGGCGTGCCACTACGGCTGCCGTGATTTGGCAGGAGGTGCGCGCCTACTCCCCAACTCCCCTGGGACTATCTTGTGCACCCGGGAATCCGTTTTGGCCGCGCGGTGATGTGTTTCGTGGAAGTAGCAGGCGTAAGTACAAGGCTCGCCCTTTCCTCTTGCGCACCGTCTCACTCTCACGCATGCCACTCCGTCGCCCGTGAGTTCCCGGAGTTGCGCCTCTATTGGCGAGGTTCCCCTGGGTCTAGTGCACCTGGGATCTCATGTTGGTGGCGTTGTCATGCGTTTCGTGGAAGTGGCAGGCGTGAGTACAGGACTCACCGCCTTCTTTAGCACAAGTGCCTCACAGTGCACAGCCTCTCACTCGCAGGCGTGCCACTACGGCTGCCGTGATTTGGCAGGAGGTGCCCGACTACTCTCCAACTCCCCTGGGACTATCTACTGCACCCGGGAATCCGTTTTGTCCGCGTTGTCATGCGTTTCGTGGAAGTGGCATGCGTTGTCATACAAGGCTCACCGCCTTCTTTAGCACATGTGCCTCTTAGTGCACAGTCTCTCACTCGCAGGCGTGTCACGCCGACGCCAGTGACTTGCAGGAGGAGCGCGCCTACTCCCCAATTCCCCTGAGACTATCTACTGCACCCGGGAATCCATTTTGGCCGCGTGGTCATTTCCTTTTATGCAAGTAGCGGGCGTGAGTACAAGACTCACCGCCTTTTTTAGCACATGTGCCTGATAGTGCATCTAATCTCACTCGCAGGCGTGCCACACCGGCGTCCGTGATTTGGAAGGAGCCGCGCGCCTACTCCCCGACTCCCCTTAGACTATCTAGGGCACCCGACAATCCATTTTGGCCGCGCTGTGATGTGTTTGGTGGAAGTAGCAGGAGTAAGTACAAGACTCACCGCCTGCTTTAGCACATGTGCCTCAAAGTCCACAGCCTCTCACTCGCAGGCGTGCCACTACGGCTGCCGTGATTTGGCAGGAGGTGCGCGCCTACTCCCCAACTCCCCTGGGACTATCTTGTGCACCCGGGAATCCGTTTTGGCCGCGCGGTGATGTGTTTCGTGGAAGTAGCAGGCGTGAGTACAAGGCTCGCCCTTTCCTCTTGCACACCGTCTCACTCTCACGCATGCCACTCCGTCGCCCGTGAGTTCCCGGAGTTGCACCTCTATTGGCGAGGTTCCCCTGGGTCTAGTGCACCTGGGATTTAATTTTGGTGGCGTTGTCATGCGTTTCGTGGAAGTGGCAGGCGTGAATACAGGACTCACCGCCTCCTTTAGCACATGTGCCTCACAGTGCAATTCCTCTCACTCGCAGGCCTGCCACTACGGCTGCCGTGATTTGGCAGGAGGTGCCCGACTACTCTCCAACTCCCCTGGGACTATCTACTGCACCCGGGAATCCGTTTTGTCCGCGTTGTCATGCATTTCGTGGAAGTGGCATGCGTTGTCATACAAGGCTCACCGCCTTCTTTAGCACATGTGCCTCTTAGTGCACAGTCTCTCACTCGCAGGCGTGTCACGCCGACGCCAGTGACTTGCAGGAAAAGCGCGCCTACTCCCCAATTCCCCTGAGACTATCTACTGCACCCGGGAATCCATTTTGGCCGCGTGGTCATTTGTTTCATGCAAGTAGCGGGCGTGAGTACAAGACTCACCGCCTTTTTTAGCACATGTGCCTCATAGTGCACAGCCTCTCACTCGCAGGCGTGCCACACCGGCGCCCGTGATTTGGCAGGAGGTGCGCGCCTACTCCCCGACTCCCCTGGGACTATCTAGTGCACCCGACAATCCATTTTGGCCGCGCTGTGATGTGTTTGGTGGAAGTAGCAGGAGTAAGTACAAGACTCACCGCCTGCTTTAGCACATGTGCCTCAAAGTCCACAGCCTCTCACTCGCAGGCGTGCCACTACGGCTGCCGTGATTTGGCAGGAGGTGCGCGCCTACTCCCCAACTCCTCTGGGACTATCTTGTGCACCCGGGAATCCGTTTTGGCCGCGCGGTGATGTGTTTCGTGGAAGTAGCAGGCGTGAGTACAAGGCTCGCCCTTTCCTCTTGCACACCGTCTCACTCTCACGCATGCCACTCCGTCGCCCGTGAGTTCCCGTAGTTGTGCTTTTATTGGCGAGGCTCCCCTGGGTCTAGTGCACCTGGGATTTCATTTTGGTGGCGTTGTCATGCGTTTCGTGGAAGTGGCAGGCGTGAGTACAGGACTCACCGCCTTCTTTAGCACATGTGCCTCACAGTGCACAGCCTCTCACTCGCAGGCGTGCCACTACGGCTGCCGTGATTTGGCAGGAGGTGCCCGACTACTCTGCAACTCCCCTGGGACTATCTACTGCACCCGGGAATCCGTTTTGTCCGCGTTGTCATGCGTTTCGTGGAAGTGGCATGCGTTGTCATACAAGGCTCACCGCCTTCTTTAGCACATGTGCCTCCTAGTGCACAGCCTCTCACTCGCAGGCGTGCCACACCGGCGCCCGTGATTTGGCAGGAGGTGCGCGCTTACTCCCCGACTCCCCTGGGACTATCTACTGCACCCGACAATCCATTTTGGCCGTGCTGTGATGTGTTTGGTGGAAGTAGCAGGAGTAAGTACAAGACTCACCGCCTGCTTTAGCACATGTGCCTCAAAGTCCACAGCCTCTCACTCGCAGGCGTGCCACTACGGCTGCCGTGATTTGGCAGGAGGTGCGCGCCTACTCCCCAACTCCCCTGGGACTATCTTGTGCACCCGGGAATCCGTTTTGGCCGCGCGGTGATGTGTTTCGTGGAAGTAGCAGGCGTGAGTACAAGGCTCGCTCTTTCCTCTTGCACACCGTCTCACTCTCACGCATGCCACTCCGTCGCCCGTGAGTTCCCGGAGTTGCACCTCTATTGGCGAGGTTCCCCTGGGTCTAGTGCACCTGGGATTTCATGTTGGTGGCGTTGTCATGCGTTTCGTGGAAGTGGCAGGCGTGAGTACAGGACTCAACGCCTTCTTTAGCACAAGTGCCTCACAGTGCACAGCCTCTCACTCGCAGGCGTGCCACTACGGCTGCCGTGATTTGGCAGGAGGTGCCCGACTACTCTCCAACTCCCCTGGGACTATCTACTGCACCCGGGAATCCGTTTTGTCCGCGTTGTCATGCGTTTCGTGGAAGTGGCATGCGTTGTCATACAAGGCTCACCGCCTTCTTTAGCACATGTGCCTCTTAGTGCACAGTCTCTCACTCGCAGGCGTGTCACGCCGACGCCAGTGACTTGCAGGAGGAGCGTGCCTACTCCCCAATTCCCCTGAGACTATCTACTGCACCCGGGAATCCATTTTGGCTGCGTGGTCATTTGTTTCATGCAAGTAGCGGGCGTGAGTACAAGACTCACCGCCTTTTTTAGCACATGTGCCTCATAGTGCACAGCCTCTCACTCGCAGGCGTGCCACACCGGCGCCCGTGATTTGGCAGGAGGTGCGCGCCTACTCCCCGACTCCCCTGGGACTATCTACTGCACCCGACAATCCATTTTGGCCGCGCTGTGATGTGTTTGGTGGAAGTAGCAGGAGTAAGTACAAGACTCACCGCCTGCTTTAGCACATGTGCCTCAAAGTCCACAGCCTCTCACTCGCAGGCGTGCCACTACGGCTGCCGTGATTTGGCAGGTGGTGCGCGCCTACTCCCCAACTCCCCTGGGACTATCTGGTGCACCCGGCAATCCGTTTTGGCCGCGCGGTGATGTGTTTCGTGGAAGTAGCAGGCGTGAGTACAAGGCTCGCCCTTTCCTCTTGCACACCGTCTCACTCTCACGCATGCCACTCCGTCGCCTGTGAGTTCCCGGAGTTGCGCCTCTATTGGCGAGGTTCCCCTGGGTCTAGTGCACCTGGGATTTCATGTTGGTGGCGTTGTCATGCGTTTCGTGGAAGTGGCAGGCGTGAGTACAGGACTCACCGCCTTCTTTAGCACAAGTGCCTCACAGTGCACAGCCTCTCACTCGCAGGCGTGCCACTACGGCTGCCGTGATTTGGCAGGAGGTGCCCGACTACTCTCCAACTCCCCTGGGACTATCTACTGCACCCGGGAATCCGTTTTGTCCGCGTTGTCATGCGTTTCGTGGAAGTGGCATGCGTTGTCATACAAGGCTCACCGCCTTCTTTAGCACATGTGCCTCTTAGTGCACAGTCTCTCACTCGCAGGCGTGTCACGCCGACGCCAGTGACTTGCAGGAGGAGCGCGCCTACTCCCCAATTCCCCTGAGACTATCTACTGCACCCGGAAATCCATTTTGGCCGCGTGGTCATGTGTTTCATGCAAGTAGCGGGCGTGAGTACAAGACTCACCGCCTTTTTTAGCACATGTGCCTCATAGTGCATCTAATCTCACTCGCAGGCGTGCCACACCGGCGCCCGTGATTTGGCAGGAGGTGCGCGCCTACTCCCCGACTCCATTTAGACTATCTAGTGCACCCGACAATCCATTTTGGCCGCGCTGTGATGTGTTTGGTGGAGGTAGCAGGAGTAAGTACAAGACTCACCGCCTGCTTTAGCACATGTGCCTCAAAGTCCACAGCCTCTCACTCGCAGGCGTGCCACTACGGCTGCCGTGATTTGGCAGGAGGTGCGCGCCTACTCCCCAACTCCCCTGGGACTATCTTGTGCACCCGGGAATCCGTTTTGGCCGCGCGGTGATGTGTTTCGTGGAAGTAGCAGGCGTGAGTACAAGGCTCGCCCTTTCCTCTTGCACACCGTCTCACTCTCACGCATGCCACTCCGTCGCCCGTGAGTTCCCGGAGTTGCGCCTCTATTGGCGAGGTTCCCCTGGGTCTAGTGCACCTGGGATTTCATTTTGGTGGCGTTGTCATGCGTTTCGTGGAAGTGGCAGGCGTGAGTACAGGACTCACCGCCTTCTTTAGCACATGTGCCTCACAGTGCACAGCCTCTCACTCGCAGGCGTGCCACTACGGCTGCCGTGATTTGGCAGGAGGTGCCCGACTACTCTCCAACTCCCCTGGGACTATCTACTGCACCCGGGAATCCGTTTTGTCCGCGTTGTCATGCGTTTCGTGGAAGTGGCATGCGTTGTCATACAAGGCTCACCGCCTTCTTTAGCACATGTGCCTCATAGTGCACAGCCTCTCACTCGCAGGCGTGCCACACCGGCGCCCGTGATTTGGCAGGAGGTGCGCGCCTACTCCCCGACTCCTCTGGGACTATCTACTGCACCCGACAATCCATTTTGGCCGTGCTGTGATGTGTTTGGTGGAAGTAGCAGGAGTAAGTACAAGACTCACCGCCTGCTTTAGCACATGTGCCTCAAAGTCCACAGCCTCTCACTCGCAGGCGTGCCACTACGGCTGCCGTGATTTGGCAGGAGGTGCGCGCCTACTCCCCAACTCCCCTGGGACTATCTTGTGCACCCGGGAATCCGTTTTGGCCGCGCGGTGATGTGTTTCGTGGAAGTAGCAGGCGTGAGTACAAGGCTCGCCCTTTCCTCTTGCACACCGTCTCACTCTCACGCATGCCACTCCGTCGCCCGTGAGTTCCCGGAGTTGCACCTCTATTGGCGAGGTTCCCCTGGGTCTAGTGCACCTGGGATTTCATGTTGGTGGCGTTGTCATGCGTTTCGTGGAAGTGGCAGGCGTGAGTACAGGACTCACCGCCTTCTTTACAACAAGTGCCTCACAGTGCACAGCCTCTCACTCGCAGGCGTGCCACTACGGCTGCCGTGATTTGGTAGGAGGTGCTCGACTACTCTCCAACTCCCCTGGGACTATCTACTGCACCCGGGAATCCGTTTTGTCCGCGTTGTCATGCGTTTCGTGGAAGTGGCATGCGTTGTCATACAAGGCTCACCGCCTTCTTTAGCACATGTGCCTCTTAGTGCACAGTCTCTCACTCGCAGGCGTGTCACGCCGACGCCAGTGACTTGCAGGAGGAGCGCGCCTACTCCCCAATTCCCCTGAGACTATCTACTGCACCCGGGAATCTATTTTGGCTGCGTGGTCATTTGGTTCATGCAAGTAGCGGGCGTGAGTACAAGACTCACCGCCTTTTTTAGCACATGTGCCTCATAGTGCACAGCCTCTCACTCGCAGGCGTGCCACACCGGCGCCCGTGATTTGGCAGGAGGTGCGCGCCTACTCCCCGGCTCCCCTGGGACTATCTACTGCACCCGACAATCCATTTTGGCCGCGCTGTGATGTGTTTGGTGGAAGTAGCAGGAGTAAGTACAAGACTCACCGCCTGCTTTAGCACATGTGCCTCAAAGTCCACAGCCTCTCACTCGCAGGCGTGCCACTACGGCTGCCGTGATTTGGCAGGAGGTGCGCGCCTACTCCCCAACTCCCCTGGGACTATCTGGTGCACCCGGCAATCCGTTTTGGCCGCGCGGTGATGTGTTTCGTGGAAGTAGCAGGCGTGAGTACAAGGCTCGCCCTTTCCTCTTGCACACCGTCTCACTCTCACGCATGCCACTCCGTCGCCTGTGAGTTCCCGGAGTTGCGCCTCTATTGGCGAGGTTCCCCTGAGTCTAGTGCACCTGGGATTTCATGTTGGTGGCGTTGTCATGCGTTTCGTGGAAGTGGCAGGCGTGAGTACAGGACTCACCGCCTTCTTTAGCACAAGTGCCTCACAGTGCACAGCCTCTCACTCGCAGGCGTGCCACTACGGCTGCCGTGATTTGGCAGGAGGTGCCCGACTACTCTCCAACTCCCCTGGGACTATCTACTGCGCCCGGGAATCCGTTTTGTCCGCGTTGTCATGCGTTTCGTGGAAGTGGCATGCGTTGTCATACAAGGCTTACCGCCTTCTTTAGCACATGTGCCTCTTAGTGCACAGTCTCTCACTCGCAGGCGTGTCACGCCCACGCCAGTGACTTGCAGGAGGAGCGCGCCTACTCCCCAATTCCCCTGAGACTATCTACTGCACCCGGGAATCCATTTTGGCCGCGTGGTCATGTGTTTCATGCAAGTAGCGGGCGTGAGTACAAGACTCACCGCCTTTTTTAGCACATGTGCCTCATAGTGCATCTAATCTCACTCGCAGACGTGCCACACCGGCGCCCGTGATTTGGCAGGAGGTGCGCGCCTACTCCCCGACTCCATTTAGACTATCTAGTGCACCCGACAATCCATTTTGGCCGCGCTGTGATGTGTTTGGTGGAGGTAGCAGGAGTAAGTACAAGACTCACCGCCTGCTTTAGCACATGTGCCTCAAAGTCCACAGCCTCTCACTCGCAGGCGTGCCACTACGGCTGCCGTGATTTGGCAGGAGGTGCGCGCCTACTCCCCAACTCCCCTGGGACTATCTTGTGCACCCGGGAATCCGTTTTGGCCGCGCGGTGATGTGTTTCGTGGAAGTAGCAGGCGTGAGTACAAGGCTCGCCCTTTCCTCTTGCACACCGTCTCACTCTCACGCATGCCACTCCGTCGCCCGTGAGTTCCCGGAGTTGCGCCTCTATTGGCGAGGTTCCCCTGGGTCTAGTGCACCTGGGATTTCATTTTGGTGGCGTTGTCATGCGTTTCGTGGAAGTGGCAGGCGTGAGTACAGGACTCACCGCCTTCTTTAGCACATGTGCCTCACAGTGCACAGCCTCTCACTCGCAGGCGTGCCACTACGGCTGCCGTGATTTGGCAGGAGGTGCCCGACTACTCTCCAACTCCCCTGGGACTATCTACTGCACCCGGGAATCCGTTTTGTCCGCGTTGTCATGCGTTTCGTGGAAGTGGCATGCGTTGTCATACAAGGCTCACCGCCTTCTTTAGCACATGTGCCTCATAGTGCACAGCCTCTCACTCGCAGGCGTGCCACACCGGCGCCCGTGATTTGGCAGGAGGTGCGCGCCTACTCCCCGACTCCACTGGGACTATCTACTGCACCCGACAATCCATTTTGGCCGTGCTGTGATGTGTTTGGTGGAAGTAGCAGGAGTAAGTAGAAGACTCACCGCCTGCTTTAGCACATGTGCCTCAAAGTCCACAGCCTCTCACTCGCAGGCGTGCCACTACGGCTGCCGTTATTTGGCAGGAGGTGCGCGCCTACTCCCCAACTCCCCTGGGACTATCTTGTGCACCCGGGAATCCGTTTTGGCCGCGCGGTGATGTGTTTCGTGGAAGTAGCAGGAGTGAGTACAAGGCTCGCCCTTTCCTCTTGCACACCGTCTCACTCTCACGCATGCCACTCCGTCGCCCGTGAGTTCCCGGAGTTGCACCTCTATTGGCGAGGTTCCCCTGGGTCTAGTGCACCTGGGATTTCATGTTGGTGGCGTTGTCATGCGTTTCGTGGAAGTGGCAGGCGTGAGTACAGGACTCACCGCCTTCTTTAGCACAAGTGCCTCACAGTGCACAGCCTCTCACTCGCAGGCGTGTCACTACGGCTGCCGTGATTTGGCAGGAGGTGCCCCACTACTCTCCAACTCCCCTGGGACTATCTACTGCACCCGGGAATCCGTTTTGTCCGCGTTGTCATGCGTTTCGTGGAAGTGGCATGCGTTGTCATACAAGGCTCACCGCCTTCTTTAGCACATGTGCCTCATAGTGCACAGCCTCTCACTCGCAGGCGTGCCACACCGGCGACCGTGATTTGGCAGGAGGTGCGCGCTTACTCCCCGACTCCCCTGGGACTATCTACTGCACCCGACAATCCATTTTGGCCGTGCTGTGATGTGTTTGGTGGAAGTAGCAGGAGTAAGTACAAGACTCACCGCCTGCTTTAGCACATGTGCCTCAAAGTCCACAGCCTCTCACTCGCAGGCGTGCCACTACGGCTGCCGTGATTTGGCAGGAGGTGCGCGCCTACTCCCCAACTCCCCTGGGACTATCTTGTGCACCCGGGAATCCGTTTTGGCCGCGCGGTGATGTGTTTCGTGGAAGTAGCAGGCGTGAGTACAAGGCTCGCCCTTTCCTCTTGCACACCGTCTCACTCTCACGCATGCCACTCCGTCGCCCGTGAGTTCCCGGAGTTGCACCTCTATTGGCGAGGTTCCCCTGGGTCTAGTGCACCTGGGATTTCATGTTGGTGGCGTTGTCATGCGTTTCGTGGAAGTGGCAGGCGTGAGTACAGGACTCAACGCCTTCTTTAGCACAAGTGCCTCACAGTGCACAGCCTCTCACTCGCAGGCGTGCCACTACGGCTGCCGTGATTTGGCAGGAGGTGCCCGACTACTCTCCAACTCCCCTGGGACTATCTACTGCACCCGGGAATCCGTTTTGTCCGCGTTGTCATGCGTTTCGTGGAAGTGGCATGCGTTGTCATACAAGGCTCACCGCCTTCTTTAGCACATGTGCCTCTTAGTGCACAGTCTCTCACTCGCAGGCGTGTCACGCCGACGCCAGTGACTTGCAGGAGGAGCGCGCCTACTCCCCAATTCCCCTGAGACTATCTACTGCACCCGGGAATCCATTTTGGCTGCGTGGTCATTTGTTTCATGCAAGTAGCGGGCGTGAGTACAAGACTCACCGCCTTTTTTAGCACATGTGCCTCATAGTGCACAGCCTCTCACTCCCAGGCGTGCCACACCGGCGCCCGTGATTTGGCAGGAGGTGCGCGCCTACTCCCCGACTCTCCTGGGACTATCTACTGCACCCGACAATCCATTTTGGCCGCGCTGTGATGTGTTTGGTGGAAGTAGCAGGAGTAAGTACAAGACTCACCGCCTGCTTTAGCACATGTGCCTTAAAGTCCACAGCCTATCACTCGCAGGCGTGCCACTACGGCTGCCGTGATTTGGCAGGAGGTGCGCGCCTACTCCCCAACTCCCCTGGGACTATCTGGTGCACCCGGCAATCCGTTTTGGCCGCGCGGTGATGTGTTTCCTGGAAGTAGCAGGCGTGAGTACAAGGCTCGCCCTTTCCTCTTGCACACCGTCTCACTCTCACGCATGCCACTCCGTCGCCCGTGAGTTCCCGGAGTTGCGCCTCTATTGGCGAGGTTCCCCTGGGTCTAGTGCACCTGGGATTTCATGTTGGTGGCGTTGTCATGCGTTTCGTGGAAGTGGCAGGCGTGAGTACAGGACTCACCGCCTTCTTTAGCACAAGTGCCTCACAGTGCACAGCCTCTCACTCGCAGGCGTGCCACTACGGCTGCCGTGATTTGGCAGGAGGTGCCCGACTACTCTCCAACTCCCCTGGGACTATCTACTGCACCCGGGAATCCGTTTTGTCCGCGTTGTCATGCGTTTCGTGGAAGTGGCATGCGTTGTCATACAAGGCTCACCGCCTTCTTAAGCACATGTGCCTCTTAGTGCACAGTCTCTCACTCGCAGGCGTGTCACGCCGACGCCAGTGACTTGCAGGAGGAGCGCGCCTACTCCCCAATTCCCCTGAGACTATCTACTGCACCCGGGAATCCATTTTTGCCGCGTGGTCATGTGTTTCATGCAAGTAGCGGGCGTGAGTACAAGACTCACCGCCTTTTTTTAGCACATGTGCCTCATAGTGCATCTAATCTCACTCGCAGGCGTGCCACACCGGCGCCCGTGATTTGGCAGGAGGTGCGCGCCTACTCCCCGACTCCATTTAGACTATCTAGTGCACCCGACAATTCATTTTGGCCGCGCTGTGATGTGTTTGGTGGAGGTAGCAGGAGTAAGTACAAGACTCACCGCCTGCTTTAGCACATGTGCCTCAAAGTCCACAGCCTCTCACTCGCAGCCGTGCCACTACGGCTGCCGTGATTTGGCAGGAGGTGCGCGCCTACTCCCCAACTCCCCTGGGACTATCTTGTGCACCCGGGAATCCGTTTTGGCCGCGCGGTGATGTGTTTCGTGGAAGTAGCAGGCGTGAGTACAAGGCTCGCCCTTTCCTCTTGCACACCGTCTCACTCTCACGCATGCCACTCCGTCGCCCGTGAGTTCCTGGAGTTGCGCCTCTATTGGCGAGGTTCCCCTGGGTCTAGTGCTCCTGGGATTTCATTTTGGTGGCGTTGTCATGCGTTTCGTGGAAGTGGCAGGCGTGAGTACAGGACTCACCGCCTTCTTTAGCACATGTGCCTCACAGTGCACAGCCTCTCACTCGCAGGCGTGCCACTACGGCTGCCGTGATTTGGCAGGAGGTGCCCGACTACACTCCAACTCCCCTGGGACTATCTACTGCACCCGGGAATCCGTTTTGTCCGCGTTGTCATGCGTTTCGTGGAAGTGGCATGCGTTGTCATACAAGGCTCACCGCCTTCTTTAGCACATGTGCCTCATAGTGCACACTCTCTCACTCGCAGGCGTGCCACACCGGCGCCCGTGATTTGGCAGGAGGTGCGCGCCTACTCCCCGACTCCCCTGGGACTATCTACTGCACCCGACAATCCATTTTGGCCGTGCTGTGATGTGTTTGGTGGAAGTAGCAGGAGTAAGTACAAGACTCACCGCCTGCTTTAGCACATGTGCCTCAAAGTCCACAGCCTCTCACTCGCAGGCGTGCCACTACGGCTGCCGTGATTTGGCAGGAGGTGCGCGCCTACTCCCCAACTCCCCTGGGACTATCTTGTGCACCCGGGAATCCGTTTTGGCCGCGCGGTGATGTGTTTCGTGGAAGTAGCAGGCGTGAGTACAAGGCTCGCCCTTTCCTCTTGCACACCGTCTCACTCTGACGCATGCCACTCCGTCGCCCGTGAGTTCCCGGAGTTGCACCTCTATTGGCGAGGTTCCCCTGGGTCTAGTGCACCTGGGATTTCATGTTGGTGGCGTTGTCATGCGTTTCGTGGAAGTGGCAGGCGTGAGTACAGGACTCACCGCCTTCTTTAGCACAAGTGCCTCACAGTGCACAGCCTCTCACTCGCAGGCGTGCCACTACGGCTGCCGTGATTTGGCAGGAGGTGCCCGACTACTCTCCAACTCCCCTGGGACTATCTACTGCACCCGGGAATCCGTTTTGTCCGCGTTGTCATGCGTTTCGTGGAAGTGGCATGCGTTGTCATACAAGGCTCACCGCCTTCTTTAGCACATGTGCCTCATAGTGCACAGCCTCTCACTCGCAGGCGTGCCACACCGGCGCCCGTGATTTGGCAGGAGGTGCGCGCTTACTCCCCGACTCCCCTGGGACTATCTACTGCACCCGACAATCCATTTTGGCCGTGCTGTGATGTGTTTGGTGGAAGTAGCAGGAGTAAGTACAAGACTCACCGCCTGCTTTAGCACATGTGCCTCAAAGTCCACAGCCTCTCACTCGCAGGCGTGCCACTACGGGTGCCGTGATTTGGCAGGAGGTGCGCGCCTACTCCCCAACTCCCCTGGGACTATCTTGTGCACCCGGGAATCCGTTTTGGCCGCGCGGTGATGTGTTTCGTGGAAGTAGCAGGCGTGAGTACAAGGCTCGCCCTTTCCTCTTGCACACCGTCTCACTCTCACGCATGCCACTCCGTCGCCCGTGAGTTCCCGGAGTTGCACCTCTATCGGCGAGGTTCCCCTGGGTCTAGTGCACCTGGGATTTCATGTTGGTGGCGTTGTCATGCGTTTCGTGGAAGTGGCAGGCGTGAGTACAGGACTCAACGCCTTCTTTAGCACAAGTGCCTCACAGTGCACAGCCTCTCACTCGCAGGCGTGCCACTACGGCTGCCGTGATTTGGCAGGAGGTGCCCGACTACTCTCCAACTCCCCTGGGACTATCTACTGCACCCGGGAATCCGTTTTGTCCGCGTTGTCATGCGTTTCGTGGAAGTGGCATGCGTTGTCATACAAGGCTCACCGCCTTCTTTAGCACATGTGCCTCTTAGTGCACAGTCTCTCACTCGCAGGCGTGTCACGCCGACGCCAGTGACTTGCAGGAGGAGCGCGCCTACTCCCCAATTCCCCTGAGACTATCTACTGCACCCGGGAATCCATTTTGGCTGCGTGGTCATTTGTTTCATGCAAGTAGCGGGCGTGAGTACAAGACTCACCGCCTTTTTTAGCACATGTGCCTCATAGTGCACAGCCTCTCACTCCCAGGCGTGCCACACCGGCGCCCGTGATTTGGCAGGAGGTGCGCGCCTACTCCCCGACTCCCCTGGGACTATCTAATGCACCCGACAATCCATTTTGGCCGCGCTGTGATGTGTTTGGTGGAAGTAGCAGGAGTAAGTACAAGACTCACCGCCTGCTTTAGCACATGTGCCTCAAAGTCCACAGCCTCTCACTCGCAGGCGTGCCACTACGGCTGCCGTGATTTGGCAGGAGGTGCGCGCCTACTCCCCAACTCCCCTGGGACTATCTGGTGCACCCGGCAATCCGTTTTGGCCGCGTGGTGATGTGTTTCGTGGAAGTAGCAGGCGTGAGTACAAGGCTCGCCCTTTCCTCTTGCACACCGTCTCACTCTCACGCATGCCACTCCGTCGCCCGTGAGTTCCCGGAGTTGCGCCTCTATTGGGGAGGTTCCCCTGGGTCTAGTGCACCTGGGATTTCATGTTGGTGGCGTTGTCATGCGTTTCGTGGAAGTGGCAGGCGTGAGTACAGGACTCACCGCCTTCTTTAGCACAAGTGCCTCACAGTGCACAGCCTCTCACTCGCAGGCGTGCCACTACGGCTGCCGTGATTTGGCAGGAGGTGCCCGACTACTCTCCAACTCCCCTGGGACTATCTACTGCACCCGGGAATCCGTTTTGTCCGCGTTGTCATGCGTTTCGTGGAAGTGGCATGCGTTGTCATACAAGGCTCACCGCCTTCTTTAGCACATGTGCCTCTTAGTGCACAGTCTCTCACTCGCAGGCGTGTCACGCCGACGCCAGTGACTTGCAGGAGGAGCGCGCCTACTCCCCAATTCCCCTGAGACTATCTACTGCACCCGGGAATCCATTTTGGCCGCGTGGTCATGTGTTTCATGCAAGTAGCGGGCGTGAGTACAAGACTCACCGCCTTTTTTAGCACATGTGCCTCATAGTGCATCTAATCTCACTCGCAGGCGTGCCACACCGGCGCCCGTGATTTGGCAGGAGGTGCGCGCCTACTCCCCGACTCCCCTTAGACTATCTAGTGCACCCGACAATCCATTTTGGCCGCGCTGTGATGTGTTTTGTGGAGGTAGCAGGAGTAAGTACAAGACTCACCGCCTGCTTTAGCACATGTGCCTCACAGTGCACAGCCTCTCACTCGCAGGCGTGCCACTACGGCTGCCGTGATTTGGCAGGAGGTGCGCGCCTACTCTCCAACTCCCCTGGGACTATCTTGTGCACCCGGGAATCCGTTTTGGCCGCGCGGTGATGTGTTTCGTGGAAGTAGCAGGCGTGAGTACAAGGCTCGCCCTTTCCTCTTGCACACCGTCTCACTCTCACGCATGCCACTCCGTCGCCCGTGAGTTCCCGGAGTTGCACCTCTATGGGCGAGGTTCCCCTGGGTCTAGTGCACCTGGGATTTCATGTTGGTGGCGTTGTCATGCGTTTCGTGGAAGTGGCAGGCGTGAGTACAGGACTCACCGCCTTCTTTAGCACAAGTGCCTCACAGTGCACAGCCTCTCACTCGCAGGCGTGCCACTACGGCTGCCGTGATTTGGCAGGAGGTGCCCGACTACTCTCCAACTCCCCTGGGACTATCTACTGCACCCGGGAATCCGTTTTGTCCGCGTTGTCATGCGTTTCGTGGAAGTGGCATGCGTTGTCATACAAGGCTCACCGCCTTCTTTAGCACATGTGCCTCATAGTGCTAAGCCTCTCACTCGCAGGCGTGCCACACCGGCGCCCGTGATTTGGCAGGAGGTGCGCGCCTACCTCCCGACTCCCCTGGGACTATCTACTGCACCCGACAATCCATTTTGGCCGTGCTGTGATGTGTTTGGTGGAAGTAGCAGGAGTAAGTACAAGACTCACCGCCTGCTTTAGCACATGTGCCTCAAAGTCCACAGCCTCTCACTCGCAGGCGTGCCACTACGGCTGCCGTGATTTGGCAGGAGGTGCGCGCCTACTCCCCAACTCCCCTGGGACTATCTTGTGCACCCGGGAATCCGTTTTGGCCGCGCGGTAATGTGTTTCGTGGAAGTAGCAGGCGTGAGTACAAGGCTCGCCCTTTCCTCTTGCACACTGTCTCACTCTCACGCATGCCACTCCGTCGCCCGTGAGTTCCCGGAGTTGCACCTCTATTGGCGAGGTTCCCCTGGGTCTAGTGCACCTGGGATTTCATGTTGGTGGCGTTGTCATGCGTTTCGTGGAAGTGGCAGGCGTGAGTACAGGACTCACCGCCTTCTTTAGCACAAGTGCCTCACAGTGCACAGCCTCTCACTCGCAGGCGTGCCACTACGGCTGCCGTGATTTGGCAGGAGGTGCCCGACTACTCTCCAACTCCCCTGGGACTATCTACTGCACCCGGGAATCCGTTTTGTCCGCGTTGTCATGCGTTTCGTGGAAGTGGCATGCGTTGTCATACAAGGCTCACCGCCTTCTTTAGCACATGTGCCTCATAGTGCACAGCCTCTCACTCGCAGGCGTGCCACACCGGCGCCCGTGATTTGGCAGGAGGTGCGCGCCTACTCCCCGACTCAACTGGGAGTATCTAGTGCACCCGACAATCCATTTTGGCCGTGCTGTGATGTGTTTGGTGGAAGTAGCAGGAGTAAGTACAAGACTCACCGCCTGCTTTAGCACATGTGCCTCAAAGTCCACAGCCTCTCACTCGCAGGCGTGCCACTACGGCTGCCGTGATTTGGCAGGAGGTGCGCGCCTACTTCTTAACTCCCCTGGGACTATCTTGTGGACCCGGGAATCCGTTTTGGCCGAGTGGTGATGTGTTTCGTGGAAGTAGCAGGCGTGAGTACAAGGCTCTCCCCTTCCTCTTGCACAGCCTCTCACTCTCACGCTTGCCACTCCGTCGCCCGTGATTTCCTGGAGTTGAGCGTTTATTGGCGACGTTCCCCTGGGTCTACTGCACCTGGGATTTCATTTTGGCCGCGTGGTCATTTGTTTCGTGCAAGTAGCAGGCGTGAGTACAAGACTCAGCGCCTTTTTTAGCACATGTGCCTCGTAGTGCACAGCCTCTCACTCGCAGGCGTGCCACCACGGCTCCCGTGATTTGCAGGAGGTGCGCGCCAGCCCCAAAACTCCCCTGGGACTATCTAGTGCACGCGGGAATCTATTTTAGCCGCGTGGTGATGTGTTTCGTTGAAGTGGGAGGCGTGAGTTCAAGAGTCACCCCTTCCTCTTTCACAGCCTTTCACTCTCACGCATGCCACTCCGTCGCCCGTGATTTCCCGGAGTTGCGCGTCTATTGCCGAGGTTCCCCTGGGTCTAGTGCACCTGGGATTTCATTTTGGTGGCGTTTTCATGCGTTTCGTGGAAGTGGCAGGCGTGAGTACAAGGCTCACCGCCTTCCTTAGCACATGTGCCTCACAGTGCACAGCCTCTCACTCGCAAGCGTGCCACTACGGCTCCCGTGATTTGGCAGGAGGTGCGCGCCTACTCTCCAAGTCCCCTGGGACTATCGAGTGCACGCGGGAATCCATTTTAGCCGCGTGGTGATGTGTTTCGTGGAAGTGGCAGGCGTGAGTTCAAGAGTCACCCCTTCCTCTTTCACAGCCTTTCACTCTCACGCATGCCCCTCCGTCGCCCGTGATTTCCCGGAGTTGCGCATCTATTGCCGAGGTTCCCCTGGGTCTAGTGCACCTGGGATTTCATTTTGGTGGCGTTTTCATGCGTTTCGTGGAAGTGGCAGGCGTGAGTAAAAGGCTCACCGCCTTCTTTAGCACATGTGCCTCACAGTGCACAGCCTCTCACTCGCAAGCGTGCCACTACGGCTCCCGTGATTTGGCAGGAGGTGCGCGCCTACTCTCCAACTCCCCTGGGACTATCGAGTGCACTCGGGAATCCATTTTAGCCGCGTGGTGATGTGTTTCGTGGAAGTGGCAGGCGTGAGTTCAAGGCTCACCCCCTTCTTTTGGAGAGCCTCTCACTCGCAGGCGTGCGACACCGGCGTCCGTGATTTGGCAGGAGGTGCGCGCCTACTCCCCGACTCCCCTTAGACTGTCTAGTGCACCCGACAATCCATTTTGGCCGCGCTGTGATGTGTTTCGTGGAAGTAGCAGGAGTAAGTACAAGACTCACCGCCTGCTTTAGCACATGCGCCTCAAAGTCCACAGCCTCTCACTCGCAGGCGTGCCACTACGGCTGCCGTGATTTGGCAGGAGGTGCGCGCCTACTCCCCAACTCCCCTGGGACTATCTTGTGCACCCGGGAATCCGTTTTGGCCGCGCGGTGATGTGTTTCGTGGAAGTAGCAGGCGTGAGTACAAGGCTTGCCCTTTCCTCTTGCACACCGTCTCACTCTCACGCATGCCACTCCGTCGCCCGTGAGTTCCCGGAGTTGCGCCTCTATTGGCGAGGTTCCCCTGGGTCTAGTGCACCTGGGATTTCATTTTGGTGGAGTTGTCATGCGTTTCGTGGAAGTGGCAGGCGTGAGTACAGGACTCACCGCCTTCTTTAGCACATGTGCCTCACAGTGCACAGCCTCTCACTCGCAGGCGTGCCACTACGGCTGCCGTGATTTGGCAGGAGGTGCCCGACTACTCTCCAACTCCCCTGGGACTATCTACTGCACCCGGGAATCCGTTTTGTCCGCGTTGTCATGCGTTTCGTGGAAGTGGCATGCGTTGTCATACAAGGCTCACCGCCTTCTTTAGCACATGTGCCTCATAGTGCACAGCCTCTCACTCGCAGGCGTGCCACACCGGCGCCCGTGATTTGGCAGGAGGTGCGCGCCTACTCCCCGACTCCCCTGGGACTATCTACTGCACCCGACAAACCATTTTGGCCGTGCTGTGATGTGTTTGGTGGAAGTAGCAGGAGTAAGTACAAGACTCACTGCCTGCTTTAGCACATGTGCCTCAAAGTCCACAGCCTCTCACTCGCAGGCGTGCCACTACGGCTGCCGTGATTTGGCAGGAGGTGCGCGCCTACTCCCCAACTCCCCTGGGACTATCTTGTGCACCCGGGAATCCGTTTTGGCCGCGCGGTGATGTGTTTCGTGGAAGTAGCAGGCGTGAGTACAAGGCTCGCCCTTTCCTCTTGCACACTGTCTCACTCTCACGCATGCCACTCCGTCGCCCGTGAGTTCCCGGAGTTGCACCTCTATTGGCGAGGTTCCCCTGGGTCTAGTGCACCTGGGATTTCATGTTAGTGGCGTTGTCATGCGTTTCGTGGAAGTGGCAGGCGTGAGTACAGGACTCACCGCCTTCTTTAGCACAAGTGCCTCACAGTGCACAGCCTCTCACTCGCAGGCGTGCCACTACGGCTCCCGTGATTTGGCAGGAGGTGCCCGACTACTCTCCAACTCCCCTGGGACTATCTACTGCACCCGGAAATCCGTTTTGTCCGCGTTGTCATGCGTTTCGTGGAAGTGGCATGCGTTGTCATACAAGGCTCACCGCCTTCTTTAGCACATGTGCCTCATAGTGCACAGCCTCTCACTCGCAGGCGTGCCACACCGGCGCCCGTGATTTGGCAGGAGGTGCGCGCCTACTCCCCGACTCCCCTGGGACTATCTAGTGCACCCGACAATCCATTTTGGCCGTGCTGTGATGTGTTTGGTGGAAGTAGCAGGAGTAAGTACAAGACTCACCGCCTGCTTTAGCACATGTGCCTCAAAGTCCACAGCCTCTCACTCGCAGGCGTGCCACTACGGCTGCCGTGATTTGGCAGGAGGTGCGCGCCTACTCCCCAACTCCCCTGGGACTATCTTGTGCACCCGGGAATCCGTTTTGGCCGCGCGGTGATGTGTTTCGTGGAAGTAGCAGGCGTGAGTACAAGGCTCGCCCTTTCCTCTTGCACACCGTCTCACTCTCACGCATGCCACTCCGTCGCCCGTGAGTTCCCGGAGTTGCACCTCTATTGGCGAGGTTCCCCTGGGTCTAGTGCACCTGGGATTTCATGTTAGTGGCGTTGTCATGCGTTTCGTGGAAGTGGCAGGCGTGAGTACAGGACTCAACGCCTTCTTTAGCACAAGTGCCTCACAGTGCACAGCCTCTCACTCGCAGGCGTGCCACTACGGCTGCCGTGATTTGGCAGGAGGTGCCCGACTACTCTCCAACTCCCCTGGGACTATCTACTGCACCCGGGAATCCGTTTTGTCCGCGTTGTCATGCGTTTCGTGGAAGTGGCATGCGTTGTCATACAAGGCTCACCGCCTTCTTTAGGACATGTGCCTCTTAGTGCACAGTCTCTCACTCGCAGGCGTGTCACGCCGACGCCAGTGACTTGCAGGAGGAGCGCGCCTACTCCCCAATTCCCCTGAGACTATCTACTGCACCCGGGAATCCATTTTGGCTGCGTGGTCATTTGTTTCATGCAAGTAGCGGGCGTGAGTACAAGACTCACCGCCTTTTTTAGCACATGTGCCTCATAGTGCACAGCCTCTCACTCGCAGGCGTGCCACTACGGCTGCCGTGATTTGGCAGGAGGTGCCCGACTACTCTCCAACTCCCCTGGGACTATCTACTGCACCCGACAATCCATTTTGGCCGTGCTGTGATGTGTATGGTGGAAGTAGCAGGAGTAAGTACAAGACTCACCGCCTGCTTTAGCATATTTGCCTCAAAGTCCACAGCCTCTCACTCGCAGGCGTGCCACTACGGCTGCCGTGATTTGGCAGGAGGTGCGCGCCTACTCCCCAACTCCCCTGGGACTATCTTGTGCACCCGGGAATCCGTTTTGGCCGCGCGGTGATGTGTTTCGTGGAAGTAGCAGGCGTGAGTACAAGGGTCGCCCTTTCCTCTTGCACACCGTCTCACTCTCACGCATGCCACTCCGTCGGCTGTGAGTTCCCGGAGTTGCGCCTCTATTGGCGAGGTTCCCCTGGGTCTAGTGCACCTGGGATTTCATGTTGGTGGCGTTGTCATGCGTTTCGTGGAAGTGGCAGGCGTGAGTACAGGACTCACCGCCTTCTTTAGCACAAGTGCCTCACAGTGCACAGCCTCTCACTCGCAGGCGTGCCACTACGGCTGCCGTGATTTGGCAGGAGGTGCCCGACTACTCTCCAACTCCCCTGGGACTATCTACTGCACCCGAGAATCCGTTTTGTCCGCGTTGTCATGCGTTTCGTGGAAGTGGCATGCGTTGTCATACAAGGCTCACCGCCTTCTTTAGCACATGTGCCTCTTAGTGCACAGTCTCTCACTCGCAGGCGTGTCACGCCGACGCCAGTGACTTGCAGGAGGAGCGCGCCTACTCCCCAATTCCCCTGAGACTATCTACTGCACCCGGGAATCCCTTTTGGCCGCGTGGTCATGTGTTTCATGCAAGTAGCGGGCGTGAGTACAAGACTCACCGCCTTTTTTAGCACATGTGCCTCATAGTGCATCTAATCTCACTCGCAGGCGTGCCACACCGGCGCCCGTGATTTGGCAGGAGGTGCGCGCCTACTCCCCGACTCCCCTTAGACTATCTAGTGCACCCGACAATCCATTTTGGCCGCGCTGTGATGTGTTTGGTGGAGGTAGCAGGAGTAAGTACAAGACTCACCGCCTGCTTTAGCACATGTGCCTCAAAGTCCACAGCCTCTCACTCGCAGACGTGCCACTACGGCTGCCGTAATTTGGCAGGAGGTGCGCGCCTACTCCCCAACTCCCCTGGGACTATCTTGTGCACCCGGGAATCCGTTTTGGCCGCGCGGTGATGTGTTTCGTGGAAGTAGCAGGCGTGAGTACAAGGCTCGCCCTTTCCTCTTGCACACCGTCTCACTCTCACGCATGCCACTCCGTCGCCCGTGAGTTCCCGGAATTGCGCCTCTATTGGCGAGGTTCCCATGGGTCTAGTGCACCTGGGATTTCATTTTGGTGGCGTTGTCATGCGTTTCGTGGAAGTGGCAGGCGTGAGTACAGGACTCACCGCCTTCTTTAGCACATGTGCCTCACAGTGCACAGCCTCTCACTCGCAGGCGTGCCACTACGGCTGCCGTGATTTGGCAGGAGGTGCCCGACTACTCTCCAACTCTCCTGGGACTATCTACTGCACCCGGGAATCCGTTTTGTCCGCGTTGTCATGCGTTTCGTGGAAGTGGCATGCGTTGTCATACAAGGCTCACCGCCTTCTTTAGCACATGTGCCTCATATTGCACAGCCTCTCACTCGCAGGCGTGCCACACCGGCGCCCGTGATTTGGCAGGAGGTGCGCGCCTACTCCCCGACTCCCCTGGGACTATCTACTGCACCCGACAATCCATTTTGGCCGTGCTGTGATGTGTTTGGTGGAAGTAGCAGGAGTAAGTACAAGACTCACCGCCTGCTTTAGCACATGTGCCTCAAAGTCCACAGCCTCTCACTCGCAGGCGTGCCACTACGGCTGCCGTGATTTGGCAGGAGGTGCGCGCCTACTCCCCAACTCCCCTGGGACTATCTTGTGCACCCGGGAATCCGTTTTGGCCGCGCGGTGATGTGTTTCGTGGAAGTAGCAGGCGTGAGTACAAGGCTCGCCCTTTCCTCTTGCACACCGTCTCACTCTCACGCATGCCACTCCGTCGCCCGTGAGTTCCCGGAGTTGCATCTCTATTGGCGAGGTTCCCCTGGGTCTAGTGCACCTGGGATTTCATGTTGGTGGCGTTGTCATGCGTTTCGTGGAAGTGGCAGGCGTGAGTACAGGACTCAACGCCTTCTTTAGCACAAGTGCCTCACAGTGCACAGCCTCTCACTCGCAGGCGTGCCACTACGGCTGCCGTGATTTGGCAGGAGGTGCCCGACTACTCTCCAACTCCCCTGGGACTATCTACTGCACCCGGGAATCCGTTTTGTCCGCGTTGTCATGCGTTTCGTGGAAGTGGCATGCGTTGTCATACAAGGCTCACCGCCTTCTTTAGCACATGTGCCTCTTAGTGCACAGTCTCTCACTCGCAGGCGTGTCACGCCGACGCCAGTGACTTGCAGGAGGAGCGCGCCTACTCCCCAATTCCCCTGAGACTATCTACTGCACCCGGGAATCCATTTTGGCTGCGTGGTCATTTGTTTCATGCAAGTAGCGGGCGTGAGTACAAGACTCACCGCCTTTTTTAGCACATGTGCCTCATAGTGCACAGCCTCTCACTCGCAGGCGTGCCACACCGGCGCCCGTGATTTGGCAGGAGGTGCGCGCCTACTCCCCGACTCCCCTGGGACTATCTACTGCACCCGACAATCCATTTTGGCCGTGCTGTGATGTGTTTGGTAAAAGTAGCAGGAGTAAGTAGAAGACTCACCGCCTGCTTTAGCACATGTGCCTAAAAGTCCACAGCCTCTCACTCGCAGGCGTGCCACTACGGCTGGCGTGATTTGGCAGGAGGTGCGCGCCTACTCCCCAACTCCCCTGGGACTATCTTGTGCACCCGGGAATCCGTTTTGGCCGCGCGGTGATGTGTTTCGTGGAAGTAGCAGGCGTGAGTACAAGGCCTTCCCTTTCCTCTTGCACACCGTCTCACTCTCACGCATGCCACTCCGTCGCCCGTGAGTTCCCGGAGTTGCGCCTCTATTGGCGAGGTTCCCCTGGGTCTAGTGCACCTGGGATTTCATGTTGGTGGCGTTGTCATGCGTTTCGTGGAAGTGGCAGGCGTGAGTAGAGGACTCACCGCCTTCTTTAGCACAAGTGCCTCACAGTGCAAAGCCTCTCACTCGCAGGCGTGCCACTACGGCTGCCGTGATTTGGCAGGAGGTGCTCGATTACTCTCCAACTCCCCTGGGACTATCTACTGCACCCGGGAATCCGTTTTGTCCGCGTTGTCATGCGTTTCGTGGAAGTGGCATGCGTTGTCATACAAGGCTGACCGCCTTCTTTAGCACATGTGCCTCTTAGTGCACAGTCTCTCACTCGCAGGCGTGTCACGCCGACGCCAGTGACTTGCAGGAAAAGCGCGCCTACTCCCCAATTCCCCTGAGACTATCTACTGCACCCGGGAATCCATTTTGGCCGCGTGGTCATTTGTTTCATGCAAGTAGCGGGCGTGAGTACAAGACTCACCGCCTTTTTTAGCACATGTGCCTCATAGTGCACAGCCTCTCACTCGCAGGCGTGCCACACCGGCGCCCGTGATTTGGCAGGAGGTGCGCGCCTACTCCCCGACTCCCCTGGGACTATCTAGTGCACCCGGCAATCCATTTTGGCCGCGCTGTGATGTGTTTGGTGGAAGTAGCAGGAGTAAGTACAAGACTCACCGCCTGCTTTAGCACATGTGCCTCCAAGTCCACAGCCTCTCACTCGCAGGCGTGCCACTACGGCTGCCGTGATTTGGCAGGAGGTGCGCGCCTACTCCCCAACTCCTCTGGGACTATCTTGTGCACCCGGGAATCCGTTTTGGCCGCGCGGTGATGTGTTTCGTGGAAGTAGCAGGCGTGAGTACAAGGCTCGCCCTTTCCTCTTGCACACCGTCTCACTCTCACGCATGCCACTCCGTCGCCCGTGAGTTCCCGTAGTTGTGCCTTTATTGGCGAGGCTCCCCTGGGTCTAGTGCACCTGGGATTTCATTTTGGTGGCGTTGTCATGCGTTTCGTGGAAGTGGCAGGCGTGAGTACAGGACTCACCGCCTTCTTTAGCACATGTGCCTCACAGTGCACAGCCTCTCACTCGCAGGCGTGCCACTACGGCTGCCATGATTTGGCAGGAGGTGCCCGACTACTCTCCAACTCCCCTGGGACTATCTACTGCACCCGGGAATCCGTTTTGTCCGCGTTGTCATGCGTTTCGTGGAAGTGGCATGCGTTGTCATACAAGGCTCACCGCCTTCTTTAGCACATGTGCCTCATAGTGCACAGCCTCTCACTCGCAGGCGTGCCACACCGGCGCCCGTGATTTGGCAGGAGGTGCGCGCCTACTCCCCGACTCCCCTGGGACTATCTACTGCACCCGACATTCTATTGTGGCCGCGCTGTGATGTGTTTGGTGGAAGTAGCAGGAGTAAGTACAAGACTCACCGCCTGCTTTAGCACATGTGCCTCAAAGTCCACAGCCTCTCACTCGCAGGCGTGCCACTACGGCTGCCGTGATTTGGCAGGAGGTGCGCGCCTACTCCCCAACTCCCCTGGGACTATCTTGTGCACCCGGGAATCCGTTTTGGCCGCGCGGTGATGTGTTTCGTGGAAGTAGCAGGCGTGAGTACAAGGCTCGCCCTTTCCTCTTGCACACCGTCTCACTCTCACGCATGCCACTCCGTCGCCCGTGAGTTCCCGGAGTTGCGCCTCTATTGGCGAGGTTCCCCTGGGTCTAGTGCACCTGGGATTTCATGTTGGTGGCGTTGTCATGCGTTTCGTGGAAGTGGCAGGCGTGAGTACAGGACTCACCGCCGTCTTTAGCACAAGTGCCTCACAGTGCACAGCCTCTAACTCGCAGGCGTGCCACTAGGGCTGCCGTGATTTGGCAGGAGGTGCCCGACTACTCTCCAACTCCCCTGGGACTATCTACTGCACCCATTCCTGCCACTTCCACGAAACACATCACCACGCGGCTAAAATGGATTCCCGCGTAAACTAGATAGTCCCAGGGGAGTTGTGGGGTAGGCGCGCACCTCCTGCAAGTCACGGGAGCCGTGGTGGCACGCCTGCGAGTGAGAGGCTGTGCACTATGAGGCACATGTGCTAAAGAAGGCGGTGAGCCTTGTACTCACGCCTGCCACTTCCACGAAATGCATGACAACGGCACCAAAATGAAATCCCAGGTGCACTAGACCAAGGGGAACCTCGCCAATAGACGCGCAACTCCGGGAAATCACGGGCGACGGAGTGGCATGCGTGAGAGTGAGAGGCTGTGCAAGAGGAAGGGGTGAGTCTTGTACTCACGCCTGCTACTTCCACCAAACACATCACAACGCGGCCAAAATGCATTCTCAGGTGCAGTAGATAGTCCCAGGGGAGTCGGGGAGTAGGCGCGCACCTCCTGCAAATCAAGGGCGTCGGAGTGGCACGTGTGAGAGCGGGAGGCTCTCCAAAAAAAGGGGGTGAGCCTTGAACTCACGCCTGCCACTTCCACGAAACACATCACCACGCGGCTAAAATGGATTCCTGCGTGCACTAGATAGTCCCAGGGGAGTTGGGGGGTCGGCGCGCACCTCCCGCAAGTCACGGGAGCCATGGTGGCACGCCTGCAAGTGAGAGGCTGTGCACTATGAGGCACATGTGCTAAAGAAGGCGGTGAGCCTTGTACTCTTGCCTGCCACTTCCACGAAATGCATGACAACGCCACCAAAATGAAATCCCAGGTGCACTAGAGCCAGGGGAACCTCGCCAATAGACGCGCAACTCCGGGAAATCACGGGCGACGGAGTGGCATGCGCGAGAGTGAGATGCTGTGCAAGAGGAAGGGGTGAGCCTTGTACTCACGCCTGCTACTTCCACCAAACACATCACAACGCGGCCAAAATGCATTCTCGGGTGCACTAGATACTCCCAGGGGAGTCGGGGAGTAGGCGCGCACCTCCTGCAAATCACGGGCGTCGGAGTGCCACGTGTGAGAGCGGGAGGCTCTCCAATAGAAGGGGGTGAGACTTAAACTCAAGCCTGCCACTTCCACGAAACACATCACCACGCGGCTAAAATAGATTCCCGCGTGCACTAGATAGTCCCAGGGGAGTTGGGGGGTAGGCGCACACCTCCCGCAAGTCACGGGAGCCGTGGTGGCACGCCTGCAAGTGAGAGGCTGTGCACTATGAGGCACATGTGCTAAAGAAGGCGGTGAGCCTTGTACTCACGCCTGCCACTTCCACGAAATGCATGACAACGCCACCAAAATGAAATCCCAGGTGCACTAGAGCCAGGGAAACCTCGCCAATAGACGCGCAACTCCGGGAAATCACGGGCAACGGAGTGGCATGCGTGAGATTGAGAGGCTGTGCAAGAGGAAGGGGTGAGCCTTGTACTCACGCCTGCTACTTCCACGAAACACATCACCACGCGGCCAAAACGGATTCCCGGGTGCACTAGATAGTTCCAGGGGAGTTGGAGAGTAAGCGCGCACCTCCTGCCAAATCACGGGAGCCGTAGTGGCACGCCTGCCAGTGAGAGGCTGTGCACTGTGAGGCACATGTGCTAAAGAAGGCGGTGACTCTTGTACTTACTCCTGCTACTTCAACCAAACACATCACCACGCGGCTAAAATGGATTCCCGCGTGCACTAAATAGTCCCAGGGGAGTTGGGGGTTAGGCGCGCACCTCCTGCAACTCACGGGAGCCGTGGTGGCACGCCTGCGAGTGAGAGGCTGTGCACTATGAGGCACATGTGGTAAAGAGGGCGGTGAGCCTTGTACTCACGCCTGCCACTTCCACGAAACGCATGACAAGGCCACCAAAATCAAATCCCAGGTGCACTAGACCTAGGGGAACCTCGGCAATAGACGCGCAACTCCGGAAAATCACGGGCAGCGGAGTGGCATGCGTGAGAGTGAGAGGCTGTGCAAGAGGAAGGGATCAGCCTTGTACTCACGCCTCCTACTTCCACGAAACACATCACCACGCGGCCAAAACGGATTCCCGGGTGCACTAGAGAGTCCCAGGGGAGTTGGAGAGTAGGCGCGCACCTCCTGCCAAATCACGGGAGCCGTAGTGGCACGCCTGCCAGTAAGAGATTGTGCACTGTGAGGCACATGTGCTAAGGAAGGCGGTGACTCTTGTACTTACTCCTGCTACTTCCACCAAACACATCACCACGCGGCTAAAATGGATTCCCGCGTGCACTAGATAGTCCCAGGGGAGTTGGGGGTTAGGCGCGCACCTCCTGCAAGTCACGGTAGCCGTGGTGGCACGCCTGCGAGTGAGAGGCTGTGCACTATGAGGCACATGTGCTAAAGAAGGCGGTGAGCCTTGTATGACAACGCATGCCACTTCCACGAAACGCATGACAACGCGGACAAAACGGATTCCCGGGTGCAGTAGATAGTCCCAGGGGAGTTGTAGGGTAGTCGGGCACCTCCTGCCAAATTACGGCAGCCGTAGTGGCACGCCTGCGAGTGAGAGGCTGTGCACTGTGAGGCACATGTGCTAAAGAAGGCGGTGAGTCCTGTACTCACGCCTGCCACTTCCACGAAACGCATGACAACGCCACCAAAATGAAATCCCAGCTGCACTAGAGGCAGGGGAACCTCACCAATAGAGGCGCAACTCCGGGAACTCACGGGCGACGGAGTGGCATGCCTGAGAGTGAGACGGTGTGCAAGAGGAAAGGGCGAGCCTTGTACCCACGCCTGCTACTTCCACGAAACACATCACCACGCGGCGCCAAAACGGATTCCCGGGTGCACAAGATAGTCCCAGGGGAGTTGGGGAGTAGGCGCGCACCTCCTGCCAAATCACGGCAGCCGTAGTGGAACGCCTGCGAGTGAGAGGCTGTGCACTATGAGGCACATGTGCTAAAGCAGGCGGTGAGTCTTGTACTTACTCCTGCTACTTCCACCAAACACATCACAGCGCGGCCAAAATGGATTGTCGGGTGCAGTAGATAGTCGCAGGGGAGTCGGGGAGTAGGCGCGCACCTCCTGCCAAATCACGGGCGCCGGTGTAGCACGCCTGCGAGTGAGAGGCTGTGCACTATGAGGCACATGTGCTAAAGAAGGCGGTGAGCCTTGTATGACAACGCATGCCACTTCCACGAAACGCATGACAACGCGGACAAAACGGATTCCCGGGTGCAGTAGATAGTCCCAGGGGATGTTGGAGAGTAGTCGGGCACCTCCTGCCAAATCACGGCAGCCGTAGTGGCACGCCTGCGAGTGAGAGGCTGTGCACTGTGAGGCACATGTGCTAAAGAAGGCGGTGAGTCCTCTACTCACGCCTGCCACTTCCACCAAACACATCACAACGCGGCCAAAATGCATTCTCGGGTGCACTAGATAGTCCCAGGGGAGTCGGGGAGTAGGCGCGCACCTCCTGCAAATAACGGGCGTCGGAGTGGCACGTGTGAGAGCGGGAGGCTCTCCAAAAGAAGGGGGTGAGCCTTGAACTCACGCCTGCCACTTCCACGAAACACATCACCATGCGGCTAAAACTCACGTGCGCGCCTACTCTCCAACTCCCCTGGGACTATCTAGTGCACCCGGGAATCCGTTTTGGCCGCGTGGTGATGTGTTTCGTGGAAGTAGCAGGCGTGAGTAAGAGGATCACGCCTTCCTCTTGCACAGCCTCTCACTCTCACGCATGCCACTCCGTCGCCCGTGATTTCCCGGAGTTGCGCGTCTATTGGCGAGGTTTTCCTGGGTCTAGTGCACCTGGGATTTCATTTTGGTGGCGTTGTCATGCATTTCGTGGAAGTGGCAGGCGTGAGTACAAGGCTCACCGCCTTCTTTAGCACATGTGCCTCATAGTGCACAGCCTCTCACTTGCAGGCGTGCCACCACGGCTCCCGTGACTTGCGGGAGGTGCGCGCCTACCCCCCAACTCCCCTGGGACTATATAGTGCACGAGAAAATCCATTTTAGCCGCGTGGTAATGTGTTTCGTGAAAGTGGCAGGCGTGAGTTTAAGGTTCACCCCCTTCTCTTGGAGAGCCTCCCGCTCTCACACGTGCCACTCCGACGCCCGTGATTTGCAGGAGGTGCGCGCCTACTCCCCGACTCCCTTGGGACTATCTAGTGCACCCGAGAATGCATTTTGGCCGCGTTGTGATGTGTTTGGTGGAAGTAGCAGGCGTGAGTACAAGGCTCACCCCTTCCTCTTGCACAGCCTCTCACTCTCACGCATGCCACTCCGTCGCCCGTAATTTCCCGGAGTTGCGCGTCTATTAGCGAGGTTCCCCTGGGTCTATTGCACCTGGGATTTCATTTTGGTGGCGTTGTCATGCATTTCGTGGAAGTGGCAGGCGTGAGTACAAGGCTCACCGCCTTCTTTAGCACATGTGCCTCATAGTGCACAGCCTCTCACTTGCAGGCGTGCCACCACGGCTCCCGTGACTTACGGAAGCTGTGCGCCTACCCCCCAACTCCCCTGGGACTATCTAGTGCACGCGGGAATCCATTTTAGCCGCGTGGTGATGTGGGGAGTCGGGGAGTAGGCGCGCACCTCCTGCAAATAACGGGCGTCGGAGTGGCACGTGTGAGAGCGGGAGGCTCTCCAAAAGAAGGGGGTGAGCCTTAAACTCACGCCTGCCACTTCAACGAAATGCATGACAACGCCACCAAAATGAAATCCCAGGTGAACTAGAGCCAGGGGAACCTCGCCAATAGACGCGCAACTCCGGGAAATCACGCGCTTGTAGTACAGCGGGATGGGTACCACAGCGCGCAAAGCGCGCGTCTCAAACAATGGGCACGGCCGCGTGGCATGCCTGCAAAATCCGAGAAAACGCGCGCTGGTGGCATGTTGAGAGCCCTGGCAAATATGGGATACGTGGGCAGGGAAGCTGAAACTCACTGAGCTTGTAGTCCAGCGGGATGGGTATTACGGCGCGCAAAGCGCGCGTCTCAAACAATGGGCACGGCCGCGTGGCATGCCTGCAAAATCCGAGAAAACGCGCGCTGGTGGCATGTTTAGAGCCCTGGCAAAGATGGGATACGTGAGCAGGGAAGCTGAAACTCACTGAGCTTGTAGTCCAGCGGGATGGGTAGTACGGCGCGCAAAGCGCGCGTCTCAAACAATGGGCACGGCCGCGTGGCATGCCTGCAAAATCCGAGAAAACGCGCGCTGGTGGCATGTTGAGAGCCCTGGCAAAGATGGGATACGTAAGCAGGGAAGCTGAAACTCACTGAGCTTGTAGTGAGTTTCAGCTTCCCTGCTCACGTATCCCATCTTTGCCAGGGCTCTCAACATGCCACCAGCGCGCGTTTTCTCGGATTTTGCAGGCATGCCACGCGGCCGTGCCTATTGTTTGAGACGCGCGCTTTGCGCGCCGTAATACCCATCTCGCTGGACTACAAGCTCAGTGACTTTCAGCTTCCCTGCCCACGTATCCCATCTTTGCCAGGGCTCTCAACATGCCTCCAGCGGGCGTTTTCTCGGATTTTGCAGGCATGCCACGCGGCCGTGCCTATTGTTTGAGACGCGCGCTTTGCTTGCCGTAATACCCATCTCGCTGGACTACAAGCTCAGTGAGTTTCAGTTTCCCTGCCCACGTATCCCATCTTTGCCAGGGCTCTCAACATGCCTCCAGCGCGCGTTTTCTCGGATTTTGCAGGCATGCCACGCGGCCGTGCCTATTGTTTGAGACGCGCGCTTTGCGCGCCGTAATACCCATTCCGCTGGACTACAAGCTCAGTGAGTTTGAGCTTCCCTGCCCACGTATCCCATCTTTGCCAGGGCTCTCAACATGCCACCAGCGCGCGTTTTCTCGGATTTTGCAGGCATGCCACGCGGCCGTGCCTATTGTTTGAGACGCGTGCTTTGCGCGCCGTAATACCCATCCCGCTGGACTACAAGCTCAGTGAGTTTCAGCTTCCCTGCCCACGTATCCCATCTTTGCCAGGGCTCTCAACATGCCACCAGCGCGCGTTTTGTCGGATTTTGCAGGCATGCCACGCGGCCGTGCCTATTGTTTGAGACGCGCGCTTTGCGCGCCGTAATACCCATCCCGCTGGACTACAAGCTCCGTGAGTTTCAGCTTCCCTGCCCACGTATCCCACCTTTGCCAGGGCTCTCAACAAGCCACCAGCGCGCGTTTTCTCAGATTTTGCAGGCATGCCACGCGGCCGTGCCTATTGTTTGAGACGCGCGCTTTGCGCGCCGTAATACCCATCCGGCTGGACTACAAGCTCAGTGAGTTTCAGCCTCCCTGCCCACGTATCCCATCTTTGCCAGGGCGCTCAACATGCCACCAGCGCGCGTTTTCTCGGATTTTGCAGGCATGCCAGGCGGCCGTGCCTATTGTTTGAGACGCGCGCGTTGCGCGCCGTAATACCCATCCGGCTGGACTACAAGCTCAGTGAGTTTCAGCCTCCCTGCCCACGTATCCCATCTTTGCCAGGGCGCTCAACATGCCACCAGCGCGCGTTTTCTCGGATTTTGCAGGCATGCCAGGCGGCCGTGCCTATTGTTTGAGACGCGCGCTTTGCGCGCCGTAATACCCATCCGGCTGGACTACAAGCTCAGTGAGTTTCAGCCTCCCTGCCCACGTATCCCATCTTTGCCAGGGCGCTCAACATGCCACCAGCGCGCGTTTTCTCGGATTTTGCAGGCATGCCAGGCGGCCGTGCCTATTGTTTGAGACGCGCGCTTTGCGCGCCGTAATACCCATCCGGCTGGACTACAAGCTCAGTGAGCTTCAGCCTCCCTGCCCACGTATCCCATCTTTGCCAGGGCGCTCAACATGCCACCAGCGCGCGTTTTCTCGGATTTTGCAGGCATGCCAGGAGGCCGTGCCTATTGTTTGAGACGCGCGCTTTGCGCGCCGTAATACCCATCCGGCTGGACTACAAGCTCAGTGAGTTTCAGCCTCCCTGCCCACGTATCCCATCTTTGCCAGGGCGCTCAACATGCCACCAGCGCGCGTTTTCTCGGATTTTGCAGGCATGCCAGGCGGCCCTGCCTATTGTTTGAGACGCGCGCTTTGCGCGCCGTAATACCCATCCCGCTGGACTACAAGCTCAGTGAGTTTCAGCCTCCCTGCCCTCGTATCCCATCTTTGCCAGGGCTCTCAACATGCCACCAGCGCGCGTTTTCTCGGATTTTGCAGGCATGCCACGCGGCCGTGCCTATTGTTTGAGACGCGCGTTTTGCGCGCCGTAATACCCATCCCGCTGGACTACAAGCTCAGTGAGTTTCAGCCTCCCTGCCCACGTACCCCATCTTTGCCAGGGCTCTCAACATGCCACCAGCGCGCGTTTTCTCGGATTTTGCAGGCATGCCACGCGGCCGTGCCTATTGTTTGAGACGCGCGCTTTGCGCGCCGTAATACCCATCCCGCTGGACTACAAGCTCAGTGAGTTTCAGCCTCCCTGCCCACGTACCCCATCTTTGCCAGGGCTCTCAACATGCCACCAGCGCGCGTTTTCTCGGATTTTGCAGGCATGCCACGCGGCCGTGCCTATTGTTTGAGACGCGCGCTTTGCGCGCCGTAATACCCATCCCGCTGGACTACAAGCTCAGTGAGTTTCAGCCTCCCTGCCCACGTACCCCATCTTTGCCAGGGCTCTCAACATGCCACCAGCGCGCGTTTTCTCGGATTTTGCAGGCATGCCACGCGGCCGTGCCTATTGTTTGAGACGCGCGCTTTGCGCGCCGTAATACCCATCCCGCTGGACTACAAGCTCAGTGAGTTTCAGCCTCCCTGCCCACGTACCCCATCTTTGCCAGGGCTCTCAACATGCCACCAGCGCGCGTTTTCTCGGATTTTGCAGGCATGCCACGCGGCCGTGCCTATTGTTTGAGACGCGCGCTTTGCGCGCCGTAATACCCATCCCGCTGGACTACAAGCTTAGTGAGTTTCAGCCTCCCTGCCCACGTACCCCATCTTTGCCAGGGCTCTCAACATGCCACCAGCGCGCGTTTTCTCGGATTTTGCAGGCATGCCACGCGGCCGTGCCTATTGTTTGAGACGCGCGCTTTGCGCGCCGTAATACCCATCCCGCTGGACTACAAGCTCAGGGAGTTTCAGCCTCCCTGCCCACGTACCCCATCTTTGCCAGGGCTCTCAACATGCCACCAGCGCGCGTTTTTTCGGATTTTGCAGGCATGCCACGCGGCCGTGCCTATTGTTTGAGACGCGCGCTTTGCGCGCCGTAATACCCATCCCGCTGGACTACAAGCTCAGTGAGTTTCAGCCTCCCTGCCCACGTACCCCATCTTTGCCAGGGCTCTCAACATGCCACCAGCGCGCGTTTTCTCGGATTTTGCAGGCATGCCACGCGGCCGTGCCTATTGTTTGAGACGCGCGCTTTGCGCGCCGTAATACCCATCCCGCTGGACTACAAGCTCAGTGAGTTTCAGCCTCCCTGCCCACGTATCCCATCTTTGCCAGGGCTCTCAACATGCCACCAGCGCGCGTTTTCTCGGATTTTGCAGGCATGCCACGCGGCCGTGCCTATTGTTTGAGACGCGCGCTTTGCGCGCCGTAATACCCATCCCGCTGGACTACAAGCTCAGTGAGTTTCAGCCTCCCTGCCCACGTATCCCATCTTTGCCAGGGCTCTCAACATGCCACCAGCGCGCGTTTTCTCGGATTTTGCAGGCATGCCACGCGGCCGTGCCTATTGTTTGAGACGCGCGCTTTGCGCGCCGTAATACCCATCCCGCTGGACTACAAGCTCAGTGAGTTTCAGCCTCCCTGCCCACGTATCCCATCTTTGCCAGGGCTCTCAACATGCCACCTGCGCGCGTTTTCTCGGATTTTGCAGGCATGCCACGCGGCCGTGCCTATTGTTTGAGACGCGCGCTTTGCGCGCCGTAATACCCATCCCGCTGGACTACAAGCTCAGTGAGTTTCAGCCTCCCTGCCCACGTATCCCATCTTTGCCAGGGCTCTCAACATGCCACCAGCGCGCGTTTTCTCGGATTTTGCAGGCATGCCACGCGGCCGTGCCTATTGTTTGAGACGCGCGCTTTGCGCGCCGTAATACCCATCCCGCTGGACTAAGAGCTCAGTGAGTTTCAGCCTCCCTGCCCACGTATCCCATCTTTGCCAGGGCTCTCAACATGCCACCAGCGCGCGTTTTCTCGGATTTTGCAGGCATGCCACGCGGCCGTGCCTATTGCTTGAGACGCGCGCTTTGCGCGCCGTAATACCCATCCCGCTGGACTACAAGCTCAGTGAGTTTCAGCCTCCCTGCCCACGTATCCCATCTTTGCCAGGGCTCTCAACATGCCACCAGCGCGCGTTTTCTCGGATTTTGCAGGCATGCCACGCGGCCGTGCCTATTGTTTGAGACGCGCGCTTTGCGCGCCGTAATACCCATCCCGCTGGACTACAAGCTCAGTGAGTTTCAGCCTCCCTGCCCACGTATCCCATCTTTGCCAGGGCTCTCAACATGCCACCTGCGCGCGTTTTCTCGGATTTTGCAGGCATGCCACGCGGCCGTGCCTATTGTTTGAGACGCGCGCTTTGCGCGCCGTAATACCCATCCCGCTAGACTACAAGCTCAGTGAGTTTCAGCCTCCCTGCCCACGTATCCCATCTTTGCCAGGGCTCTCAACATGCCACCAGCGCGCGTTTTCTCGGATTTTGCAGGCATGCCACGCGGCCGTGCCTATTGTTTGAGACGCGCGCTTTGCGCGCCGTAATACCCATCCCGCTGGACTACAAGCTCAGTGAGTTTCAGCCTCCCTGCCCACGTATCCCATCTTTGCCAGGGCTCTCAACATGCCACCAGCGCGCGTTTTCTCGGATTTTGCAGGCATGCCACGCGGCCGTGCCTATTGTTTGAGACGCGCGCTTTGCGCGCCGTAATACCCATCCCGCTGGACTACAAGCTCAGTGAGTTTCAGCCTCCCTGCCCACGTATCCCATCTTTGCCAGGGCTCTCAACATGCCACCAGCGCGCGTTTTCTCGGATTTTGCAGGCATGCCACGCGGCCGTGCCTATTGTTTGAGACGCGCGCTTTGCGCGCCGTAATACCCATCCCACTGGACTACAAGCTCAGTGAGTTTCAGCCTCCCTGCCCACGTATCCCATCTTTGCCAGGGCTCTCAACATGCCACCAGCGCGCGTTTTCTCGGATTTTGGAGGCATGCCACGCAGCCGTGCCTATTGTTTGAGACGCGCGCTTTGCGCGCCGTAATACCCATCCCGCTGGACTACAAGCTCAGTGAGTTTCAGCCTGCCTGCCCACGTACCCCATCTTTGCCAGGGCTCTCAACATGCCACCAGCGCGCGTTTTCTCGGATTTTGCAGGCATGCCACGCGTTCGTGCCTATTGTTTGAGACGCGCGCTTTGCGCGCCGTAATACCCATCCCGCTGGACTACAAGCTCAGTGAGTTTCAGTCTCCCTGCCCACGTATCCCATCTTTGCCAGGGCTCTCAACATGCCACCAGCGCGCGTTTTCTCGGATTTTGCAGGCATGCCACGCGGCCGTGCCTATTGTTTGAGACGCGCGCTTTGCGCGCCGTAATACCCATCCCGCTGGACTACAAGCTCAGTGAGTTTCAGCCTCCCTGCCCACGTATCCCATCTTTGCCAGGGCTCTCAACATGCCACCAGCGCGCGTTTTCTCGGATTTTGCAGGCATGCCACGCGGCCGTGCCTATTGTTTGAGACGCGCGCTTTGCGCGCCGTAATACCCATCCCGCTGGACTACAAGCTCAGTGAGTTTCAGCCTCCCTGCCCACGTATCCCATCTTTGCCAGGGCTCTCAACATGCCACCAGCGCGCGTTTTCTCGGATTTTGCAGGCATGCCACGCGGCCGTGCCTATTGTTTGAGACGCGCGCTTTGCGCGCCGTAATACCCATCCGGCTGGACTACAAGCTCAGTGAGTTTCAGCCTCCCTGCCCACGTATCCCATCTTTGCCAGGGCTCTCAACATGCCACCAGCGCGCGTTTTCTCGGATTTTGCAGGCATGCCACGCGGCCGTGCCTATTGTTTGAGACGCGCGCTTTGCGCGCCGTAATACCCATCCCGCTGGACTACAAGCTCAGTGAGTTTCAGCCTCCCTGCCCACGTATCCCATCTTTGCCAGGGCTCTCAACATGCCACCAGCGCGCGTTTTCTCGGATTTTGCAGGCATGCCACGCGGCCGTGCCTATTGTTTGAGACGCGCGCTTTGCGCGCCGTAATACCCATCCCGCTGGACTACAAGCTCAGTGAGTTTCAGCCTCCCTGCCCACGTATCCCATCTTTGCCAGGGCTCTCAACATGCCACCAGCGCGCGTTTTCTTGGATTTTGCAGGCATGCCACGCGGCCGTCCCTATTGTTTGAGACGCGCGCTTTGCGCGCCGTAATACCCATTCCGCTGGACTACAAGCTCAGTGAGTTTCGGCCTCCCTGCCCACGTATCCCATCTTTGCCAGGGCTCTCAACATGCCACCAGCGCGCGTTTTCTCGGATTTTGCAGGCATGCCACGCGGCCGTGCCTATTGTTTGAGACGCGCGCTTTGCGCGCCGTAATACCCATCCCGCTGGACTACAAGCTCAGTGAGTTTCGGCCTCCCTGCCCACGTATCCCATCTTTGCCAGGGCTCTCAACATGCCACCAGCGCGCGTTTTCTCGGATTTTGCAGGCATGCCACGCGGCCGTGCCTATTGTTTGAGACGCGCGCTTTGCGCGCCGTAATACCCATCCCGCTGGACTACAAGCTCAGTGAGTTTCAGCCTCCCTGCCCACGTATCCCATCTTTGCCAGGGCTCTCAACATGCCACCAGCGCGCGTTTTCTCGGATTTTGCAGGCATGCCACGCGGCCGTGCCTATTGTTTGAGACGCGCGCTTTGCGCGCCGTAATACCCATCCCGCTGGACTACAAGCTCAGTGAGTTTCAGCCTCCCTGCCCACGTATCCCATCTTTGCCAGGGCTCTCAACATGCCACCAGCGCGCGTTTTCTCGGATTTTGCAGGCATGCCACGCGGCCGTGCCTATTGTTTGAGACGCGCGCTTTGCGCGCCGTAATACCCATCCCGCTGGACTACAAGCTCAGTGAGTTTCAGTTTCCCTGCCCACGTATCCCATCTTTGCCAGGGCTCTCAACATGCCACCAGCGCGCGTTTTGTCGGATTTTGCAGGCATGCCACGCGGCCGTGCCTATTGTTTGAGACGCGCGCTTTGCGCGCCGTAATACCCATCCCGCTGGACTACAAGCTCAGTGAGTTTCAGCCTCCCTGCCCACGTATCCCATCTTTGCCAGGGCTCTCAACATGCCACCAGCGCGCGTTTTCTCGGATTTTGCAGGCATGCCACGCCACCGTGCCTATTGTTTGAGACGCGCGCTTTGCGCGCCGTAATACCCATCCCGCTGGACTACAAGCTCAGTGAGTTTCAGCCTCCCTGCCCACGTATCCCATCTTTGCCAGGGCTCTCAACATGCCACCAGCGCGCGTTTTCTCGGATTTTGCAGGCATGCCACGCGGCCGTGCCTATTGTTTGAGACGCGCGCTTTGCGCGCCGTAATACCCATCCCGCTGGACTACAAGCTCAGTGAGTTTCAGCCTCCCTGCCCACGTACCCCATCTTTGCCAGGGCTCTCAACATGTTACCAGCGCGCGTTTTCTCGAATTTTGGAGGCATGCCACGCGGCCGTGCCTATTGTTTGAGACGCGCGCTTTGCGCGCCGTAATACCCATCCCGCTGGACTACAAGCTCAGTGAGTTTCAGCCTCCCTGCCCACGTACCCCATCTTTGCCAGGGCTCTCAACATGCCACCAGCGCGCGTTTTCTCGGATTTTGCAGGCATGCCACGCGGCCGTGCCTATTGTTTGAGACGCGCGCTTTGCGCGCCGTAATACCCATCCCGTTGGACTACAAGCTCAGTGAGTTTCAGCCTCCCTGCCCACGTACCCCATCTTTGCCAGGGCTCTCAACATGCCACCAGCGCGCGTTTTCTCGGATTTTGCAGGCATGCCACGCGGCCGTGCCTATTGTTTGAGACGCGCGCTTTGCGCGCCGTAATACCCATCCCGCTGGACTACAAGCTCAGTGAGTTTCAGCCTCCCTGCCCACGTACCCCATCTTTGCCAGGGCTCTCAACATGCCACCAGCGCGCGTTTTGTCGGATTTTGCAGGCATTCCACGCGGCCGTGCCTATTGTTTGAGACGCGCGCTTTGCGCGCCGTAATACCCATCCCGCTGGACTACAAGCTCAGTGAGTTTCAGCCTCCCTGCCCACGTACCCCATCTTTGCCAGGGCTCTCAACATGCCACCAGCGCGCGTTTTCTCGGATTTTGCAGGCATGCCACGCGGCCGTGCCTATTGTTTGAGACGCGCGCTTTGCGCGCCGTAATACCCATCCCGCTGGACTACAAGCTCAGTGAGTTTCAGCCTCCCTGCCCACGTACCCCATCTTTGCCAGGGCTCTCAACATGCCACCAGCGCGCGTTTTCTCGGATTTTGCAGGCATGCCACGCGGCCGTGCCTATTGTTTGAGACGCGCGCTTTGCGCGCCGTAATACCCATCCCGCTGGACTACAAGCTCAGTGAGTTTCAGCCTCCCTGCCCACGTATCCCATCTTTGCCAGGGCTCTCAACATGCCACCAGCGCGCGTTTTCTCGGATTTTGCAGGCATGCCACGCGGCCGTGCCTATTGTTTGAGACGCGCGCTTTGCGCGCCGTAATACCCATCCCGCTGGACTACAGGCTCAGTGAGTTTCAGCCTCCCTGCCCACGTATCCCATCTTTGCCAGGGCTCTCAACATGCCACCAGCGCGCGTTTTCTCGGATTTTGCAGGCATGCCACGCGGCCGTGCCTATTGTTTGAGACGCGCGCTTTGCGCGCCGTAATACCCATCCCGCTGGACTACAAGCTCAGTGAGTTTCAGCCTCCCTGCCCACGTATCCCATCTTTGCCAGGGCTCTCAACATGCCACCAGCGCGCGTTTTCTCGGATTTTGCAGGCATGCCACGCGGCCGTGCCTATTGTTTGAGACGCGCGCTTTGCGCGCCGTAATACCCATCCCGCTGGACTACAAGCTCAGTGAGTTTCAGTTTCCCTGCCCACGTATCCCATCTTTGCCAGGGCTCTCAACATGCCACCAGCGCGCGTTTTCTCGGATTTTGCAGGCATGCCACGCGGCCGTGCCTATTGTTTGAGACGCGCGCTTTGCGCGCCGTAATACCCATCCCGCTGGACTACAAGCTCAGTGAGTTTCAGCCTCCCTGCCCACGTATCCCATCTTTGCCAGGGCTCTCAACATGCCACCAGCGCGCGTTTTCTCGGATTTTGCAGGCATGCCACGCGGCCGTGCCTATTGTTTGAGACGCGCGCTTTGCGCGCCGTAATACCCATCCCGCTGGACTACAAGCTCAGTGAGTTTCAGCCTCCCTGCCCACGTACCCCATCTTTGCCAGGGCTCTCAACATGTTACCAGCGCGCGTTTTCTCGAATTTTGGAGGCATGCCACGCGGCCGTGCCTATTGTTTGAGACGCGCGCTTTGCGCGCCGTAATACCCATCCCGCTGGACTACAAGCTCAGTGAGTTTCAGCCTCCCTGCCCACGTACCCCATCTTTGCCAGGGCTCTCAACATGCCACCAGCGCGCGTTTTCTCGGATTTTGCAGGCATGCCACGCGGCCGTGCCTATTGTTTGAGACGCGCGCTTTGCGCGCCGTAATACCCATCCCGTTGGACTACAAGCTCAGTGAGTTTCAGCCTCCCTGCCCACGTACCCCATCTTTGCCAGGGCTCTCAACATGCCACCAGCGCGCGTTTTCTCGGATTTTGCAGGCATGCCACGCGGCCGTGCCTATTGTTTGAGACGCGCGCTTTGCGCGCCGTAATACCCATCCCGCTGGACTACAAGCTCAGTGAGTTTCACCCTCCCTGCCCACGTACCCCATCTTTGCCAGGGCTCTCAACATGCCACCAGCGCGCGTTTTGTCGGATTTTGCAGGCATTCCACGCGGCCGTGCCTATTGTTTGAGACGCGCGCTTTGCGCGCCGTAATACCCATCCCCCTGGACTACAAGCTCAGTGAGTTTCAGCCTCCCTGCCCACGTACCCCATCTTTGCCAGGGCTCTCAACATGCCACCAGCGCGCGTTTTCTCGGATTTTGCAGGCATGCCACGCGGCCGTGCCTATTGTTTGAGACGCGCGCTTTGCGCGCCGTAATACCCATCCCGCTGGACTACAAGCTCAGTGAGTTTCAGCCTCCCTGCCCACGTACCCCATCTTTGCCAGGGCTCTCAACATGCCACCAGCGCGCGTTTTCTCGGATTTTGCAGGCATGCCACGCGGCCGTGCCTATTGTTTGAGACGCGCGCTTTGCGCGCCGTAATACCCATCCCGCTGGACTACAAGCTCAGTGAGTTTCAGCCTCCCTGCCCACGTATCCCATCTTTGCCAGGGCTCTCAACATGCCACCAGCGCGCGTTTTCTCGGATTTTGCAGGCATGCCACGCGGCCGTGCCTATTGTTTGAGACGCGCGCTTTGCGCGCCGTAATACCCATCCCGCTGGACTACAAGCTCAGTGAGTTTCAGCCTCCCTGCCCACGTACCCCATCTTTGCCAGGGCTCTCAACATGCCACCAGCGCGCGTTTTCTCGGATTTTGCAGGCATGCCACGCGGCCGTGCCTATTGTTTGAGACGCGCGCTTTGCGCGCCGTAATACCCATCCCGCTGGACTACAAGCTCAGTGAGTTTCAGCCTCCCTGCCCACGTACCCCATCTTTGCCAGGGCTCTCAACATGCCACCAGCGCGCGTTTTCTCGGATTTTGCAGGCATGCCACGCGGCCGTGCCTATTGTTTGAGACGCGCGCTTTGCGCGCCGTAATACCCATTCCGCTGGACTACAAGCTCAGTGAGTTTCAGCCTCCCTGCCCACGTACCCCATCTTTGCCAGGGCTCTCAACATGCCACCAGCGCGCGTTTTGTCGGATTTTGCAGGCATTCCACGCGGCCGTGCCTATTGTTTGAGACGCGCGCTTTGCGCGCCGTAATACCCATCCCGCTGGACTACAAGCTCAGTGAGTTTCAGCCTCCCTGCCCACGTACCCCATCTTTGCCAGGGCTCTCAACATGCCACCAGCGCGCGTTTTCTCGGATTTTGCAGGCATGCCACGCGGCCGTGCCTATTGTTTGAGACGCGCGCTTTGCGCGCCGTAATACCCATCCCGCTGGACTACAAGCTCAGTGAGTTTCAGCCTCCCTGCCCACGTACCCCATCTTTGCCAGGGCTCTCAACATGCCACCAGCGCGCGTTTTCTCGGATTTTGCAGGCATGCCACGCGGCCGTGCCTATTGTTTGAGACGCGCGCTTTGCGCGCCGTAATACCCATCCCGCTGGACTACAAGCTCAGTGAGTTTCAGCCTCCCTGCCCACGTATCCCATCTTTGCCAGGGCTCTCAACATGCCACCAGCGCGCGTTTTCTCGGATTTTGCAGGCATGCCACGCGGCCGTGCCTATTGTTTGAGACGCGCGCTTTGCGCGCCGTAATACCCATCCCGCTGGACTACAGGCTCAGTGAGTTTCAGCCTCCCTGCCCACGTATCCCATCTTTGCCAGGGCTCTCAACATGCCACCAGCGCGCGTTTTCTCGGATTTTGCAGGCATGCCACGCGGCCGTGCCTATTGTTTGAGACGCGCGCTTTGCGCGCCGTAATACCCATCCCGCTGGACTACAAGCTCAGTGAGTTTCAGCCTCCCTGCCCACGTATCCCATCTTTGCCAGGGCTCTCAACATGCCACCAGCGCGCGTTTTCTCGGATTTTGCAGGCATGCCACGCGGCCGTGCCTATTGTTTGAGACGCGCGCTTTGCGCGCCGTAATACCCATCCCGCTGGACTACAAAGCTCAGTGAGTTTCAGCCTCCCTGCCCACGTATCCCATCTTTGCCAGGGCTCTCAACATGCCACCAGCGCGCGTTTTCTCGGATTTTGCAGGCATGCCACGCGGCCGTGCCTATTGTTTGAGACGCGCGCTTTGCGCGCCGTAATACCCATCCGGCTGGACTACAAGCTCAGTGAGTTTCAGCCTCCCTGCCCACGTATCCCATCTTGGCCAGGGCTCTCAACATGCCACCAGCGCGCGTTTTCTCGGATTTTGCAGGCATGCCACGCGGCCGTGCCTATTGTTTGAGACGCGCGCTTTGCGCGCCGTAATACCCATCCCGCTGGACTACAAGCTCAGTGAGTTTCAGCCTCCCTGCCCACGTATCCCATCTTTGCCAGGGCTCTCAACATGCCACCAGCGCGCGTTTTCTCGGATTTTGCAGGCATGCCACGCGGCCGTGCCTATTGTTTGAGACGCGCGCTTTGCGCGCCGTAATACCCATCCCGCTGGACTACAAGCTCAGTGAGTTTCAGCCTCCCTGCCCACGTATCCCATCTTTGCCAGGGCTCTCAACATGCCACCAGCGCGCGTTTTCTCGGATTTTGCAGGCATGCCACGCGGCCGTGCCTATTGTTTGAGACGCGCGCTTTGCGCGCCGTAATACCCATCCCGCTGGACTACAAGCTCAGTGAGTTTCAGCCTCCCTGCCCACGTATCCCATCTTTGCCAGGGCTCTCAACATGCCACCAGCTCGCGTTTTCTCGGATTTTGCAGGCATGCCACGCGGCCGTGCCTATTGTTTGAGACGCGCGCTTTGCGCGCCGTAATACCCATCCCGCTGGACTACAAGCTCAGTGAGTTTCAGCCTCCCTGCCCACGTATCCCATCTTTGCCAGGGCTCTCAACATGCCACCAGCGCGCGTTTTCTCGGATTTTGCAGGCATGCCACGCGGCCGTGCCTATTGTTTGAGACGCGCGCTTTGCGCGCCGTAATACCCATCCCGCTGGACTACAAGCTCAGTGAGTTTCAGCCTCCCTGCCCACGTATCCCATCTTTGCCAGGGCTCTCAACATGCCACCAGCGCGCGTTTTCTCGGATTTTGCAGGCATGCCACGCGGCCGTGCCTATTCTTTGAGACGCGCGCTTTGCGCGCCGTAATACCCATCCCGCTGGACTACAAGCTCAGTGAGTTTCAGCCTCCCTACCCACGTATCCCATCTTTGCCAGGGCTCTCAACATGCCACCAGCGCGCGTTTTCTCGGATTTTGCAGGCATGCCACGCGGCCGTGCCTATTGTTTGAGACGCGCGCTTTGCGCGCCGTAATACCCATCCCGCTGGACTACAAGCTCAGTGAGTTTCAGCCTCCCTGCCCACGTATCCCATCTTTGCCAGGGCTCTCAACATGCCACCAGCGCGCGTTTTCTCGGATTTTGCAGGCATGCCACGCGGCCGTGCCTATTGTTTGAGACGCGCGCTTTGCGCGCCGTAATACCCATCCCGCTGGACTACAAGCTCAGTGAGTTTCAGCCTCCCTGCCCACGTATCCCATCTTTGCCAGGGCTCTCAACATGCCACCAGCGCGCGTTTTCTCGGATTTTGCAGGCATGCCACGCGGCCGTGCCTATTGTTTGAGACGCGCGCTTTGCGCGCCGTAATACCCATCCCGCTGAACTACAAGCTCAGTGAGTTTCAGCCTCCCTGCCCACGTATCCCATCTTTGCCAGGGCTCTCAACATGCCACCCGCGCGCGTTTTCTTGGATTTTGCAGGCATGCCACGCGGCCGTCCCTATTGTTTGAGACGCGCGCTTTGCGCGCCGTAATACCCATTCCGCTTGACTACAAGCTCAGTGAATTTCAGCCTCCCTGCCCACGTATCCCATCTTTGCCAGGGCTCTCAACATGCCACCAGCGCGCGTTTTCTCGGATTTTGCAGGCATGCCACGCGGCCGTGCCTATTGTTTGAGACGCGCGCTTTGCGCGCCGTAATACCCATCCCGCTGGACTACAAGCTCAGTGAGTTTCAGCCTCCCTGCCCACGTATCCCATCTTTGCCAGGGCTCTCAACATGCCACCAGCGCGCGTTTTCTCGGATTTTGCAGGCATGCCACGCGGCCGTGCCTATTGTTTGAGACGCGCGCTTTGCGCGCCGTAATACCCATCCCGCTGGACTACAAGCTCAGTGAGTTTCAGCCTCCCTGCCCACGTATCCCATCTTTGCCAGGGCTCTCAACATGCCACCAGCGCGCGTTTTCTCGGATTTTGCAGGCATGCCACGCGGCCGTGCCTATTGTTTGAGACGCGCGCTTTGCGTGCCGTAATACCCATCCCGCTGGACTACAAGCTCAGTGAGTTTCAGCCTCCCTGCCCACGTATCCCATCTTTGCCAGGGCTCTCAACATGCCACCAGCGCGCGTTTTCTCGGATTTTGCAGGCATGCCACGCGGCCGTGCCTATTGTTTGAGACGCGCGCTTTGCGCGCCGTAATACCCATCCCGCTGGACTACAAGCTCAGTGAGTTTCAGCCTCCCTGCCCACGTATCCCATCTTTGCCAGGGCTCTCAACATGCCACCAGCGCGCGTTTTCTCGGATTTTGCAGGCATGCCACGCGGCCGTGCCTATTGTTTGAGACGCGCGCTTTGCGCCCCGTAATACCCATCCCGCTGGACTACAAGCTCAGTGAGTTTCAGCCTCCCTGCCCACGTATCCCATCTTTGCCAGGGCTCTCAACATGCCACCAGCGCGCGTTTTCTCGGATTTTGCAGGCATGCCACGCGGCCGTGCCTATTGTTTCAGACGCGCGCTTTGCGCGCCGTAATACCCATCCCGCTGGACTACAAGCTCAGTGAGTTTTAGCCTCCCTGCCCACGTATCCCATCTTTGCCAGGGCTCTCAACATGCCACCAGCGCGCGTTTTCTCGGATTTTGCAGGCATGCCACGCGGCCGTGCCTATTGTTTGAGACGCGCGCTTTGCGCGCCGTAATACCCATCTCGCTGGACTACAAGCTCAGTGAGTTTCAGCCTCCCTGCCCACGTATCCCATCTTTGCCAGGGCTCTCAACATGCCACCAGCGCGCGTTTTCTCGGATTTTGCAGGCATGCCACGCGGCCGTGCCTATTGTTTAAGACGCGCGCTTTGCGCGCCGTAATACCCATCGCGCTGGACTACAAGCTCAGTGAGTTTCAGCCTCCCTGCCCACGTATCCCATCTTTGCCAGGGCTCTCAACATGCCACCAGCGCGCGTTTTCTCGGATTTTGCAGGCATGCCACGCGGCCGTGCCTATTGTTTGAGACGCGCGCTTTGCGCGCCGTAATACCCATCCCGCTGGACTACAAGCTCAGTGAGTTTCAGCCTCCCTGCCCACGTATCCCATCTTTGCCAGGGCTCTCAACATGCCACCAGCGCGCGTTTTCTCGGATTTTGCAGGCATGCCACGCGGCCGTGCCTATTGTTTGAGACGCGCGCTTTGCGCGCCGTAATACCCAACCCGCTGGACTACAAGCTCAGTGAGTTTCAGCCTCCCTGCCCACGTATCCCATCTTTGCCAGGGCTCTCAACATGCCACCAGCGCGCGTTTTCTCGGATTTTGCAGGCATGCCACGCGGCCGTGCCTATTGTTTGAGACGCGCGCTTTGCGCGCCGTAATACCCATCCCGCTGGACTACAAGCTCAGTGAGTTTCAGCCTCCCTGCCCACGTATCCCATCTTTGCCAGGGCTCTCAACATGCCACCAGCGCGCGTTTTCTCGGATTTTGCAGGCATGCCACGCGGCCGTGCCTATTGTTTGAGACGCGCGCTTTGCGCCCCGTAATACCCATCCCGCTGGACTACAAGCTCAGTGAGTTTCAGCCTCCCTGCCCACGTATCCCATCTTTGCCAGGGCTCTCAACATGCCACCAGCGCGCGTTTTCTCGGATTTTGCAGGCATGCCACGCGGCCGTGCCTATTGTTTGAGACGCGCGCTTTGCGCGCCGTAATACCCATCCCGCTGGACTACAAGCTCAGTGAGTTTCAGCCTCCCTGCCAACGTATCCCATCTTTGCCAGGGCTCTCAACATGCCACCAGCGCGCGTTTTCTCGGATTTTGCAGGCATGCCACGCGGCCGTGCCTATTGTTTGAGACGCGCGCTTTGCGCGCCGTAATACCCATCTCGCTGGACTACAAGCTCAGTGAGTTTCAGCCTCCCTGCCCACGTATCCCATCTTTGCCAGGGCTCTCAACATGCCACCAGCGCGCGTTTTCTCGGATTTTGCAGGCATGCCACGCGGCCGTGCCTATTGTTTGAGACGCGCGCTTTGCGCGCCGTAATACCCATCGCGCTGGACTACAAGCTCAGTGAGTTTCAGCCTCCCTGCCCACGTATCCCATCTTTGCCAGGGCTCTCAACATGCCACCAGCGCGCGTTTTCTCGGATTTTGCAGGCATGCCACGCGGCCGTGCCTATTGTTTGAGACGCGCGCTTTGCGCGCCGTAATACCCATCCCGCTGGACTACAAGCTCAGTGAGTTTCAGCCTCCCTGCCCACGTATCCCATCTTTGCCAGGGCTCTCAACATGCCACCAGCGCGCGTTTTCTCGGATTTTGCAGGCATGCCACGCGGCCGTGCCTATTGTTTGAGACGCGCGCTTTGCGCGCCGTAATACCCAACCCGCTGGACTACAAGCTCAGTGAGTTTCAGCCTCCCTGCCCACGTATCCCATCTTTGCCAGGGCTCTCAACATGCCACCAGCGCGCGTTTTCTCGGATTTTGCAGGCATGCCACGCGGCCGTGCCTATTGTTTGAGACGCGCGCTTTGCGCGCCGTAATACCCATCCCGCTGGACTACAAGCTCAGTGAGTTTCAGCCTCCCTGCCCACGTATCCCATCTTTGCCAGGGCTCTCAACATGCCACCAGCGCGCGTTTTCTCGGATTTTGCAGGCATGCCACGCGGCCGTGCGTATTGTTTGAGACGCGCGCTTTACGCGCCGTAATACCCATCCCGCTGGACTACAAGCTCAGTGAGTTTCAGCCTCCCTGCCCACGTATCCCATCTTTGCCAGGGCTCTCAACATGCCACCAGCGCGCGTTTTCTCGGATTTTGCAGGCATGCCACGCGGCCGTGCCTATTGTTTGAGACGCGCGCTTTGCGCGCCGTAATACCCATCCCGCTGGACTATAAGCTCAGTGAGTTTCAGCCTCCCTGCCCACGTATCCCATCTTTGCCAGGGCTCTCAACATGCCACCAGCGCGCGTTTTCTCGGATTTTGCAGGCATGCCACGCGGCCGTGCCTATTGTTTGAGACGCGCGCTTTGCGCGCCGTAATACCCATCCCGCTGGACTACAAGCTCAGTGAGTTTCAGCCTCCCTGCCCACGTATCCCATTTTTGCCAGGGCTCTCAACATGCCACCAGCGCGCGTTTTCTTGGATTTTGCAGGCATGCCACGCGGCCGTGCCTATTGTTTGAGACGCGCGCTTTGCGCGCCGTAATACCCATTCCGCTGGACTACAAGCTCAGTGAGTTTCAGCCTCCCTGCCCACGTATCCCATCTTTGCCAGGGCTCTCAACATGCCACCAGCGCGCGTTTTCTCGGATTTTGCAGGCATGCCACGCGGCCGTGCCTATTGTTTGAGACGCGCGCTTTGCGCGCCGTAATACCCATCCCGCTGGACTACAAGCTCAGTGAGTTTCAGCCTCCCTGCCCACGTATCCCATCTTTGCCAGGGCTCTCAACATGCCACCAGCGCGCGTTTTCTCGGATTTTGCAGGCATGCCACGCGGCCGTGCCTATTGTTTGAGACGCGCGCTTTGCGCGCCGTAATACCCATCCCGCTGGACTACAAGCTCAGTGAGTTTCAGCCTCCCTGCCCACGTATCCCATCTTTGCCAGGGCTCTCAACATGCCACCAGCGCGCGTTTTCTCGGATTTTGCAGGCATGCCACGCGGCCGTGCCTATTGTTTGAGACGCGCGCTTTGCGCGCCGTAATACCCATCCCGCTGGACTACAAGCTCAGTGAGTTTCAGCCTCCCTGCCCACGTATCCCATCTTTGCCAGGGCTCTCAACATGCCACCAGCGCGCGTTTTCTCGGATTTTGCAGGCATGCCACGCGGCCGTGCCCATTTACATTGGCATATCCGAAATTTCATTCGCGAGCACCCGTAGCGCTTTTAGCATATATCAAAATCTATCTAAGTCTAAAAGCAACTCGCCTGTTCAACACCACACCTAAAACCCCCACTCTACAAGCTCTAAAACTCCACGCGCCATGCTTGTTTATTTGCGCATTTAACATAGAGAGTTGCTTTTACACTTTCCACCTGGCCCCCGTCTCCTATCACTCCATTCTTTGAATGATACACAAGGCTTACGGACTTCCAGGCTTCATGATGCCCTTCCGTCACCAGGCGGCCCTAAATCAACCAAAACAACATAACTCCACCCTTTATTCCTTTCAACCCGCCCGCCATTACTAAAACTTCACTTCACTACACTTTGCCGCTCGAATGCAACGTCACAATTCCTTCACGCGTCATCACCTACATACGGGTCGTTACGTACATTTATTCGCAGCAACCATCCGCACGCTACTGTATATTGCCATCTAAATGTTTATTCACAGGCCCGGACCGCTATTCTTGCGCAAAGAACTAGCTGCAATTCATCTCCAATCGCAGGATTTCTGTAAGTAACTTGCTCACTTATAACAACCTTGCTTAGGCTTCAACTTTACTCCATATGGTTGCCCATAAACCAACGCCATTTAGATAATGCGCGCTCTTCATTCGGGTACAGCGTATTTATAACATTTATAATTCTTCACAAATGTCTAATCTTCTACAGCACCTAGGAATCTTTAAACTTGCAAGCGACTTTTTTTTCCAAACAACTACAATTTTCTAGAAAATATTATGCTTCTTCATTCTTCAACTCAAGTCAAAGTCCTTGTCGTGTTCAAGTGAAAATTTCATATCATACCATAAAACAGCCAACGAATGTTTCAAAACTTTTTGCAAACTTCAACGAGTATAAAGTTTCCCAATTTTAAGCGTGCTAAAGCATAGTTAGTAGAAGGGACCAACTATGCCTACAGTTAGTATTTTTGGATCACAATATTCAGCTTTCTACCTATTTCTTAGAGCGCGAAATGTTTCTGTTTCTTCACGTACCTGTTACCTTTCATCAAGTTTTATTTTCCGCCTAATCCCATTTTGCCTTTGCCCTTTATTTTCGCCTAATCCCCGTTTGTAAAGCCTTCCCACACGTCCTTATTAAAGTCGGTGCTTGATAGTATCGTTTCCTATGACTGTAAATGAACAAGAGCGACATTTTGGTCACAAAAAGTTCTTTATTTCATCCTTGAACAAACAACGACAAATTAAGCCCTTCACTACGCTTTCTTATAAACAGAATTGTAGCAACCAAATATCTTGATGAAAATAAAGATTCTCATGCCTAAATAATTTTAACAATTTCACCATTTTCAGCATTCAAGGTATCTGCTGACTGCCCTTTTAATTGCAACGTAATTTTACCTGTGTCAACAGTCGTTAATTTTCATGCTTCCCTTGCGTAAAATTGAATTAAAGAGCAGCTTCACCAGACCGCTCATTCATTTCGGCGGGTTCATTTTACGCCCCTAAATATTTCTCGTTTTAAAGTTTCTCGCTACTTGAGAGTCCCGCTTTTAAAGATTCCCCATTCCCTGTTTTCAAGATAGCCACTTGACTTCACGTGCAACACCTTTTCCAAAGTCCATACGAAAACATTCAAGTCCAACTTCTTTTTTTTACAGCGCAACGAAAAACTAAAATGAAATTTCATTTTCATTTTCCTACACAATTGAAAATTGGTTGGCACTAAGCTACACGCGCTACAATACTCAAACTTATTAGGTAGAAGTTATCTTGGTCTAAAACTCAATTCTCCCCAATTTTTTTACCAGGAAATGTGGAGCAATTGGAGGTCACAATTAATTATCATCAATTCTTGGGAGTTAAAGGGCTAAAAGACCCCAAATGGATGTTTTAATTTATACTCATGGTTGGTCTACTGGAAATTTTATAGGCACTTTAATTAATTCCATTAGTAGAGGGGATAAACATTCATGTAACAAACATCAGAAAAAGTCAATCTTCACTCTCTGCAGAGGTTACAATATTTAAGTCAAGTATTTTTTAATGTCTCTAAATGCTTCAAAACCCACCTGAAAATTTTACTCAGTTTTTCCTCACTTTTGCCATTGATGATAATGCTGAGGTATAAGGCCTGCTTTCAATGGTTTCATTTCAAAAAGCAAAACTTACAAAACCTGCATGAGGAGTCAAGCAGCTACATTTTATAAGAGTCTTACTTCCACTTGAACTACCTATGGCTTTTTTCTTTCCTAAAACGGCTGGTTATTTTGAAAATAGAAAAGTATAGGTGTTCCTTTCTAATGGCCCTTACCAAAACCACATGTATATCTTTTACATATATCTGCTACATATGTATCTCACATATGTCACATACATGTAACATATCTGTCGCATACATATGTAGCAGATATATGTAAAATATATGTCACATACATGTAACATAATTTATCTGACATATGTGTCACATATATGACACACGTCTCAAATGTAGCAATTTAGAACCTATGTCCAGTTATGTGGCATATATGTCAACATATCAATTTTACACAAATAAATATAAAATATATGCCACATATATGTGACATACATTTGACATATGTGACAAAAAGTATTAATGGGAGCTACCTATTGTGAGATAGGTTGTGCTTGCTCCCGCACAGAGCGACCTTCTCATTTTCTTTTCAGTTTTAAGTTTTTCTATTTATAATTATAACAGTTCTCAATGGAAAAAATTTGCTAAAACGATTATAGTACAACAATGACAGAATCATTAAAAATTCATGTCAATTGAGGTTAATTAAAGAAACTGTGATTACAATCATGTATTTCAAAAATGATCTAAATACAGTAGAAATTTAAGTAGTGTTGTAAATGGAAAGCAAGTTGTTGGCGCCATCAAGTTAAAAGAAGAGACAACAGTTATTGACTGGCCAGTACAAGGCTTGAGCGGCCATTTACGATTCTCAAAGTTAGTGGTGGGTACAAATTGTAATATTTGGTATGTGGTCAAACCTGTGAAGTGAATCGGTCACTTGCATGACACAGTTTCTTAAGCTTATGCTTTACAATGAAATAACTCTATCCATAGACTAAAGGTTTCAGGATTATTTTTCTTGCGTTTGGCAAGCTGCGAGGCCACCAGAAAAAAGAAAAACAACTGCTTAAGTCTGCAGTTTGGGATAACTTCAATGCAATTAATTACTACAGTTTCAACAAGAATTTCATTTTCAAAAATCAATTCTTTTAATGAAATTAAGCCTTTCACTCCCAAGAGTGTTCAGTCCAACTTTAGAAGAAATCTCTCAATTTTAACTTGCAGTATCAACAAAAACAAACAACATATCGCATGAAGATGCTGCTTGACACCTTACATTTTAATTTTAATACGCAAGAGTTTTATCCAAAGAAGTTACAACTGCATTTAATTAAGTCAAAGCCTGACTCAAGGAGGAAAGGATAAAATGATATTTCTATCATCATCCCAAATCAATTGACTCTTTTCAAGACTATCTTTTCACTGATAGTATTTCTTGCAATAAACATGACCCAACTTATTGCATTTCATGATAAAGAATCAACAGATTGTGTCAAACAAAATTTACTGATTCAGTAGGACTATTTTTAATTAACAGCTGTAATTGAGGATAATTTTTATGAAGTTTTTAAGAATAGAAAAAGAAAGTTCATCCTATCACTACATATTGCAGTTAATAGACAACAGCAAATAATCAACATGTAAAGCTCAGTTAATTAAGCATGTAAATAAATTTCATTGACTACTTGAATTTATAGTTGAGAGATAATGCAAGCCATGTATTTATTTGATATAAGTTGCCTTCAAGTATTCCTAAAATTCCCAGTCATTCTTAAACATTCCTTGAAATTCCTTGGAATTTCCAGCAAGTTTTTAAATTCAATGTATTTCAGGGAAGTCATTGGTGCTCTCAGTTGAAATTCCTAAGAATTCCCAGGAATTCCTGGAAATTCAATTTGTTCACTAACCACAAGGGCAAGTGGTTGGAAACCGCCTAGGAAAGTAGACAATTTTGTTGATTACATTTATTAACATGAATTAATATGATATGATTGGATGCTCACTAGATAAACTATTTGCTGTTATGATTTGCACAAGTTGCTTACTTTTATAATTATTAAATAGTGAAGTCCATTTTTTATGATAAATTTGTTACATTTTATGACAACCATTTTTTTTTGTGGGCTTTAATCCTAGCTAGAGACATGGTAAGACACTGCTGATTTGTATGAAATCTGTTTTCTGTTGTACATGATTGAATGATGAACTCCATTTTATGGATATTCTTTCTTTTGAAACAATAACTCATTTTGGTTAAGTATCCCAACATTATGAGAGTCACTTCTAATTTGCATGGAATTTATTGTAATAACTTTATAAAATAATCCAATGATGGATTTCATTGTAAAATATATTTGTTTTTACATTAAAAGACCATTTTGAAGCGGTCTTTTACAAATTTTGCTTATTTCATTGTCATGGACAGTTGTACCAAATTAATTAACGAAATGAATTTCATACTTATACGTTTCAATGCCTATCTGACTTGACCAAGTATATAATAAAGCTGAACACATGCCATATGAACTAGAGGGTGCATGCTTCTTATTGCATATTAATTTGACTGGCTGCATGTATGCATGCCATTCATTTATAATAATTATCTTGAATACATTCTAAGTATCATAACTTAAAGTATACTTTAAGTACCACTCAGTTTGCCACTATTGCTTCTACTCATGAACTATACTTCAAGTGCACTGCAAAATTTTAAGTACCTTTCAAGTATACTTCAAGTATACTTTTGGGTGTTCCACTTTAAGGTCGGACCAAGTGTACTACAAGTATACTTTTAGTAGCACTGTAAACCATACTTCAAGTCTACTGAAAGTATACTTTGTGTATCTTATTTGCAGTACACTTTCATTACAGAATTAGTATACTAAAAATATACTTAATTTTGGTAAGGGTACAGTTACAAGTAATAAAGTTCATCTTATTGTCTCGCTGTTTTGGAAATGCCTCTCTTGCTTTTTGTACATTTGTCCCGTACTGTTTTATGGACTTTAAAATTGTGACACTGTTCTCCTCTTTCAACTTTTATTGAACAAATGCTGTAAATGAAGAAGGATTTATAGCAGTTAGACAATTTCCAAAGCTAATATAATGATTTTAGGCAGCTATTAATCACTAAATGTGTCTGTCATATTTTTTGCATCATTAACTATCAAACACATGACTAGAAGCTCCTGTATTTTACTTGTGTAACATCAGAAACTTTTTAATTATCCCAAGAAAAATTCCACATTCATAGCCAACAGGACTTGAAATTCTTAGGAATTCCAATTCAGAGCATCAATGCCTTCCCTGAAATATTGCGAATCTCAAATTTGCAGGAAATTCCAAGGAAATCTAAGGAATTTCTAGGAATGTTGAAGAATTACTGGGGATTTTAGTACATGAGAAGTTTACTGAAAGTACACCAATGAACCCAACATCAACAATAAATAACATGATTTTCTCTTGAGCAGTATACTTAAAGTGTACTTAAGAAAGGGTACTGCAGATGTACTTTAGTAAGTGCAGCACTATTGAAGTATTATTGAAGTATGATTGCAGTATAACCATTACTTCTAGTATACTTAAAGTATACTTCAAGGCCATCTTTTTTGGCAAGGGGTGTTACATATGTGTTAATTTACCTTGTTAGATATTACATCTACCGTATTTCTTCACCTATAAGCCGAGCGATTTTTTCAGTTTTCGACCCAAAATTTTGGGAGATTTTTCACGGAGAACGGGGTTCGGCTTATAGCCGAGGGTTTTACATTTTAAAAATATACAGTTGCTGAATAACTTTACCCCCCCGGCTTGTAGTCAAGTTAGCAATGAAGCAGAAGTAATAAAACACAACAAAAATAACTTCTGAATATTGGTTATTCACTTTTATGAAATTGGTGGCTCCTAAAGGAGCCGTTTGACGGATACGTGCAAGGGCTTTCAACCCAATGGTTTACTCGCCATCCGTTTCGTTTTCGCTGTCTGTGTCGAACTCGTTCTCTTCTATGTATTCATCATCTACTTCTGGGGTTTCCTCAGAGTAGACCACGTCGTCCTCTGTTCCGTCCAAGGCATTGGAAATACCGCAGGTCTTGAAGGATTTGACAACCATCTCTTCGGGTATCTCTGCCCATGCTTCCTTGATCCACCTGAGGACAAGATTTCTGCTTGGCGCCTTCTTCTTCCCAGCTGGGGTAAACTCAAATGGCCCAGATGTCATCCACGCCAAGTACTTTCGGCGCACATTATCTTTAAATGGCTTGTTTAGGCACTTATCCAAGGGCTGTACAACCGGGGTTAGGCCACCAGGGATAACTGCGACGTCAATGTTTCGCTGCTTCAGGTCATCTTTCACGGAATCGGTCAAGTGAGCTCGGAATGAGTCCCACACCAAAAGGGAACGCTCGGCACGGGGCAAACTCTGTCGAATCCATTCTCGGATGCCCTGTTCATCCATCCACCCTTTCTTATGGAAGGAAACACGAAGAGGATGCGGCACAACCAGATCTCTCGGTGTACGGACGCCTTTGAAGATGACTTTCGGTGGCACCTTTGCTCCATCGGCAGCAACAGCAAGAACGACGGTGAAGCTCCGCTTTTCCGCTCCGCAAGATTTTACTGGCACTGTTCGGCTTCCACTGAATTCCAGTGTTCGGTTCGATGGCAGCTCAAAACGTATGGGTGTCTCATCCATGTTGTAGATGCGGGATAAAGGGTAGTCGGCGCGTCTTCTTGCTGCAATGACGAAGCGATGAAAGCACACAATGTTCTCTTCGAGATCGGCGGGCAATCGCTGGGCCAGAGTTGTTTTGGTTCGCATGCTGACCGAGTGGCGTCGTTTCCATTTCTCGTACCATCCACGGGAAGCTTTGAAAGCAGGATCATCGGAGAGCTCTTTAGCTTTAAGGCGAAGGATCAATCCACTCACCGCAATACCTACGAAAAATAAAATAATCTTATTTTGCTGCGAGATAACCGTAGATTCGTGACTGCAGCACTCTTTTCGTGACATGTTATGAAATTGTCATGACAACAACATATTTCTGACCAATCAAAGTCTCTGTTTCCCACGCACTGAAAGACGATATCATTCAACTCTTCAAAAACTCTTAAAATTTTAGACAGAAAAGTAAATACCAACCTTGTTCTCTTTGCTGTGAAAACCACTCCATCACTTGCTGGTCTAGTTCGGGATATTTCGGAGTGAAACGGCCCATCGTCGCACGTTTTGCAGACATCTTCAGCTCTCCGGAAAGAATAGTCGCCTGGTCTCTTCTCCAGCGTCGTACCATGGACTCGCTTAGTCCATATTCTCGAGCGATTTCCGAGTTGTTTTCTACCGCTTCAGCTTCCGCGATAACTTTTATCTTGAAAGCCATACTATACGAGGAACGGCGTGCTTTAGGCATGATGATAAAAAGTGACAGCGACGAAAGGTATACTCGATAGATTGATACTTTGAAACGTTTAACTGAGATTATTATTGTTGTTGTGGTTAATCTGTTGTCGCGTGGTAGTATTTATACAGTTCGTTGGATCAATTGATATTCATATCTCTTGATTGGTTCGCTTTTTTTCTTTTGTGTTTATTGTAATTCATTAGGTTTTGTGTTTAGTGAGTCAATTTCTTATGTTTTCCGTGAGGTTCGCTTGCTCAAATGGCCAGTTACAATCAATAATTTCGCTCTCGGCTTATAGCCGATGGTTTTACCTTTTTTTTTGGGCAGCTTGAGTGTAGCGTAAAGACCCTGAAAGTCAGGGTCTCGGCTTATAGCCGAGATCGGCTTATAGGTGAAGAAATACGGTATGTTAAATATACGTACAATTGCTCCAAAATCTATACATATATGTCACACACATGTCAAGTAATTTCACATATATATGTTACAGATACATAAATGTCACATAGGTGACGGTTAAGATGTCTTTGAGGGTCTTATATAACAAGCCTGCCATAATTTTTCACTAACATGAGGCTATGAGTCGTATTTGGCCTGTCAGCACCTTTTACTCATTGATATTTTCATATCAAAACCATTAATAAGGTCATGTATCACAGCACCGCGAGACTATGAGACATATTTGGCCTGCTTTAACTCGTTGAAATTTTTAGAGAGCAAAACAAAGAGACCATCACACCATCATGGGCCTAGAAAGTCACACAAGCCACACCACAATTTTTTGTAACACTCATAATAGCTCCCTGTAGGCCATTGTAGCTCATTGTAGGTCATATTGTAAATCGTTGTCGATCATTTTAGGTCAGTCCTTGTTTCCATGGTAGCTCATTGTGGGTCATTCCTTGTTTTAGTAACTTGGTCATGACATGTGAGACATACAGCAACATTTCCTGTGTGCTTTTAAATTGTCACAAATTGTCACACAATAGTATTCTGAAGGTGGTGTTAGGTGGTTTTAGATGGTTGTAGTTGGTGGTTGTGGGTGGTTGTAGGTGGTTTTAGATGGTTGTAGGTGGTGGTTGTAGGTGGTTTTAGATGGTTGTAGGTGGTGGTTGTAGGTGGTTTTAGATGGTTGTAGGTGGTGGTTGCGGGTGGTTGTAGGTGGTTTTAGATTTTTGCAGGTGGTTTTAGGTCATTCCCTTCTTTTAGTACTTACGGGAATTATCCTATTTTGTATGAACTGACCTAATTATTGAGATGTTGTGATTTTAATTCTTTCTACTCATTTACCTTAATTGTTCATTTATATTATCCACAAATTCACCAGCGAGATCTTCTTAAATAGGCCATTTTACAGTTGTGTTCTTAGTCGCTAAGCCTTTGATTCAGAGTGAGGCTAAAGACGACCTTGTTGTGATAGAGACCTCTATCGAGCTAGCATGATAACAAAGTGATTTACATTTGAAAGGCAGCAAGGTTTGTATCATAACAAGGTCATCCCTAGCCTCACTCCCGTTCAAAGGCTTGGTAACCAAGCACACAACTGTAAAATGGACTATTCAATCTCCTTTACTGTCTACCATAGAGTTCTTATGATGTCGGCTTGGAGAATTTTCTACTGGACCAACCTAAAATCCCCTGACTTATGTTTTCCTAGTTATTCTCGCTACTTCTCTGATACATGTTGAATATTAGATATCGTAGGGACAAATTCTGTCTTGGTCACAATAAAGGATGATAACGGATGAAGATCTGTACGATTAAAGTTGAGTAAATAAGTCCATCAATCAATCAATCGATCAATAAGAACTCTACTAAAGGGTGATAGAACTGTAATATGGGCAGGTTCTCTCCTGGCGCAGTGATGATATGCCATGTCTATAAACAGATTGAAGTCACTGGAGATAGTTTGAAAATATCTGGTACTGTGCTAGTCTTGGTGGACTCCATAGAAATTTATGCCATGAAGGTTTTTGAGAGATTCTCAGAAGCAATCCTCATCAATTCATTTGGAATATGCAGTGGAGTTCTGCTGTCATCTCATTTAGAGAAGAGATTACAAACCTGTCCTTGAGTCATCTCAGTTAGAGCAAAACTCCAGGAAGGAGGAGATTTTCTGTATTTAAGGGGGTTGCAAACATAATTCCCTAGGGAGCTGGCAAGTGTAGGGCTTATCAATGTATATCTTTTTTTCTTTTTTTGATTGAAGCAGTGTATTTTTAAAAGGAATCATCCTATTCTGTATGAACTGACCTAATTATTGAGATGTTACGATTTTTCGTTCTTTGCATTTATCTTAATTGTTTGTTTATCTACAACTTCACTAGCGAGATCTCCTTAAATCGAATCTCCTTTACTGTCTGCCATGGAGTTCTTATGATGTCGGTTTGGAGAATTCTGTATTGCATCAACCTAAAATCCCCTGATTACTGTTTTTAGCTTATAATTGTCAGTACTTCTCTGCTAGATATTGAAAATAGATATTGTAGGGATAAATTCTGTCTTGGTCACTTACGGGAGTTAAACGACAAAACTCCAGGGTGCAGAAGATTTTCTGTATTTAAGGAGGTTGCAAACATAATTCCCTAGTGAGCAGGGAAGTGTAGGGCTTATAAATGTATATTTATGTTTTCTTTTTTTGATTGGGCCAGTGTATTTTTACAAGGAATCGTCCTGTTCTGTATGAATTAACTGACCTCATGATTGAAATGTTGCAATTTTTCGTTCTTTGCCTTTATCTTAATTGTTCATTTATCTACAACTTCACTAGCGAGGTCTCCTTACCTTGATTCTCCTTACAGTCTGCCATAGAGTTCTTATGAAGTTGGTTTGGAGAATTTTTTATTGGATCAACCTAAAATCCCCTAACTGATGTTTTTAGCTATTGTCAGTACTTCTCTGCTAGATATTGAATAGATATTGTAAGGAGAAATTCTGTCTTGGTCACTTATGGGAGTTAATTAAATGACAAAACTACTGGGAGGAGAAGATTTTCTGTATGTAAGGGGGTTGCCAACATAATTCCCTAGGGAGCTGGCAAGTGTAGGGCTTACACAATCAAAATATTGATGAAGCTAGCGGCAATACCAGAATTTGTTGTATAGAATTGATTGTTGGCGATGATTCTTGTCGGGCCGGATTGCTCTTTAGTGTTACGATGAAGGAGTGTTAATTCCGATTGATTTCTACATTGATTTTATGTTGACTTTTTTTCTGTATTTTGTTTTTCCTTTTTACACAGAACACAGTGGAGTATTTTGGGATGAAGTGAGGTGGTTGCAAAGCTTGAAAGATAGTGCGGAGCCAAGAAAAGTATTTTGTAAGGACACAAGAGGAACTAATGACAGTGATATATATATATATCTAGCTAGCGGATACTAGCTAGCTACACTATTTACCTCCGAGTTGCTCGGAGGTAAATAGCAAAGGATATTCCGAGTTTGACCTGCCAATCAGAGCGCGCCTTCAACGCTATCCACTGTTTTAGTATATACTAATTGGTGATAGTCGATGATAGTGCATGATAGTTGGTGGTCAAACAGAAGCGCGCGCTTCAACTATCATCGACTGTCATCAACTATCATCGACTACCATGCGCCGTTTCACCAAGGCTTAACGCTTCACTACGCGCCGGATTGGGTTTCCCGCGATTGAAGTGAAGGAGGAAAATTCGTCGGAAAACAATAGGGTCACGACCTCTTCAGACAGCTTTTCTTATCAATTTTTCCCTCTATAACTTTCATTCAAGCGTCGTAGTCTTCAATATCGTTGTGCGGTGCATGGGCGAAAGGAACTCGCACTCGATTGATTTTCCAAAAGCAAAAGGGTGTACAATCCAGTTCAATTCCAGTACTCTCTAATAATTAGTGGCGCGATCGATGTAGATGATACTTTTTGTTAATGATACAGGAGGCCTGTCGAGCACAGACGTATTGGAAAGTAATTGAGTTGTGTCACTGCTATCTCAACAAATCGAGTACATTTGTAATACTCACTTTCCTTTGAGTGTTTGAGAGCTTCAACTTGCAGTGCAATGTATTTGCAATTTCAGCAAAACATTAAATTTCACAGAAATCTGGGTTTTGGTTGAAAAGTTTTTCTCACGAATCACAGCCGGCGTGAACGACACTGAAACACAAAATGTAACTGTCGCGTTGAGAAAAGTAAGATAATGTTATCACTAGGGCTTTGGTCGTCATAACCTGGGGGGATTTTTAGCAGAGGAAAGAAGGTTATTTTCAATCGTCAGTCTTCAAAATATCATCACATGTGCCTTATGACTTGAAAAATTTTATTGAAATCTGATCATTTTATTTTCCTCAAACTACCCCTAAACCTCAACAGATGAGAATTCTACCATAACTGGAGAGGTGTGAACTAAAAAAGAAAAACCAGCCTGTTTCCTAAAGGTGAATAAAATCAAATAACATCCTGAGCCTCCTGTTGTAATAATAGTTAAATAAATCAATTATTATCCAGATAAAAATTATATTCAACTTCATCTATCCTTGCTACCCAAAAACATCAGATACACCCTTCACAACCTTACTTTTCAACTTATTAAATAAGAGGTATCTTAAAAATTTTATGAGAACCTGTACAGCTGATCAATCACAGTGACACTAGCTCATTGATATAGTGACACTTCTCTCCCTTTTATTCGGCCCTCGTGAAATATTTTATCTTATCCGTCCCAGATGATGCCTTTGAGTGGTGAAAGCTCAGACTTCTACAATATTTTACAGTAATTCAAGGCAACAGTGTTTTTCTTGTTTTTTTTTTTAACAGCTGATAGTATCAGAGAGGACAAAAAGAAATTGTTTCCCAAGGCTTGTATCCCCTGGGAACAAGACTGAATGAAGTCAGATTAAAATAATGAGGAGAGTTTTGTTCACCTCTTTATGAAAATGTATGATTTACTCCTATTAGGTTTTAGAGAAATTAGCCTGAACTCAAGTAGTTTGAGGCCTGGGTTTTATCTTGGTTTGAGACCCCCAGCAGAGTTTCAAAACTTAAAAAAATGGCTGCCGTTACCGCACGGCGCGTTCAAAGTTTAGATCAGAGCCTTTACACATTTAGAAGGCGAACATGGATGTATCTACCGAAATTTTTTTAGAAGACTTTGTTTTAGTGCAGATGTGAGGTCTACAGCTGAGGTGAGTGGTATTTTTGTGTTTCATTCGGCGAATTAGCTCTAATTTGCCGTAGCTTCCATAATGCCCTGAGGCGTAAATCCAAATAACGAACGTTTCATTTAAGGAAATCGCATTTTTTCCTTTACTAAATTACAGATTACAAATGCTTTGGTATGTTTCGGAAATTTTCCAATCCCCTCAGTGTACGATGAGGTGGAAACAGATAAACCGCGGTGTGAAAACTTACCCGTAGCGTAAATTTTGTTGTTTACCAAATTTAAATGCCTCGGCTCAATCCCGAGTTAGAAATTTAACGAAGATTTATAGTACAATTTTGTGGGTAAATGTATTTATATGAGCTTCAACAAAGCGAGTTCATTACTCAATCTACACGGCATGTAAATGAGAGAGAGCAAAAAGCTATGCGTCAACAGTTGTGTTCTTATACATGTGTAGCGAAATTTAAAGTATACATCAATGTTTTAGATTGAATCGATCCCAAGAGAGGTGACAAACTAAATTGGGTTGTCGTCTTTAACCTTAGTTAACAATGACTGATTTGCCAGCCTGTGACGAATAACACAGACATTCTCAATCATACATGAACATGGCAAATAGGAATCTGACCATTACCTTTTCTTAACTATGATTTTTACCTAAATTCTTATTCAACTTCCACATTCGTCAGGGTATGTTGTCCAACTTGTGAAATTAAAGCCATCTAAGTTATGGTAGAATTTTAAGCCAAGTAATGTAAACTGTTGCCTGAGACTTCTTTTCTAATCTCATATTCACAGTGTATTTTTTTAAATCCATAGGGACAAGATAGCTCAACAGCACAGCTATTCTGCAGCCAAACATAATCTTTGACTCGCTTATGATGAAGGTGAGCAATTAGTAAATAAGTGTTAATTACCAGTAACAAATTCGCTCTCAATCTGAAGCTTTCGGTGGTAAAAATGATGGACAACAATCACTCTCAAGTGACTTACTACCTTTTTTAAATGACCTGACTAAATCATTTAAGGTAATAAGATTAGGTAAGAATGCTTGATCAAAATACTTTACAAATGTACTGTGATCATCGTCCAGGATTGTAGCAATTTCAGAGCAACTTTTTTCTTCTCAAGAGTACTGGTTCCCTCATCTGATAACTCATAGTCATTAGCATTGGGAAGCCAGTTATTCTGCATTAAGAAGGTTGCATCCCATACTTTTGTATCAGACTGTAGTTGCTTAGTGGCCTTCATGACAAGAACTTGTATTTTTGCCGGGTGGTTTTCATACCTGTTGGCACAATATCTGGATTTGGGGTTGCAGTTTAGGTTGTTGTGTAATTTTTCAGGCTGTATGACTTCAGGTGTTCCGCTTTGGGGAATTTTTTACCCTCCTTCTGCTTCATCAATGGTTTCAGAACATTGTACCATTCTTTGCCTTTTCCTGGTTGCAAAATATGTTCGTTGAGCCAGGTGAAGGTTAACCTAATTTTTTTTCAGGAATTTTCTATACTTTTTTTTTTTAATTTTCTCTCTTCTTTACGTATTTTTTTTTTTTGCCTTAACAGGTGAAACTTTCTTTGTCAACCCAGCCTCGGAAACCATGGACATGACTTCCCTAAAGGACTTTCCCAGTTGCTCCTTACATTCAGAGTCAAATTCCTTATATATCACTGAGCCTACGTTTTTCCCTTCTTTTTGTGTTGGTTTGAAGATTTTTTTTCCTGAAAGCTCTTTGGCTTGACTTTTTACATCTGTGAATGCCTCCCTTCTGCTTGCCACACAACCTATGCTGTTTTTGAAGAGTCTACTCTCTGCTGGTGTTGTTAAGAGACAGCATTTGCATTCTATTTGGTGCTGAGATTTTTTACCCTGGGCAGTTGTCTGCCAGCTTTCCATAGAATATGCATTTATATACCGTTGCTTTTTTTCTGGTGGTGACCACTGTGAAATTTGGTTATCAGTGGCCTTATATTTCTTGAGTAAAAGACCTATTGAGGTAATTATACTTTTTTGTAATTGTGCTTCATTTTTCTACCTGTAAGTATTTAGTGACCTTCAAAAGATTTATGTAAAGAAAAACTTACTTTTGCTCACATGTAAAAGGGGAAATTCTTTGAAATTTTCCATTTAGAGCTGATATCTCTCTTCCAATTGCTGCCTTTTATACGCCTTTTCTGATTCCTTGTCCTTTCTTGAAAACTTTTTTTGGGCAAGGGACTTAGTATTCCATAAATAAACATGAGCGAATCAATCCCTGGTCAATTGCCATGTCAATATACATTTTCTTTCTATTTTCTTTTTCACTCAATTTTTTTTTTGCCTTTTTTTGTAATTTTGTACGACATGAAATTGGACAGACGCCTCCAACTGAGCCGGCAGGAAATCAGAGCAAAGTGCGCATGCAAATTAACTCTCCATTAAGGTGGGGTGAGAGGGGAGAATTTGAAGTTTGAATAACCTTGTTTTTCACCCTTTTCTTTCTGCCAGGCGAGTTGAAATCCCCGTTTATTTCCTACCAACAGATTTTCATAAGACCTGAGAGCGGGGTTATAATTTTTAAACACGTGGAGCACTAATACTAGCAGTTATTTCTCCCTTCCACCTCCCACCTCCTGCAGCTCAATTTTGTTGCATGTTGTGGGTTTATTTTGCTGTCATGTGAAGAGAAAAATTAAAGCTGTTGTATATTTGACTTCATGGGAAACAACAACCCATGCAGTGAGTCCCACAGTACATCTCTTAATTTATTTTAGAATCTTTTATTTTCTTTCGGTCACGGACGTAGAAATTACTAAAAAAGCAACAAACAATTTGAAGTAATACTCTTGAAGCATTTCAGTATCTTACAACTACAGGAGATGAAAACATACAATACTAGAACAGTAAATAATAATTCCTTCGTTTTTTGGCTTGCTAAGCCAGCAGATTTACTTTCCCATCAGTTATTTGTCCGGTGATCGACCTGATAACTATAGGCACCATATTTGATTTCCGCCTTCTTGGTCAGCGGTATAATGTGGTAGTCAAGTCTTACTCATGTATTATGTTCGAAAAGAAACATCCCTATATTTAACAATTATTCCACGAGTGCGCGTTGGATATGAGATGATAGATAGCCAACGAGGCGCGTAGCGCCGAGTTGGCTATAATCATCTCATATCCAACAAGCGCGAGTGGAATAATTGTTTTATTAAAAACGCCCTCAAGAAATATTATTTTGTAAGAAGAAAATGGATTTTTTAGCTCCCTTTTGAATTTGATAGGTGACCTTTGATATTATGGCGGTAAGACGTGTTCCGAGCCTGTCCGTAATTTTATTAAGTTTTTCGCTGTTAGCTTTGTTCTCTGTCAACTTATACTCTCTCAAGCTCTCGAAGAATGCTCAAGTGTATTACGGGGATAAATTCTTCAAGTATTTCAACTCATACCTGGTCGATTTCAATCTAATTTCGCCAAGGCATATGTCAAGGATCGGCGGCCATTTTGTCACCTCACCTCACAAGAAGTTTCAGAAGTCAAGAGTGGCGTACTATTCAAACTGTACGGCTTCCTTCAACCCGGTTGCCCTTTCTGTGGTTAGAAGTGGAGACATTCATCCTCATCCAGGACCTCACAGACAATGTAACTCAAGAAACCCTGGTCCACCATTGGGAAAGAATACTCTTAAAATATCTTCCTTTAACGCAAGTAGTATCGTCAATAAAAGACTGGAGCTTCAGAGTCATGTAGCGCTGATGAACCCCGACATAATTGCGATAACCGGAACATGGCTTCATGAGGGAATAGCCGACAACGAAATCCTTCCATCTTCATATAATGTTCTTCGAAATGACCGTGGAAGTAGGGGTGGCGGTGTACTTTTAGCCGTTAAATCTAATATATCATGCTCAAGACGTCCTGATTTGGAAGAAGATATTTGCGAACTCTTATGGGCCGAAATTCCACTGAAAACTGGATCGTACTTCCTAGGAGTATTCTACCGCCCTCCTTCAAGTGACATGAACTATCTAGAAGGCCTTAAAAGGTCACTAGAAAAAGTTACAGTGGTATCCGATCACACTAATGTTGTTCTATTGGGTGACTTTAATTTTCCGGATATTGATTGGGACTTGATATGCCCTTCTCAACCAAATGTCTTATCAGACTATTTCTGCGATAATATTGTGAACTTCTATGGTTTCTCTCAATTGATCGACGAGCCTACGCGTCAAGATGCTATCCTAGACCTTGTGATATCTAATCGTCCAGAATCACTTAAAAACATCCAAATTTTGGACGGAATTGGCTCTTCAGACCACAATGTTGTCTCTCTCAAGTTGACATGCAAAGTCACTCGTCCATATCAACGACCAAAACAAATCTTTGACTACAAAAATGCTAATTGGGATAACTTTCGTCTTGAACTATCAAATATCCCATGGGACGCTATATTGAACGACAATGACACAATGGAAGAGGTTTGGTTAAATTGGAAGTCTGCATTCTTTAAAGCCATTGAAAACAACGTTCCTTCGAAGAAAATAAAATCAAGACAAAATGTGCCCTGGATCACTTCTGATATACGCAAGCTTTTCCACAAAAGAAAACGCCTTTGGAAGAAAGCCAAATTTACCCAGCTTGAAGTTGATTGGAATAAATATAAATCGTTAAGGAATAAAGTTAAATCGGAACTTAATAAGAGTTATTACCAACATGTTCACTCATTAATTGATTCCAAAAACCCTAAACGCTTCTGGTCTTTTATAAAATCCAAAACGAAAAACAAATCAATACCTGTCACTATGAAATGGTCGGATCGTGGTGTCACGGCTTCTACTGGCAAGGACAAAGCAGAGTTATTTTGCAAATTTTTCGCGTCGGTGTTTACCCGCCCTGACCCAGCTACCGATGTCGATGAGGATGCCCATTCACATGGTTCAGGCTTCGTTATACCAGATCTCATGTGCTCTAGTGCTAATGTGGGAGAGCTTTTGCTTACCCTTGATGTGAATAAAGCCACTGGCCCGGATGGTTTGTCTGCGCGTTTGCTCCGGGAGGCAGCCTCTGTAATTTCTGATCCACTGTCAAAGTTATTCAATATGTCTCTGAAGAGAGGAAAACTACCTCGTGACTGGAAGTCTGCCAACATCACCCCAGTTTACAAAAATGGTGGTAAAGAATATGTTTCTAACTATCGTCCAATTTCTCTAACATCGCTTGTAGTTAAGACCCTAGAGAAGCTAGTCACAAGACATATTATGGCTCATCTAGAAGATCTTGACTTGTTAAGCCCTCATCAATATGGCTTTCGAGCTGGTTTTTCCTGCACATCCCAACTTATTCGCCTATTTCACTCCTGGGCATCAGCCTTAGATAAAAACAAAACATCAGATGTCGTCTTCTTGGACTTTGAGAAAGCGTTTGACTCAGTCCCACACAAACATCTCATCTCTAAGCTTGGCCGATATGGTATCAATGGTCAGATTCTCGAGTGGCTAGGTGATTTCCTGCAAGATCGTTTCCAACGTGTTGTTCTGGAAGGTGAAAGCTCAGACTGGTCCATGGTTTACTCTGGTGTCCCTCAGGGAAGTATTGTTGGGCCAATGTTGTTCTTGTTGTATGTCAACGATATACCTGAGAACTTATCGTGTTCAAGTGAAATGTTTGCCGATGATACTCTATTGTTTAACTCAGATCATCCATCATCTGTTCATCAACCTGTGTGTGAAAGCTTGTCTCAGATCGTAGACTGGTGTAAAAAGTGGCTTTTGAAACTTAAAGCAACTAAATCCAAATGTATGAAAATCACGAGATCTAGATCTGTAACACCTTGCTCGTACAACATCAATTCAATCCCACTGGAACAGGTTAAAACACACAAACATATTGGAGTCATTATATCATCTGACTTATCTTGGAAACCGCATGTTCTCTCTGTTGCTGCTAAAGCAAATAAGATACTTGGCCTACTAAAGCGCACATTTGGGAAAAGCTCTGAAGCAATATCAATTGGATACAAGTCTATGGTTCGGCCAATTGTTGAGTATGCCTGTCCTGTGTGGAATCCACATCAACAATATCTTTCTGATAAGCTTGAAAGAGTGCAAAGGAATGCTTTCAGGTGGATCCTTGGTAGTTCTATCGACTATAGTGAACGTTTGAAGTATCTTGGCTGGCCAACACTCAACTCGCGTCGTGAATTTCTTAGTTTAGTGCAATTATTCAAATTCATTAATGGTTTTTCAAGAGTAGACTTATGTAATTACTTAACTTTCTCCAATAGTCGGACGAGATCTACCAACAATGTCAAAATCTGGACGCCTTATGCTCGAACAAATATCCACAAGAACTCTTTTTGGTATAAATATATAAAAATCTGGAATGACTTGCCAAGTGACATAGTTAGCTCTAGCTCTGCTAGTAAGTTTAAAAAAAAACTGAAAGAACACATTTTTAAATAATATCAATAATATTGCACCAATATCCATTTATCAATTAACTTGTTTTTTCAATAATTTTTACCTTTACATTTTAGTTTTATTTTTATTGCATATTGCTTTTATTCTGGGGGCTGCCGTCAATGAGAATTTAGTTCCTCTCTGGCTTGACCCTTTTTGCCTTTTTGCATCTCGATGTTATTTCTATTGTTATCTGTCTGTATTATTATTATTATTATTATTATCTTATTATTTAGGCAAATGAAGTTATTATAAATAAATAAATAAATAAATAAATAAATTAAGCTGACGCGTACGCTTACCATATTTGTATATTGGCTGATATACCATAATGGCTAAGCCAATAAAAAGTCTTGAATTGCATTATCCAATGATCCAGTTTTTAATAATTAACAATTATTCTACGAGCGCGCGTTGGATATGAGATGATAGATAGCCAACGAGGCGCGTAGCGCCTCGTTGGCTATAGTCATCTCATATCCAACAAGCGAGAGCGGAATAACTATTTTATTAAAAAAAACGCCCCCAAGAATCTTCTCGACTTTATTTTGTGAGAGGAAACCGGATTTAACAATGTACCGAAATTATATTGTGGTATATTGGCTCATATACCGTAACGGCTGAGCCAATAAAAAGTCTTGAATTGCATTATCCAATGATCTAGTTTTTAATAAAACTGATTACTACTCACATTCATTTTCACTGAAATATGGACAAAACTTCTGAAAACTTTAATGGTAATTTTACCGTCACAAATACAGTAGGCAACTCCTATATAGCATATTAGTCTAGGCAAGTTGTGTACAGAGAACAAAACGCTAATAATTTCAACAAGAAGTAAGCTTCTGGGAATAATGACAAACTCTTCAATAACAGCTAGCCACAGTAAATGTCACAGCCATCCATTCTGTCTATAGTACCAGTTATTGGGTCACTTCACATTACCTTAAACGGAAGAGAATATAAGAAACAACAACTTCAAGAACATGAAACACAGCAAAGTGAAATGTAACTAAGCTGATTTGAAATTCATTGCGCCATTCGTTTCTAATAACACAAGAAAGTGAAGGAAAGAAACGGCACCAGTTTTACTGATGAGACAAGGCCCACGCAATTTTTGGAGGTAAATGGACTAGTTAGACCGAAAGCTACATAGACAAACAATTAATAAACTGACAATAGTGAGGGATTTGGGGGCCAATTGATAAATAAGTTTTACCTAAGTTTTTCCTCTAGTTAGCCCATGAAGCTCGAAACGGCAATAATAAAAATTACCTCCAAAACACGGTAAAAAAATAAGCTTAAAACGTAGTTGATTGAGTTAAGACCATAACCATTGTTAAGACACATGCCAACCTACCATGTACAACAGACTTGGAGAGTAAAAAGGACAAAGACGGTTTTGGGTCATGATTTGGAAAATCCACCAAAACCTCCCTAAAAATAATACGCCGACGGTTGTAGTAAGAGCGACTTACGAACGAATCTTACCAACGGTCAAACATTTGGTGACAACAGACAAAAAATTGATTCGGCTCATATTCTCAAGTTAGTTAGGCCTTATGGTGAAATAAAGCACTGCATACTTCGTTTGGCTGAATAGCGATATATTTTCGAGAAAATCGATAATAACTGAATTTCGACCAAATGCCGGTTTTGAAGCTCAAAATTTCAGACTAATCTCGGAGCGTCGCGCCACGAATTGAAAACACTTGGACCGATAACAACTACCAAATCTTGAAAACAACATCAAAACATAGCAATTTAAGCAATTCTTGATGGTTTATTTACACAATCTAACTGAATTTAACCGACCTTCTTCTAACAAGATTAAAAATAGGTAAAAACTAACCCGTTAACCTTATTTTACTATGTGCTATACAAAATAATCGACTGAAAATCTGGATTTTGGAAGGCGAAGTGTAGTTTTTTTCGATCTCCAAAGGATTTTTTAGGGAAATGATTCAGTGCGATTTTATCAAATTTTAAAGTTGGATAAAATGAGCTGATTTGACGATGCCGTCAGTTGTTCGAAAGTGTTCACATTCAAACACAAACTCCATTGTTTCGCATTTTACATCCAATCTACATCTTATTTAATATAACATCATCTTACCGTCCATATTGCTGCATCACAAAAGGGGATTGCAGTCCTAAAGTTGTTGCATTGTTCCCTCAATAGCGATAGAACTTGGCAGGATAGTCAACACCTGATAATAATTGTTGACAAAGCGTATCTCGGGATTTCTCTATTCCCACTCCGTTGAAACACTTTGCGTAAGAGATCTTGTATAAGTCTACAACTGAACCCATTCTCAAAGACCCAGGGGCTGAGTCGATTTCAAGTTGGGGCATGAAGAGCCCGTGGGGACATTGTCTTACAAAACTAGTTCCAAACGGTCGCAGTCGTTCTGCCATCTGATTGGTGCCAGGAAATCTTTGTGTTTTTCTGCCCAATCAGAGTAACGTGTACTTTAGAAACCTTTCGTGTGTTTTAACACGGACATCTATGCGCTCAGTTGCTCGCTATGATTGTTTGGACCGTGCAACGGTGATTTGCTTGAGGTGAAAAGTTTCAGTCTCAGCACACAATGTAAGAGAGATCGATCAGATTGTCCGTGAAAATTTTACAGGAAATTATACTGAATACTTTCGCAGGTATCACGAGAGAACGTGTTTTAAAGTTTGCGAGGTTTTTATACAACACGATGGTTGAAGTCATTGATATGTCGCTTTAAACGTTAAACGACATTTAAGCTTAAATCTTTCTAGATTTTTTGCGTAATTTGCTATGACTGAAACTTTGCCAATCCCGTGAAGTTATTTCGTCGCACGGGCCACGCAGGTATGTCGAGCAACTGGCACTTTCGCCTACGTAGCTTTCTGTTTTCTGTGCGCGCCAAAATCTAATCTTCGCTTTGTAGTAAAATCGTTCACAATAGGGCCAAGGTTGCAGAGAACGTTAAGTTCGTAGACGACCTCCAGCAAGCGCTAAGAGAAAGCTTAGCTGTGTTTCCGGTTAGCTAATTAAAATCTGAACAAAAAATTATTAATGCAGTAAATGGTTTGAACCCGGGGGTAACATGTGAAGGTGTCGTCTGATCGTCCGGGTGAGTGTAGTCCTGCGAAGGACTGTTGTCGGTGGTAGTGACTGACGTTTCGACAACCTGTGCGGAAGTCATCATCAGAGTCGAGTGAATGATTGTCAAGTGGATGATCAACAATCATTCACTTGACTCTGATGATGACTTCAGCACAGGTTGTCGAAACGTCAGTCACTACCACCGACAACAGTCCTTCTCAGGACTACACTCACCCGGACGATCATACTACACCTTCACAAAAAATTATTAACGAGAACATCGTGAGGAGAGATGTTTTCGGGTAGTTACCGAAGTGGTTTGGAAAGAGTTTAATCTTTCAACTGCTGCCTACAGTGTTGAAATTCTTGAGCTGGGAAGACCACGGATTCTCTTCTAGTCCCTTGGTCATTGTCATTTCACCTCTTCTGTCGATTGTTGAAGACCAAGTTAAATACCTTTGATCATTGGGAATCGATCCGATGCTGCTTTCAATGGGAAAAACAAAACCAAAGACCAAGAAATATTGGATGGAAAGGGCGGGTTTGCTTTATTGCAAATGTCAGCTTAGTAGTACAGGGTCATCTACCCACATCTAATAAACAACAGTTTCCACGCTTAGCTTTTCTTTTTTTTCAAGCGTAGATTGGATTAGATTTTGGCACGCACGGAAAGATACGCTAGTACCAGTTGCTCGACATACCTGCGTGGCCCGTGCGACGAAATAACTTCACGGGATTGGCAAAGTTTCAGTCATAGCAAATTATGTAAAAAATCTAGAAAGATTTAAGCTTAAATCTCGTCTAACGTTTAAAGCGACATATCAATGACTGCAACCATCGTGTTGTATACAAACCTCGCAAACTTGAAAACACGTTCTCTAGTGATACCTGTGATACTATTCAGTATAATTTCTGGTAAAAATTTTCGCGGACAATATGATCGATTTCTCTTACATTGTTTGTTGAGACGGAAACTTTTCACTTCAAGCAAATCTCCGTCGCACGGTCCAAACAAACATAGCGAGCAACTGAGCTACCAGGATATATGTCCGTGTTAAAACACACGAAAGGTTTCTAAAGTACACCTTACTCTGATAGGGCAGAAAAACACAAAGATTTTCTGGCACCAATCAGATGGCAGAACGACTGCGACCGTTTAGAACTAGTCTTGTAAGACAATGTCCCCAGGGGCTCTTCATGCCCATACTTGAAATCGACTCAGCCCCTGGGTCTCCGAGGATATAACCGAACCGTGAACCAAATGTAAGCGCAATGTTGCTAGTTCAGAAACATGATTCTCACGTGCAGAATAACGCTAATTAATTCCAAATGAGGACTACTGAGATAAAACGCAAAAATAAAAAATTGGACTATGAAGCACGTGGTTTCAAGAACTAAGGTCGTCTGTTACATATACGAAACAGGAGTAAACAGTTATCTAACTCCTATCATAATTGAATGTATCATAATTGAATGTTTATGGTACTTCGGGGGATATCGATAAAGCTCATTTTAGGTATAAAAAAAAGCGAAAGATCTGCAAAGGGCATAGCCCATAATACATCACTGCAGATGTGCGACAAAGAAAAGTGTTGTGTTCGAATATTTGTTTATTTAAAGGAAGTTTTATAAGGGTCAAACCTGCAAAACCACAACTTTCGCTGAAATATTTGTAAAAGCCAACGTTCGGAATCTTTATATTTAGACTACTTCTTCTCCAGAGGCTTCTGTGCCTTGTTAAGTTACTCGTGCTGGTTGTAAGACTACGACTCACGGAGCACGTTCATATTTTTCGCACGCACCTTTTCCCGGCAGCAGTCCGAAAAAAGCTCACATCTGGAAATAAAACCATTTCTACGTAGCTCGGAACTCAAGAAACGCTTCGAGTAATCACTGCACCAGCTGACACCGCAGACTCGACTGCGAGTCGGTAAACCTACATCAAATACTTGCATTTTCGAAACAGTGGCTTTGAAAAATCAACTCAACTAGTTAGTTATTTAGTATTCTTTTCCAAGAAGGTAGCCAAATAGTGATCTATCCCCCTCAAATAAGGTCGGGTCCAAAGCTAGCAATGCATTATATGACGAAACATTATAGAGCGTGGCTGATGCGGAATGAATGCCCAATTGCTCTCAATCCGCCTTGAACAGGCAAGAAGAGGTATAATTACTGTTTCCTGTTTTCTGGATCGTCTGTTGAAGTCACAGTGCACTCTTACTATAGCTATGAACGAGCTGTAGATATCCCTATGAGGAGAACGACAAGCAATGCTGTTGCAGAGTTCACATCTTTTCTCTGCAACTCATTTTATCAGTAAACGAAAATGCCAGTTTGAAGCACCCGTGTCACATTTTCTCATAGCGTAACACCCGGTATTTCTCAATTGAGAATGTGGGTAGTACCCAAGTGAAATGATCGTCTGGGCCATCTGAGCCGTCTTATGCCGCTTATTTGAGGCATTGTCTGGAGCAGCCAATGAAATCGCTTTATGGAATAATCCACGTTCGCCCGCGAGTAACAAATTCCACAACATGCCGTCTGGTAAGCCTTCAGCGAGATAGTGGTTTTTCTTCGTGAGGAAATACATTGGCGAAACGTACTCGTATCTCAGATGAACAGAGAGGTCTTTTAGAGCGGTTTTTTGCAGGAGGGATGGTTGGAACGGCAACCATGTACAAGGAGATGGTTTTAAAAGCGTCAACGGACACTGGTTTGACGAAGGCACAAGTCCAGGTAAGCTTATTAAATCATTTGGTTAACCTCGGCTGTAGCTTTATACCAGGTTGTGCCGCATTTTATCTCAATAATTCCACAAATCAAACAAAACTAGCAATTCGTATACATCGTAGATGCATTTATATGTCAATAATAGCCTAACGCTTAAAGTTAATTGGATGTTATTTAGATCGTGATGAGGTACAGTTTCTATACTATCAGACAGTTAACTCTGCTTTAATTACTCAAGCTCAAGATCATTCACGTTCATCATACATGTGTATTTGCATTTCAAGGTAATCCATCGATTTCTAAAATTTAAGGTTTTTATTTGAAAACATTAAAAACATAAGAAGATCATATGCAAAGAGAACATCCAATAAATTAACGCGGAAGTTTTATTGAAATCTGATGACTACATTGGCCGTCACCGAAATTATGCACCAATTAATTAAAATTTAGACAGCTCTGAAACACGATTTGACTTTTACTTTCTGTGTTATCCACGTTGCCATTCTTGTGTGACAGAGTCACTTAGGCTTATTTCCTACTTAAAACATGTTTGTTCTGTTTATTCTATTTTATGGAATTTTAGCGATTTGTTAGTAATGTGTTAATTCTGTTAGTAATGTGTTAATTGTATTATTCCTTTAACTGCCGATTTCCCTTATGTAATTCCTGTTTAATTGCCGATTTCCCTTATGTAATTCCTGTTTAATTAATCGCTCCTAGCCCAAATTTGGTTTTAAGTTATTTTTACCTTTTCCTGTATTTTACTATAAGTTACAACTGTTTGCTCGGTGAGTTCAGTTGATTTGTTGCCTTCCTGAGAGTGTCTTTAAAGCGGATTCTAAGCTATACTAGCTTTTGGTATGTTTCAGTATTTTATGTTTGTTTGAGCCCTAAGCTTAGCATGTAGTTGTTTCCATTGTATTTTTGTAGTGATTTTCGGGTTAGAATTTGCTTAGTTTAGCCACATACTCTTTTTATCTTACTACTGTATCTTATTTATTTTCTCTGCTATATGAACTTCAATTGTTTTCGTTTAGCAGCTGTAATATTTTGCTTACCTGCTTCCAATTCATTGTTGCTATGATTCCTGTGTTTTCAGAACCAAATTATGGGTTCATTACACTAGTAATTTCATTTTCTCCTTTCACTGTTTTATACTGTATTAGCTCAAGTTGTAATATTAAGCCTAGCTTGTAATCTTTGTTGAATTCATGCCTGGTGTAGCAATCACTATTTTTGATAGTTTCTGTCACACAATTTCCTGTTTTCAAGTACTTTGTTTGTTTCCTTTCTTTACTGAATTATTTCTGTCTGTAGGTTATCTTTTACTGTTAAGTACTTTTTCCTAAGTCATTTTAATCTTGCTACATCATTTGGCTCATTGGAACTTTGTTTTCTTATTTATTGTTTAGTGTCACTCGTTCCCGTTTTTTTTATTTTACCGTTGCATTTATTTGCTGTGTAATAAACTTGTAAATCTTCCCTCGGATCTTTTGTTCTTACGTCGACCGTTTTGGCCGTCTTACACTTGTATCATAATAATATTTTTGACTGATACCATCATTAAATTTGGCAACAGCTGGTATTGTTTGTAAAATATTTTTCGTCTTTTCCAATAAACTTGCGTGTCACTTCCTGTCTCGATTAGGCTCTTCTACATGCGGGTGGAAGCCAACATGAAATTATAATTTGTAATTAATGAATAAAATTTTTTTTTATTTGTTTTGTTTTGTTTTGTTTGACTACAACTGTACGAATTTAAGATAGTTGTATTATTATTATTAGTGTTTTTATTATGCAAACCCACAAGCTCATTTTGTCAAAGCAAGGTTTGGTTTATCCTAGGTTAGGAAGAAGTAGAGGGTGTCTGTTGTAGGTCTAATAATAATAATAATAATAATAATAATAATAATGATAAAGGAGTTTCCATAAAGAGCGGTTACCGGCGGTCTACCGGTACCTGTAGGACCTCTTCCTGCCATCTGTTTGGATTTCACTAGTGAAAATAAAAAGTGATTTTAGTGGTCACAGCTGTCAATTAGACCTTCAGTGGCCGCTTATAAGTATTGTTATTGAAACCCCTGATAATAACACCTTTATTTAGACACGATAGTGTTTAGAGCTGAACAGCCTGTGGGGTTGTGTATAAATCCAAATAAACTGTAAATGAGGTAAATTCAAATGATTATGGTTTTTGAGGAAAGGGGAAAACTGGAGTACCCGGAGAAAAACCTCTCAGAGCAGAGTAGAGAACCAACTAACTCAATCCACTTACGATGCAGGGTCCAGGAATAATACCCAGAACACATTGGTGGAAGGCGAGCACTCTCACCACTACGCCAACTCTGCTCCCTCTGTCTGTTGTCTAAAGCATATTAGATACTATATTCAAGCATGTACGAATACTGTAACTAGTGGCAAGGCATTATTGCAGTATTTCTCAATAGTTCTGATGCATACCTCCTCTTTCTCCTCTCCTCTTCCTTTTTCCTCATGATAACACATTTTATGGTCTTTGATCAAAATTAATATAATTAAAAATAGTTTATGCATGTTTATTCAGCTGTCATCAGTGATAATTATTACTAATTTTAGCATAATGAGTAATATAACACTTACACTGAATGATTTTTGCAGAAGTGGTCGGGAATCAGAAAAGAAAAAGGCCACAAGTATCATCTTCTTCTGCAGATGCCACATTAAAAAGATTCAAAGGTGTCTAAGGACCAAATTCTTACAATTTATTTTGTGCTGAATTCTTTAAGACAGGTACTTGTATTAGAAGGAAAATATATTTGATTTACAGATACTCAGTCATTTTCTTACAATGCTGATATTGTCATTATTTTTCATTTCAGTCCTGTTTTATCCATACTTACTACATTGTATAGGTGCAGTCAGTTGTGGCTTAATGTAAGTTATAAGTAGGAATTAGCATTAAATACAGCTGTAGGTATGGCCCTGGATTCAAATACTTTTTAAAGCAGGGATAAAGACGATATCGTTAAAAGACGAAAATTGACAGTTCACAGACAGGTTTATAACAATCCATTACTACAGATTGTTAAGACCCTAGATAGTTTTCCAGCCTGGAAAATCAAGTGCACAGCTGCCTATTTCCCCCTGGCTTCCAGCTATTATCTACATTCCTTGTCAAACCTGAGTTTTTGGTTTCATGTTTGTTTTTATGTACACTATACTCACATGTAAATCGATAGCAACACTGTAAGGATCACAAATTTCTCAAATTAATTCAAAGTTTACTGTTTAATGTAATGGTTATGAGTTCTTGTAAATGCACAGTGTTTGTGCAGGAGGTCAAGGGTTTGAGCCCCGGCCGGACCAACACTCAGGGGCTTAAAATAGTTGAGAAAGATATGCTACCTTTCTATAACATAAAGAAATGTTTAGATATTCTAGTTTTCTTGGATAGGTACAATGAAATGGAGGTCCTGTCTCCTGCAGCGTTAGGGGCAGGAGACGTTAATTTCCCATGCACCAGAATACTGTGTGATGGATGTCCTCCCTTGGGGTGGGATGGGTGGTAAACAGGACCCCCATTGATACCAGTGTTTACAACACTGAAGGGGCTATCCTGTATGTCTACTCTAGACTCTCTTCCAGATAGGAGGGGGTCTCAGGACAAATACGTGTATACATGCATACCAATACAAGTTGATCCAGCACTGCCTGACAAATGACTAAAACCTGTATAATGGGTTGTAAGTAATGTCAGTTGCATACAACCCATTATGTTGTATAATGCGTAATGTCATGATTAAGTATTGTTACTGCTTGACATCATAGCTATTAATATTAGGAACAATGGTTTTGATTTGTGTTATTGTAGCCTATAAAAGTAATTGTTTTCTCACTCAGACATTCTTTTCAGAACTGCTCTAGCTTGCATGAAGTTTTGGAAAGGAAACAGGCCTTTCATTGATACCTTGACATTTTTCAAGTGGTCAAATGTAGGCTTTATTGCAGATCACAATACAATTTATAATTATTTTGAATCATCAATGTGTTGATAGCTCATTGTTGGGAAATGACTGATCTTTAATTTAGTAATCAGTAAGTGTTATGTGGCTGTAATGTGGTCTTGACTGACATCAATGCATGTGATTAGTGCACTTGGTCATATATTTTTCATGAATCATATATGTTCTTTTACTGAGTTGCAGATGAATGTAAAGGTCTTACCTACCAACAGAAGAATAAGAAAGCATCTGAAAAGTGGTGAGAAAGAAGTGACATGGAGAAAAAAAAGTTTGTGGATTCTGCAAAAGTTAATAAAGAATTAAATGTCAAAGTATCAGAACTCACGGAGGAGCAGAAAAGAAAACTAATTGATAGACACAGAAAGAAACTTTTGGAAGAGGTACTATTAATACAGCTGTGTATGTTCACCCTGATAGAGTTAAGATGCCTACCTTCAAAAAACATTAATAATACTAACGGTAATTATGAGTTATTCATATTGAGCATTTCCTTAGGGGATTTAAAAGAAGTATTTTCGGGTCAGACCTATATCTTAATAATTAAGACTGAAGATAATATAACCTTTTTAATTGCCTTATTTTATTGCATGTATAGATCCTGGTTCTTGAAGATTTGGGTTGTCAGACATCCACATTATACCTGGATATCAGTGGTGAAATGTACAACCTTGGATCTAGGGCTGGAACAGCATTTCTTGCAACTAATCAAGAGATAAACATAAAATTTCGAGAATATTTTGGTAAGAAGACAATATTTGCTTTCAAACAGTGAAATTTTATGTGACAAGTTCACCATAATTATTCACTTTGAGTGAGGTTAAGAATATGGAATCGAGTGTACTATTTTGCATTTTAAACCAAAGATGGCATCTGCAGCCAATATCCTAATTGTGGATTGTGGCCATATAATAGATGATAGGTTCTTAACCAACACTTGATCAACCGTTTTCCTCCCCAGTCCTGCCTCTCTCTTGTTTTATAGTGTACATTGTGTATATTTTCTAGTGTTTGATTGCCCTCGCCTTAGCAGGCAATACATTAAGATTTTAATAAAGCAATTACCCTATATGAGTTACCCTTACAAACAGAGCACTGCAGATATTTCATTCACTGTTTAAGGTTTGCCATTTTGTGGGAAAACTGGAACATAAAACATCCTTTTTGTGGGTGTTGGTGGACCTCGTGAAGTGTCCATTAATGGAAGCTAAGAACTATGAAAAATGAATGTAACAGTTTGGCACTTTGTTTCAAGGAAGGGAGCATGTCTTCAAGAGCTGCATCAAAGATGATGTTAATAAGTAAGATCAAGATGCGGACACTGCTGTGATCTTAGCAAACAGGACAATGTCTTGATTGAGTCACCTATATAACAATTTTGCCATCTACCTTAGAGTCTGAGACAAGGAATTTCAGTGAGGGGTTGCATCTCATGGGACTACAGTACAAAACCCTATTTGACAGGGACTGGTTTTGATACCAAGAATAATTTATTTTCAAGTACTCCAGAGTTTTTAAACATTAATGTTATAGGTGTTGTGACTTTTTCAAAATTATGGTACATGTATGTAAGTTGAACCACAAAGAAGTGTATGGGCCATTTAATAGAATCCTCATGTGAAACTTACATGTAGCTACCATTTATATCTTGTTTACATATTAAGGCTGTTGTTCACTTTCTGTTTTATAGGTGCAAATAATCAGCAATTTACTATTGCTCATGTGCAAGACCTTTTCAACAAGAAATACAGTATTTAAAAAACTGCAGAAGTTGTCATTAAACAACCACGTTTTGTATGTAACTGATGGTTTGAGTTACAAATGGAATGTACTAAAGGAATGTAAATTTCAGTTTAATGCATGTATGAATTATTTCAGAAATAGAATTTTTCTGGTTTAGTTAAGAAACAGAATTAATTACAGTGATGTTTTAAATAATGATCAAGTACTGGGAAAGAACATTATCCGCACTGCCCATGGCCCTCTTTACTTTGAGTGTTGTGCAAATTTGCATTCTGGGGAGCCATTTTGTTTACCAGGGGCCATTCGCTCTGTTATTTTAGTTACACTTAGTCAACAAGGATTGTGTACTGTGTAAAAAGGGCTCAGTTAAGGACCAAAACAGTTACAGTAATTACTTCCTCAAAGACATGGCTTTTGCTAGAATGTTATGAATAATTTGTTGTTTTTCTACTGAGGCCAACTCAAAACCAAAATTCACTGCTAATTTTTTACTTAGATATGCAAACATTTGTAAGTAGCGAGCAGAATGGTCATGAGTGAAAGTTGTCTAAAGTTCCATCATCTGCCTTAGTTGAGCTCTGAAGGAAGTCTTAGGGTAATAATTTACTGTAAGTAAATTTAAGGTATTTTTGCAGTCACAAATTTGATTAATTAAAATTTATTAAATTAATTTGCTGAACATTTCACTGATAAATGAACTTTAAAATCCCTCCATCTGGTTTGAAATCAGGCTAGATTGCTGTATCAAAGTTAGGTCAATTTAATTCCATAAAGGTATAACCAAAATGCAACTGTTCATTCACATCATGCCGCATTAGACCAATCAATGGAAATGAAATCATTGATCAATTTAGCTACATTACAATAAAATGTTAAATAGTATAATCTAAGTGAAGAGAATGACCCAATATTGATTCTAGAACCTAAGTGATAATAATTAGCCTAAGAGAATACACTCTTGATTGAAATGCCAAGACCAAGTATTATGCTGGAGCCAGAAAGTGTTTTGTTAATGAAAGTCATTTAACCCTTTAAGCATACTTTTGAATGTTAACTCTATAGTTCATTTTCAAGGAATTGCTTTTTCTTTTGCTTTTATTTGCTTTTTCTTTAAATGCCTTAAAGGTTGTATTAATTTATTGTTTTGTCATGTGTAAATTTTAAGACGTCTAAATATAACATCAGAAATGGTGAAGTTACACTGGGGAAAGGCCTTTCTGGAACTGATGTTTTTAAGTTTTCTTTTTTAATCATATTGTAGACCTGTGGAATTGTCTTCCACTACACATTAGAATGATTGAATCTTTCTCATCATTTAAGAACAGTATTAATGAATTTTATCAAAACAAATTTAATGGAAATAAGGATAGATTTTTGTAATTAATTATTAATTATTGTCATGTTAATTATACTATTTGAGCTACTATATTATACGTAAAAATTTTTTTTCTCTTCGTTGAGGCAGTTTATTTTTATGAGGAATCTTCGAATTCTGTATAAACTGACCTAATTATTCAGATCTTTTGAATTTTTTATTTTTTAAATAATCATTAATTTATCTTTAATTTGTATATTATGTTAAGACCTGTATAAATAAAATTGAGTATATTAAAAAATTAAATTAAATTGTTACTGCGGACTTGTCACGTATTGGATTAAAACAACACATCATTTATCTTTAATGCTCTCCACTGAACAAGTTTCATATCAGTATATTAAGTGTACTTCACCAGGACCGAACTTATATGGTTTATATTCTTATGAAACGTAGCCATAGTAAAGTCACTTTGAATTTGGTGATTCGTTGCAAATAATTTCACAACTATAAAATATCGTCGTTTAATTAATACAAATCACCTTTGAGGGAAAATTTCCTTGGTTTCTTCTCATTATTTCTTTTCTGATAGTAAATATCTGCTGTTTTTTAAAAAAAATTGAATTGTACTGTATTGAATTAATTATATTCAATGTGAGAGCAATCGTGCGTTCGGAGAAAAGAGAAAGGCAAATCACTGATGGACACTAATAGCTTTGACCTTAGTTTGAGCTGAACAATCAACTCTGATTTTACAGTTACGAAGCTAACTACACTTGCTAGGGAGATTATTTTTAGTAGCATTAAATATTTATTTCTTTTTTGGATAGATTGTAAAGATTGTGATAACTGTCAATCATACAGTTGTTCATGACTTTTTTGATGAGGTATTTTACGTCGCACCGATTTTGAGCTTGTCGCTTGTTTTCAAAGATGGAACACTTGGCAGGTCTGAATGGGACCTCCTTTTGAAATTCAGCTGAGATTTTGGATGCCACGCTCAGAGGTCGTATGGCGACAACCATAATCCAACATGTATCGTTAATAACTGCAATGTATTATGTCATAAATACGCCAGTCTGATACTGAGTCGTCGCTGCAAACACAGGACATAACTTTAGATATAGGGTGGGTGAAGAGCAAAGAAAATGACTAATAAAACAGGGTTGAGTGAGCCACTGGCTACCCCCAAATTTCATATATTTAGAAAATATAAACAGAAAAATGAGGTTGATTTCGCGAGGTTCCAGTGATTACCTGTACACCCCGCACTAACAGGCCGGTTAATGACCCCAATTTTCCAAAAATTAGAAAATAGCTGAAAACGGGGTTGTTCTTGCGAAGTTTCCAGTGATTACCTATACCCCCCACCAAAACACCGGTGAATGACCCCAATTTTCAGACATCTAGAAAATAACGAAAAACAGGGTCGAGTTCAGAAGTTTCCAGTCATTAGAATACTCAGACGATTTGGATGTACAAGACGTCGGCGTGGAAGTAATTTGAATGAGGTGGTAGAAGCAGTCGAGGAGGAACTCAAGGGGAGTGGAAGCCTTCTCGGATATCGAGCAATGCATCAGAGACTCATCAATCAGCACGGTCTTGCTACTACGAGGGAAGTCGTTCGACATGTTTTGAGGGTTTTTGATCCTGAAGGGGTGGAGCATAGGTCACAGCATAGACTACGACGACGAATTTACAGGTGTAAAGGACCAAATTACTTATGGCACATTGACGGCTACGACAAACTAAAACCGTTTGGATTCTGCATTCATGGTGCAATTGATGGCTTTAGTCGAAGGATCCTATGGCTGGAGGTTGCATCTTCGAACAACGACCCTCGTATAGTAGCTCAATATTTCTCAGACTATGCAAGACAGTTAGGAGGTACGGAAAGGATTGTACGTGGAGATAGGGGATCTGAGAAAAGGAACTTAGCAGCTACTCAGCGTTTCTTTCGGCGGTCCATGAGTGACGACTTTGCAGGTGATAAAAGTTTCATGTATGGGAAATCTACAGCAAACCAAAGAATTGAAGCATGGTGGGGACGTTTGAGGCAAGGATGTGCAGAATGGTGGATTACATTTTTTAAGGACTTGAGAGATTCTGGTTTGTATCCCGATGATGATATAATACACCGCGAATGCCTGAAGTTCTGTTTCATGGATGTCATACAAAGTGAACTACACACAGCTGCACTGGAATGGAATGTTCACCGAATTCGACCGTCTAGCAATGTGGAATCTCCGTCGGGAAAGCCAGATGTACTCTACTTCGTTCCAGCATCAGCTGAGACTCAAGATTACATGACTCCTGTTGACATCGACGAAATCGAAATCGCACAGGATACGTGTGCCGAGCAACCACAAGCGAAAGGATGTCCCTACTGTAAAGAGCTCTGCGATCTAATCATGGAGGATGAAGGTCTAGAGCCAGCTACAACAGCAGAGGAAGCTCTCCAACTCTACTTAGATCTACTGGACCATATTAATGCCATACCATAGAAGAATGGTTGAATTTCATTCCTGTTCACAGGCTACCCAGCATGAGCAGTGTTTTTGGTACACTCAAAAACAAAGCTTTGTATGCGGTTAGTTAAGGAGCTATGTTAGGTTCGCAAATATTCAGTTTGGCCAAATGTACATTGCAAGGTATTTATTAAACAACAACAAACATATGAAACATATGTGTGAACTGCGGTTATGAGATGAAACATATGTGTGAACTGCGGTTATGAGATGAAACATATGTGTGAACTGCGGTTATGAGATGAAACATATGTGTGAACTGCGGTTATGAGAATTCGGTCGAATGCGGTTTACTCATAACCGCAGTTCACACATATGTTTCATATGTTTGTTGTTGTTTGATTTATCATCTACGGGTTTATGTCGAATTAATTTGATGGCCTGCTCCCAGTTGGCTTGTTAGCTCAATTGGTAGAGCGCTGCACTAGTATCGCAGAGGTCAGTGGTTCGAATCCCGTACAGGCCTGAAATTTTTTTCAGGTCTGATTTTCACTATTGCTCAAATAGTGCTTTACTGCGAAGGATCGTGCTCATATACGTAAGGTATTTATTGTTGGTCAGATCTAATGCCGCTATCATTTTGTAGCTGGATACCGAGCCACACAAGTAAATAAATTAAAAATGCTATTTGAAATCAACTTTATTTCTTCTCTGTTTCCAACATGTTTTCTAAATGTGGAAAGGAACTTAAACTCTTGACACTAAGAACGGATTATTTTCATTCATAAACTACACACCTGTGGGGGAGAGAAATTGCCTGACCCACCATTCACACTCTTTACAGTACAGTGTATTGTAAAGATATCATCTGGCCTGGTTATTCGAAATCTATGAACTCAACAAGGTAGAACAGCAAAGTCAATAGCAGGTAACGAACTATTTTCCATTCTATTTTCCATTTTCCATTAAACCGCCTCCCGGTTAGCTCAATGGATAGAGCGCTGGACTGATGTGCGGGAGGTCGAGGGTTCGAGCCCCGGCCGGACCAACACTCAAGGTCTTAAAATAATTGAGAAGAATATGCTGCCTTTCTATAACATCAAGAAATGGTTAGATATTCTAGTCTTCTCGGATAGGGATGAATAAATGGAGGTCCCGTCTCCTGCAGGGTTAGGGGTAGGAGACGTTAATTTCCCACGCACGAGATTACTGTGTGATGGATGTCCTCCCATGGGGTGGGATGGGTGGGTTGTTGTCTTACGTTTCATACATGAGCCTCTGGCTCGGGCAATATGGGTAACCATGCCCCGCGTAAAGACATTAAACTTTGATTACTGATTACTGATTACTGATTCTGTTTTAAAAGTGTTATGTTAACACAACCTATCAGAGTACACATGAATGACATGTATAAAAAGAAAAGAATAATTAATCCCCTATTGCAATGAGCAGCATTATCCTTATTATCTCAGTGCAAGTATGTCGCCCCCGCAAACCAAACCAAGAGCTTGCAAATCTCCATCTGTTGCCATCCTCACAGCTGTAAAGTCCATCTGTAGTAAGGAAAAATGAGTTTATCTTAGAGAAAAGTATGGAGTCAAACTAGTCAAGTAAAATAAGCCACTTGAGGTGTAATACGAATACGTAAACTGTGAAAAAAAATACATAAAATACTTGCAGGTCCTATGGGTACATTTCCCAAGATAAGAAACACAAAAAGGAAAAATGGCAACAGATACTATAGAATAATACATGGATGTACACAGATATGGAAGTGCTCAACTCAATATATCATGTACAGCAAACAAATAAGATCTTGAGTTTATATGGAATTTCTCTGCAAGTGTTCAACTTAATATATCAAGCAGTAAATAAGTAAGATCTTGAGTTAAATACAAGAGGAGAAATTCCATATGTATACAAGCAACATTTGCCGTATATCATGTTCAACATGTACATGCCATATATCAGGCCCAACATTTGCCCTACATCAAGTTCATCTACTTTGGAATGTTTCATAAATTAGTGGGCAAAGGACTACATGCTTGTCCAATTTGGAAGCAATTAAATTTAAAAAAAAAAAACTTTTTTCTCTCATCCAATTATTTCCAAATCAATTACTTTGGATTCTAGGAATGATAAATAGCTACCAATATAAAAATTATTTTGTATGCAATGAAATTAACCTCACTAAACTCGTTAGGGAGTAAAATTTCTTTCAAATTATTAACTCAAAACCGAGGTTAGTCTGGCTAGTTTTAATACTCACAAAAAAAATTTAATTGGGAGCCATTTATGAAAAGGGTCAAAACTATTCCCAGTGAAGCACAAATAACCGTCCCATCTTGAAGTTAAATGATTAAAGGTTTCTCGAAAGTAAACCAGACGTAACAAGAAGGTAAGGAAAGTGTAAACAGACAATCTGAGGTATCAAATTTAAGTGCGCCACAATCTCGAGTCTAGTACAGGAAACAGTTCTCAACGAATTCTTACCCTTTCGTCTTTAAACTGTTGGCAAAAGCCATCTTTAATCCCACGTTCTTCTTTTAAAAAATTGAAAACCTAAAGAGAGCTTATTATGTATAAAAAAGGTCACACTGCCGAGGCCTACAAAAGTATTTTTGGCATACCTCAGACTAGTACAATAACCATTCTTGGTCTCACGTTTCAGCCGAACTGCAAATTCAGTACTCACCTAAAAGAAAAGTTAGGTAAAGCTAATAAAGGGTTATACGTTATCAGATGCCTCCGCAAGGAAGGATGTAGCCAAGCAGAAGTAGATGTTTTATTTAATTCCATTGTCCTACCTAATATCACTTATGCTCTATCTGTGCATGGGGCCTCTGAGTCAGAGCTAACTATAGCCCAGCAGTTTTTAGATCGTTGTTTTAAACGTAAATACATATCTAAGAAATTAGTGATAGGTGACTTACTTAAAACGCAAGATCACAAAATTTGTCGCAAGGTTTCAACTATCCTGAGCCATCCTCTTAGAGCCTACTTCCCTGAGACCAAGATCACGAGGTATAATTTGAGAAATAAATCCCCTGTCATGCCCGCTATTCGCACAAACCGTTTTAAGAATACATTTTTTAATAGAATTGTTTTTAAGTATAATGTAGCTTTGTGAAAGTGTACTTCCTGTATTAGATGTAACATAAGATATGTAATTTTATCTTTTGAACAATAAAGACACACAAGACACACAAGACACACAAGACACACAAGACACACAAGAATGCAGCCAAATATAAGTTTTTGTACCTTCAGCATTTCTAATTTGAACGAATGACAGGAGAAAGTGTCAAAATACCTGGTTCGGACCTCCGAAACAAGCTGCTCTTTTAGAGAATTTATGGCAAGTAATTCATGGCAGTCTCCATATAGACTCCCTGTTACCCAGTCTCCATATAGACTCCCTGTTACCCATTCTCCCTGTGTACCCTATGTACCCTGTGTACCCTGTGCACCCTGTGCACCCTGTGCACCCTGTGCACCCTGTGCACCCTGTGCACCCTGTGCACCCTGTGCACCCTGTGCACCCTGTGCACCCTGTGCACCCTGTGCACCCTGTGCACCCTGTGCACCCTGTGCACCCTGTGCACCCTGTGCACCCTGTGCACCCTGTGCACCCTGTGCACCCTGTGCACCCTGTGCACCCTGTGCACCCTGTGCACCCTGTGCACCCTGTGCACCCTGTGCACCCTGTGCACCCTGTGCACCCTGTGCACCCTGTGCACCCTGTGCACCCTGTGTACCCTGTGTACCCTGTGTACCCTGTGTACCCTGTGTACCCTGTGTACCCTGTGTACCCTGTGTACCCTGTGTACCCTGTGTACCCTGTGTACCCTGTGTACCCTGTGTACCCTGTGTACCCTGTGTACCCTGTGTACCCTGTGTACCCTGTGTACCCTGTGTACCCTGTGTACCCTGTGTACCCTGTGTACCCTGTGTACCCTGAGTACCCTGTGTACCCTGTGTACCCTGTGTACCCTGTGTACCCTGTGTACCCATGTGTACCCTGTGTACCCTGTGTACCCTGTGTACCCTGTGTACCCATGTGTACCCTGTCTACCCTGTCTACCCTGTCTACCCTGTCTACCCTGTCTACCCATGTGTACCCTGTGTACCCTGTGTACCCTGTGTACCCTGTGTACCCTGTGTACCCGTGTGTACCCTGTGTACCCTGTGTAACCTGTGTATCCTGTGTACCCTGTGTACCCTGTGTACCCATGTGTACCCTGTGTACCCTGTGTACCCTGTGTACCCTGTGTACCCATGTGTACCCTGTGTACCCTGTGATGGTAAGGCCGAGAAAAAGAAGAGAATAACTTTTACACCACCATCATTGAAGAGGCGGCGAACAGCAGATATTCTGGAGGATGAGGGATATAATTTGCAGCCCGGACCATGGACACTCGAAGAGAGCTGTCTTTTAGACTCCGTTGAGTCATTTATTTCGAACACGTGTGTTCTCCCAAGCTACAGAAATATATCAATATTGTATAATTTTGTGAGCAAGAGTCTGCTTGGAAATAATATACAGTTGACTACAGTCACCTCTAAAACAGAGAGGCAAATTCAAGGAAAACTAGAATTTTTAAGAAAAAAACATTTCGTTCTAAAAAATCTTTACTATGGTATTTCAGTTCTTGATAACCAAGGAAATTCGGACTGATTGTTCTATTACCATATCAAATGGTACTATCTAAAAGACAAATATAGTAAACATCGAGCAGTCTTGACTTCCGCCATTATGTTTAGAAAAAACTATTGCTTTTGAAACTATTTTCAGTGTATTAAGAATCCAAATAATTTTAAAGGCTTATTGTGTGAAATTCAAGATATTCTTTTAAGGCAACAAAATCGCGCGAGGATGTGATGGGCAATGGGCAACACACCCCTTAATTGTCTGTGTAGTACTCAGTTGCCTAGTAAATCAAAATCGCCTTTCAGATCACTCAGTCTTTCAGTCAGGTCGAAGCTAGCACAAAGTTTTATCTGCTAACCAATAAACTTCGTTGATCATACATTGTGGCCTGTGTTTCCATCTGATTGAATATAAAGTGGACACTGTTTTGCAATACGCACAAACTATTAGCTAGCTGCCATAAATCACTCATAAAAGTTAGCGTTATATTAATCTGGTCTTTAATCAAGGGTAAACATAATTTTGAATTGCATTAATTCCACATTCCAACTTCGACATTTTGTTATGTCGTAACTCATTTCGGGATACAATGATTCGCAACTGTAATTAATTTGTAACAGAAAAAACGTAAATCATAAGTATATCGTTAAATTATTCTCTTAATTTCTTCCTTTGTACCCCTATATGAGCGTAATTAATTGAAGTGGAATGGTTGGGGAACCATTCGTCCAATTTCTGTTAGCTTTTTTGACGTAAGCGTGCACAACGTTCAATTTGAACTGACCGACCAATCATTCCGGGGGGACTCCCATATAAAAAGGACTGGGATGCTCGTTGTCTCGCTTAGGGCTGTAAATTTGAAGATAATGGTCTCACTTTGGGTGTTCTGGGAAAAAATTGAGTTAAATTTAGCTGTAAGGGTATCTTTTATGTTTGCACACGATGAAAAATATATTTAAAAATCACAGGAACCAATTGCTCCAGGCTTTATTTACTCGATTCATATCATTAAAGATTGAAATGGTCTCATTTAGGGGTCCAAAACGGTTGGGCCACGCATACATTTCCCTCCTTTAGGATTTTATTTCAAAATTCCAGACGAGCATCCCAGTCCATTTTATATGGGATTTCCCCCCGGGCTAATAAAATCATAATAAGTTATTCATAATTCATTTGTTCAAAACGTACAAAACGGGATTGTGTTCGGCCAGAGAGCTTCCATTCATTCCAACTGATGTTTGCCAGGTTTCCTGTATATACACAGGCTACACTTGGCTATACATGAATATACTTGGGTATACATGAATATACAGGGTGTAGAGGGTACACAAGGTAGACAGGGTATACGAGGTATACAAGGATATACATGATATACATGGGTACAAAGTGTACACACGGGTAAACAGGGTACACAGGGTACACAGGGTACACAGGGTACACCGGGTGCACAGGGTACACAGGGTACACTGGGTACACACGGGTACACAGGGTACACAGGGTACACAGGGTACACAGGGTACACAGGGTACACACGGGTACACACGGGTACACAGGGTACACAGGGTACACAGGGTACACAGGGTACACAGGGTACACAGGGTACACACGGGTACACAGGGTACACAGGGTACACACGGGTACACAGGGTACACAGGGTACACAGGGTACACAGGGTACACAGGGTACACACGGGTACACAGGGTACACAGGGTACACACGGGTACACAGGGTACACAGGGTACACAGGGTACACAGGGTACACACGGGTACACAGGGTACACAGGGTACACACGGGTACACAGGGTACACAGGGTAAACAGGGTACACAGGGTACACAGGGTACACAGGGTACACAAGGTACACAGGGTACACAGGGTACACAGGGTACACAGGGTACACAGGGTACACACGGGTACACAGGGTACACAGGGTACACACGGGTACTCAGGGTACACACGGGTACACAGGGTACACAGGGTACACACGGGTACACAGGGTACACAGGGTACACAGGGTACACACGGGTACACAGGGTACACAGGGTACACAGGGTACACAGGGTACACAGGGTACACAGGGTACACAGGGTACACAGGGTACACACGGGTACACACGGGAACACAGGGTACACACGGGTACACAGGGTACACAGGGTACGCAGGGTACACAGGGTACACACGGGTACACAGGGTACACAGGGTACACAGGGTACACACGGGTACACAGGGTACACAGGGTACACAGGGTACACAGGGTACACAGGGTACACAGGGAGAATGGGTAACAGGGAGTCTATATGGAGACTGGGTAACAGGGAGTCTATATGGAGACTGCCATGAATTACTTGCCGAATTTATGTTGTTTATCGGGAATGCAACCTAGCCTGCGTGCCACTCAGCCCAGCTAGGTAGCCAGGCAGCTAAGTCGCAAGAAAGTAGCAAGAAAGTCGCAGCTAAGTCGCAAGAAAGTAGCAAGAAAGTCGCACCTAAGTCGTAGGAAAGTAGCAAGTCGCAGATAAGTCGCAAGAAAGTAGCAAGAAAGTAGCAGCTACGTCGCAGCTAAGTCGCAAGAAAGTAGCAAGTCGTAGACAAGTCGCAAGAAAGTAGCAAGAAAGTCGCAGCTAAGTCGCAAGAAAGTAGCAAGAAAGTCGCAGCTAAGTCGCAAGAAAGTAGCAAGAGAGTCGCAGCTAAGTCGCAAGGAAGTAGCAAGAGAGTCGCAGCTAAGTCGCAAGAAAGTAGCAAGAAAGTCGCAGCTAAGTCGCAAGAAAGTAGCAAGAAAGTCGCAGCTAAGTCGCAAGAAAGTAGCAAGAAAGTCGCAGCTAAGTCGCAAGTGAAAAAAAAGAGAGGAAAGTGTATGTCCCTTTGAAGCCACCGTAGGTTGCCACCATATTTTGAAAATGTGCGATTTTTGGCTACATTTCCTCTTAATCCCAAGGCCCGCGAAGCAGATTTTCAATTGGGGGGGCTAATGCGAACGCTTTAGCGTGAGCAACCAGGTAGGGGAGCCGGGGTCATGCTCCCCCGGAAAAATTTGAAATTAAAGTCTTCTGAAATGGCTAGAAATGGATCTAAAACTGCCAAAAGTGCATCTGTTCACTTGAGACCAATATTTGTTTGCCCTGGAATAGAGGTTTCCCAAAAGAGAGTTTTCTCTGCATATTTTTTCTCTAGCTGTGTGCTTAACAGATTTCTTTCTCTCTTTGTACTTCTGTAAAGTTTTCCTGTAGAGGATCCGATGCATTGAGCTCTGTTGCTGACATTTTTACCCACCAAGGAAAGTGTGTTTATATTTAATCTTATTTGAGTTCCCAGTTCTCAACTGAAAGTAGGAGATCAAGGTGCAATATACAACAGAGAGGACAATGATATGCATGATAAATGATCATGAGATTCTTAAGGCAATGAAAAAGATGGTTTTCATGAAGATGTCTTTTAGATAGTTTATATAAACAGATATACATGTATGTTTGCTTTTAGAATTGTGTTGATGCTTTTTATATGCTAAAGTTTGACAAAAAAGTGGCAGCTATAATGGGCCCATTTAGTTGTGTAAAGCTTTGTGTTAGCCACTGTGAAAGGTTATGTTTTGCGATCTGCAGTAAAAAATAAATATTTTAATCACACCACAAAAAGTTTGCACCAGCAGGGATTTTTTTCTAGATGTAAAATTAATACATAATGCACCCTTAACCCTTTATTTCCCAAGATTCCTTTAAACTAGTAATTCTCTCTACTTTCCTCTGCATAGATCCTGATGATGTCAGTTTGGAGAATTCAGTGTTGGATCAACTATTTATCCCCCAACTGATATTTTCCTTTATTCTCATCACTTCTTGATACTGTATTTATTTGATATTGTAAGGAGAAATTCTCTCCCAGTTACTCGTAAGAATTACATGTAAAGGGTTTAAATAACAACCATTTAATTTTGTACTTGAAAATAATTTTGTTTTTATAGAGAATAATTCTGTTCTGCTTGGCTTTGGCCAAAGATTAATCATATAAAAATAATAAATAGTTCTGCAATGATATCTCTGACTGGTAGTTAAAGTAATAATAATTCTCTAGGGGTGACAATGGTCCCAAGTTATACAAATCAGTGCAATCTGGTATGTGTTAAAATTCAATCATGATGCTCTTGGCATAGTAATGTAAAAATAAAAATAAAAAAATGCATGAAAATGAATCAAATGTTGTGATGTAATTGTCAGTAATACGTATCACCTAAAAAAAAATTGGTGAGCTGTTTTTGCCCTTGAAGTAATGGAATCTTTTTTCTTTTGAACAATGTTTTTCCACTAGTTTTGCATTTTGTGCTCTTTTGCATGGTGATGTCCTTCTCAAGGAGCATGCGTTTGGGTGGTGGTTTTGCTACATATTTAATGGTTTTGTTGCCAGTTGAGATGTTCTCTTTGTCATACATAGTTTCTGTTAAAGTTCTTTCCTTGGTGTGACATTTGGATGTATCCTCAACGTAAGATTTATTGCCACATTCCTTACGAGATGTTAAAGTATCATTGCTTATGGCAGCACTCATCAGGTCTCTTTTGTTAGCTGAACTTAGTCCTATCAGAATGTTGAAGGCAGGTTTGGCCCAGCTCATATCGCCACACACTTTTCTATAGCTTTCAAATGGTGTCTACAAGAAAAAGGAAAAAATTAATATAAGCTTTTCTAAGATGCACCTTGAGGAAACATAACATATAATTTGCTGGTGCATTAATTAAGATAACCCTCTTTGAACAAAATAATAAAATAAAAAGTGTCTTTACTTAGATTTCACCTTGATTAAATTCACTGGATGGTTTACCAGTATCTTACCTTTTCAGGTTTGTGTTTTGGTGGCTGATCCTTGTGTGGTATGACAGCTCCTTCTGAAGACTCCGAATCAGGTGTTCTAGCAAGAAAAAATTAATCATGTCACTTAAAACTTCTCTTAGGACAATAAAAATTTACTTAGAATTGTACCTCACAGGCAAAACTGGGGTTGCATACAACTTGCCAAGGTTTTCTTGATGCAGAAATTACTACCTACTGATTTATTCTGTTAAAGTGGAGAGACAAATTGTCTCTCCACTTGGTGCCAGGAAAATTTCTTGCTAGGAAGACGAGAGAGTGACAACATCTGCACCAGTGCCAGCTGGTCTACTACTAAGCTAGCTTAGGGCTTACCATGCGATGTCTAAAAGTCCCAGAGTTTTTCAATACTGTTCCACCTTACCTGAACTGACTAAGTGTAGATCGTAATTTTGATCTTCCACGAGGTATTTCTGGTGTCATCAGAGCACACCTCAAGTCCCTTGTTTCATATTCTTGGAGACAACTTTTCTAGTCATGCTCATCTAATACAGCCTGAATCAGGAAATACACATTCATTCCTGCCATGGATGACTTTGCTTGGCCACCATCACATATTTTGCAGCTTAGTTGTTCCACCTTTTCTTTCAGAGATTCCACAGTTTTGGCAATACTTTCATTTGTAAAAACCTTTTCTTTGGATTTAATAATGCTTGCTTTGAGCATGTTCATGATTCTTAAGACAGCAGTTCTGAAAGATAAGCAGACACCTTATTTTCACAGGGTTTATCCAAACATGCCAATCACTTTGGACAATCTCACCACTCAGTCAACTGTATTTAATTTTTTCACTGCAGTACTGTGACAATCCTTTTAACTGGTTAGACTCCTTTGTGCATGCTTTTCTTTCGGAAGTACCCCATCCAATGAAAGGTGCTCAACAAAATAATAGGATTTTTCCCATGATTAGCTTGTAAAACAACCTTAATCTGACTGGGATGCATCCAAGATTTAGTCAAGGGGCCGGTTCGTTGATTGTCCAAGGGCATGCTCCCCCAGGAGATTTTGAAAATTAGGTCTTCGGAAACATGATTTCCAGCATTTTGAGGGACAATTTAGGGGGTTGGACTGAACCACCCAAAGCACCCCTGGGTCCGCCTCAGAATCTAGATGCAACAGTTTTCTAATTTTTATCACTGAGAGTTTGGTGGAAGAAAAAAATTGATCTTGGTTTTAAAACCTTTTTTTGCAGAAATGATCATGTTCTTAAATTAAAATAGTGAACAATATGTATCTACAGCTATCTTACTTTGCATCTGCTGTTTCTTCACAGACAGTTTGTAACTTTTGGAAAAAGGTCACAAACTCTCCAAAACCCTGTAAAAACAAATTGTTGAAAACCACAGATGAAGGAAGTTATTAAACATTAGCCATGAGTATGGGACAGAAAAGTTTACACCAACTGGGCTGCAAAGAACTCTTTGGCTTAGTAAAGATTCTCTCTTGTGGTAAAATGACCTGACACCTACTAACAGCTGAAATATATTTATAAAAATTCTATTTGGTAAACTAAAGGGAATAATAAATTTTGATATACTGATATATACCTTAGTTAATGGAAGAAGTGGGTTGTCATCAATTGGTGCATAACTCTTTCCACCCAATCGTATCCTCAGAATAAACGAGACAGCTGTCTGTTGGCATGGGAAGGAAAGAAAACTAGAGAAAACTGTGTAATATTATCCTCCAACTGCTAAGGATAATGATGAGAAAAAAAATTGTTTTTTCACCACTGGATCAGACTATATACATTTTAGAATACAGCTCAATCCTATCTCACAGTTGTTTATCAAGGAGCCAATCTATTGAGAAGCAAGGCAGGATCAGCCACAGATAGGAGGTATACATTGTCACAGCAACTTCTTGGAATGAGGAAATTGGTTTAGGAAGTATCTAAGAACTCCAGTAATATGGATTGAAAGATTACAGCTTTTGCTTTGTTACCTGTCCTCCATGATGACATAAACTGATGATGATGAATGCAATGATATACATGCATGCAAGAATATCAACATCATGATTTAAATGCTTGAAAAATAACTGAGCTGCCACCTCTTGTTTCACCCTCCAGACTCTTTCAACGCGCCAGAATTGCCTCTCAAACACCAAGGGATAATTTTCCAAATGAATTGAAAATTTTGACTCTTACAATTGCAACACTCTTAGTCTAATAGTGATTGATTCCACTCTTTGAAAACACTTTGCTAATGTATAGCCCACACCCTATTTAACTTATGTGTCTATTTAAAAGTGGCTTAGCCAGAAATATTTTACGCATGTGTGGTCTTCACAGCAACTTTTTTGATAACTGTCATTTGCTGATAGCAGTTCATAATTGCAGAATTTTCATGATAATATTCACTGTAAAAAAAATTGCAGGGGTTTCATCTAAGTTTTTAGCAAGGGGGCAACTGGTTTTCACAGGCAGGCAAAACTCTTTGGACTTAACTTCTTTATAAGATAAACTTTCCTCTATATGGTCAAATCAGGTGGGCAAAAACTTCCTTAAAACCAGTCAATTTGCTCAGTGCCCAGTCCTTAATGAAACACCTGAAATTGAGTGGTACCTGAAACATAGGCATCTTTTTTTCCCCCTGCAACTTTCCTCAATACTGTAAATTGTTTATGAGCCAAGTCCCTGCGAGGGATATGGATGGCCTGAGACAAAGCTAGTTCATCTCTCTAATTCACTAGAAGCCTGAGGTAACTCGATAAACTTTCAGCAATTGATCCTGTTTTCAAAACAACATGTACAAGATTAACAAATCAACAGATCACTTGTTAAGTCAAGACCATGCCTAACTTACCCTGCGAGCAGAGCCTTTTTAACCTGTCCTCGAATCGATTAAAAAGAAGAAAAGTAGAAAAGGCTCTGCTCACAGGGTATGCCTAACTTCACACTAGTTCATATTTTTTTTCATTTATTTATTATTATTTTGATTTATTTTGATTTATTACAGATTCCAACAATTAAGAGGTTCTTCTTCTGTAACAATACTAATCTAATCTAAGTATATATACATATATATGTAGTAACTAATTAAAAGTATAATAACAATAATAAAATTAATCAATGTAACTTATCGTGAGATATTAAAATATACAATACATATTATGTGGATTAAAGACCAATATTTAGCAAACAAATGTTTCTTAGCACTATGGCAAAAAACATTATGTTCTAAAACGTTTTTTGTTGCTATCGGGAGTCTATTGAACAACGTTGCCGATGTGTATAAGGCTGTCCCTCAGAGAAATCAGCACTGAGAAGATGGCTATTGAGCTCAGGACTGAACAATCCAGCTTTCAACCAAACTGTACTAACAATAGCTGAAGGTGGTTTGGGACTGTATGTACTAATTAAGTACAACATATATGTTCGTATGATGCACGATCTTCGCAGTAGATAGCGCTATTTAAGCAATAGCGAAAATCAGACCTGAAAAAAATCAGGCCTGTACGGGATTCGAACAACTGACCTCTGCGATACTAGTGCAGCGCTCTTACCAATTGAGCTAACAAGCCCACTGGGAGCAAGCCGTTAAGTTGATTCGTAATAAACCTGTGAAAGTGATAAATCAGATACAATGAAAATATATGAAGTTCATATATTTTGAACTGCGGTATTAGATATGTATGATTTTCGCTATTGCTTAAATAGCACTATCTACTGCGAGGATCGTGCATCATACGTATCTAATACCGCAGTTCTTAATATATGAACTTCATATATTTTCATTGTATCTAACATATATGTTCCTTTACTCCTGTTTTTCTTTTTTTAAAATACTAGATTACCCAGGGGGATGAAGATTTCCCTGATAACACCAGTTTCTTTGATCATTTAACACAAATCTCTGTTTTAATCATGGTTAAAAAACACAGAAGCATTTTACTAAGTTTTCTCAGAAAACTTTCCTCATTAGCAGACAATACACAGTGATTAACATAATTTTCACAGTGGCCAAAACTGAGACCATGGCATTCCAACAATTGGTAATTAATTATAGTGATTTCATTTTTTCATTGAATTATCCACATTTTATATGCTAGAGGTTAAATTATACTCACTTAGTAGTTCATAACTTATATTTTGCCAATGCTGAAAACGACCCCAAACTTACACACCCACTGGCCACTCCCACCCCTGCAGCTTCTGTGGACACCAATGCCACTCCATGATTGGGCAACATAGCCACAAGAGAAGCTGCAGAGCCTGACAGCGACTCTTTTAATCCCTCTTACCTCTTTTTCCCCACTTATTTCAACCTCAAAACCCCTCTACTAGACCATTCCCATTGATGCAAAGGACCAAACAAATATGAATTTTCTGAAGCCAGTGAAGGGATTCTCTGAATTTCAGAGCTAGTTTCTCGATGTTTAAAATTACCTGCGTGAACGATTCTTGTGAAAATGAATGAGATAGAGGAGGATTGGGGTTCCTGTGCTCTGGAGATTGTTTTAGTACCAGGTCATCAAGCACATCTACTGGCACATCTTGCTCCAGGAACGTATCAACTGTTTTCTCAGATAGTGAGTATTGACCATCTGTGTTCACAGAAGAATTAGAAAGATATGTGAAAAGGAGCAATGTAAAAAAAGTTGCAAGTTTAGACAATAGTTAATACTTGTGCTGTAAAGTTCGTGATATGATGAAACTCAGTTGATTTTAAGGGTGACCTACCTTCTCTCTCTGTGGAGCAGAGCACTGTTCTGTTTCCAACCATCAGCTGAAGAATTTGTTGCTGGAAGAAATGTTTCATGCAATGTTTGAATTAACAAATTAATGAATTAACCATTTCATTCTTGAAGTTTACAGTAACACTTTTAATTAGCTAAATTACATGACTGAAGGACAACTTTAGTCAGTGTCTATACTAACAAAAGTCACCACTACTAATCCTTTACACCTGCATATTCTCCATACTGTTCTCTATACATTTCCTAAGGTGCTTACAAGGAGAATTTTTTTAACAATAAAGATGGTGATCATTTCCTCTATTCTCATGACCTTAACGTGTGATTCAGGGTGATACTGTAAGGAGAAATTAGATGGTAATCACATGTAAGGGTCAAATTAAAGGGTTAGGGATTATTTCATACCTAAAGCATTTCATAAATATGTTTTCTACTATAATTAATGATTATCATTGTTCATTCGTTCATTCATTCATTTTAGTTTGCCATTACCAGTAAAAAAATTAACCGAATACAAAATTTATGATACATCAAAGATAAAATGAACTATTCTAACTAAATTAACTTCAAAATCAAAGGAACTGAAGAGCTAGGTAACAGCAAGGAAGCCAATTAGAAGCTGGGGGCTTACTAAGTATAGGCTTCCTTATTTAACTAGAGGATAAACCATACAAATCAAAGGTGCTGAATGAAAATTTAGATTAAGTTAAAAAGAAAAAGAAAGAAAAAAAAAAAAAAAAGAAAAGGTGTGTATATAGCTTAGCAAAGAATATATTTATAAACTAAAAATTCAAAGAAGAATTTTTTAAAGCCTTTGATAAACAAGCTGATGCTTTCAGAGTATTGAATTTCCCGACTTAGCGTGTTGAAAAACTTAAAACCTTGATGTTGACCTTATAATGTTTGTAACCTCTAGACAGCTCTTTAATTTCTCACCTCTAGCTGTGTCTTTGGCTTTCCAGTGACAAAAAACTGTTGCGAAATTTGAAGCATGTCTTTGACATTACTGTCCGTGATTAAACATGTTTTGACTCTGTGAAGGACATCACCAAAGTCCACAGCATTGCAATGTAACAAAAACGTGTTATAAGGAGTGCATAACCTAGAAATTGAATTTTTTTCTTCATCCATTGACAACTTATAATTCATGACTGCTTTGTGGGCTTCAAGTACATCATGTAATTTCACTGTAAACTCCCCCGCTTCCTTAAAGAAAAAAGATAGAGCCATTATCAATATTTCTGTCAACAAATCATCATCATATCGATCTTTTAAGACTGACCGGATGGTTACAAAAGCTTGGTGCCACTTACACTGACCGCCTCCCAGTTAGCTCAATGGATAGAGCGCTGGACAGTTGTGTGGGAGGTCGAGGGTTCAAGCCACGGCCGGACCAACACTCAAGGTCTTAAAATGATTGAGAAGAATTATGCTTCCCTTCTATAACATCAAGAAGTGGTTAGATATTCTAGTCTTCTCAGATAGGGACAAATAAAATTAATGGAGGTCCCATCTCCTGCAGGAGGGGTAGGAGACGCACGAGATTACTGTGTGATGGATGTCCTTCCCCGGGGTGGGATGGGTGGGTTGGGTTTAGGTGGATGAACCTAGTTGGGGACTATGTGTCCTATTGTTCTTCCACCTGTACAATGTACAAATCTTTTGAAACACAGAATTGTCTTTTATTTTATGTTATCAACTGAGTAAATCGTGTATGAACTCTTCTGAACAAAATCGAAGCCTAAATATCTTAAAAACTTTAACTCTCAAGATCTGAAGGTTAATTCTCCCCTCTTGCTGCTGCATATTTCCTTGTAAATTTTGTGCGTGAAGACCTAAACACCGCAAATATGAAGTGAGCTTAAGCTTACTGCAAATTGGTTAACACCAAACTTCGTTGATTTTATCTTGTAGCTGCTGGTATCTTAACTAATTCTACACAAATTCACAATTTACGACAATTTTTCTCCATCAAAACGCTTACAAAGTACAAACACAATAATTGGGCCAGCACGTGTTGCCCACGATCAAAAAAACTTTCCAAAGAAAGCCAGATCGCAGGTTACGTCAAGGGCACCAAAAATTCATACCATGAGGTTGCTCTAAGGAGCCTTTGATTCTTTCATGATACATATTATGGTAATTGTCTAGTACCTCCATCCAGAAGCCTACTTGTTATCATAAAGTAAATATGAAGGTGTAGTCTGATCGTCCGGGTGAGTGTAGTCCTGAGAAGGACTGTTGTCGGTGGCAGCGACTGACGTTTCGACAACCAGTGCGGAAGTCATCATCAGAGTCAAGTGAGTGATTGTTGTCAGTAGAATGTTCTTATTCCAGTTCGTGGAAATGATCGGTTGGTTTTGCCGTGATGTTATTGGCTGTAAGACTCAAGTGACGTAAGTCGTTCGTGATTGGTCTGTTTCGGTCTGTCGGTAAAGCTAGGTTGTTCTTTTTCGGTCGTTTGTGATGTTTATGTCGTGAATGAGTCGTTTGTATGGGGCGGGTAGTTGTTGACATCTGTTTAGGGGAGTCTGTTCTAAGTTAGTAAACCAGCTTTCCAGAGTCAGTCGTTGAAAATAGTCAGTGCTGTAGGTTAGGCATTGCGCAGAGTCCCAGTCAATGTTGTGGTTGGTAAGTCGATGGTGTTCAGCAATGTGATTGCTGACATCACCTTTCCTCGTCGCCCGTCTGTGTTCAGTCAGTCTTGTTGTGAGGTTTCTGCCAGTCTCACCGATGTAGGAGGCTTGGCAGTCGGAACAATTGATCTTATAAATCGTTCCCTGTCTGTTCCTCGGTTCGTCTTTGTCTTTAACGTTGGTTAGTAACTGACGTAGTGTGGTGATGGGTTTGTGGGCGACGCGGATATTGAAGGGTAGTAAGATGCGCGAGATGTTTTCAGACATACCTTTTATGTACGGTATGGTTGCTGTAGTCGTAGGGGTTGCGGTGTCGTTTGTTTCGGTAGTGGTAGTGGGTCGGTGAGTGTTTCGTCGGATGAAGTCGTTGCTGTGTGTCTGTGTGTCTTTATTGTTCAAAAGATAAAATTACATATCTTATGTTACATCTAATACAGGAAGTACACTTTCACAAAGCTACATTATACTTAAAAACAATTCTATTAAAAAATGTATTCTTAAAACGGTTTGTGCGAATAGCGGGCATGACAGGGGATTTATTTCTCAAATTATACCTAGTGATCTTGGTCTCAGGGAAGTAGGCTCTAAGAGGATGGCTCAGGATAGCTGAAACCTTGCGACAAATTTTGTGATCAGTTAACAAGGGCACAACCCAGGGTAGTGTTTCAGGACCTTATTTGTTCAATATATTTCTTAACGATCTGGAAATTAAATTAGGGAACGAGACACTTGGTTTCAAATACGCTGATGACTGTACGATTATTGCTCCGGTATATTATTATAAAGATCACTCTGTAGACTTAATAAATCAGTTTTTACAGTGGGCAAGCCAAAATAGAATGAATTCAAATTCTACTAAATGTAAAGAGCTTATTATGTATAAAAAAGGTCACACTGCCGAGGCCTACAAAAGTATTTTTGGCATACCTCAGACTAGTAGTTGCTGTAGTTGTTCTTCGTAAAAACACGGTGAAGGTATTTGTTCTCGTCGGATAAGCTGTCTGTCGAGTCACATACTAGTTGTGCGCGTCGTGTTAGAGTTCTGATAGTTGTGGCTTTGTGTGATGTAGGGTTGTAGGATGACTTGTCTAGTAATCTGTCGGTGTGTGTCGGTTTCCTGTAAACTGTCGTTCGTAATGAGTTGTCGTTGTGGCTTACCAGGCAGTCTAGAAAAGGAAGTTTGCCATTTTCTTCGACTTCTCTGGTAAACTGTATGTCAGTGTTTTGTTCGTTAAGGTGGTTGTGGAATGCGTCAATTTCGTCGTGTCGAACGGCGGTGAATGTGTCGTCAACGTAACGTAACCAAAGCGGTATCGTTTGTCGGCAAGTCGAAAGGGCGCGTTCCTCGATGTTCTGCATCACAATTTCTGCTATAACAACAGAAACTGGAGACCCCATGGCAGTGCCGTGTAACTGTTTGTAGTGTTTACCGTTGTACTGAAAGTAAGTAGACGTTAGGCAAATGTTTAACAAGTCCATGATGTCGTCTGTCCGTAGCGGTAGTGGTTCGGTAGATTTTCGGATTGCAGTCTCAGTGCATTGTAATGCTAATTGAAGTGGAATACTTGTGAACAGTGATTTCACATCAAATGACACTAGTTTGTAGTCGTCAGGTATCTGAACAGTCTTGGTAGTGTTAATGAAGTCTTCAGTGGATTGTAGTTTATGTCTGGATTTGTCGGTTAGCGGTTGTAGTATTGTCGTCAGGTACTTGGATAGTTGGTATGTGGGAGAGCCACAGAAAGAAACAATAGGTCGCATCAGGAAACCAGGTTTGTGTAGTTTCGGCAAACCGTAGAGTTTCGGTGGCTGTGGTACCGAGCACCTCAGTCGATAGTACCGTTGGTTGTCAAAGGCGTTCGTTTTCTTGAGTGTCAGTAGTTTACTGTTGAGTTTGCGTTGAAGGGCAGGAGTTGGGTCACGTTTGAGTTCTTCGTAGCTTCGTTTGTCGTTAACTAGTGCGTCCATTTTGTCGTGATAGTCATATCACGTAAAGTAAATATGATGGAGAAATGTAAGACTGAGTTTCATGCTCATTTGAATTAATTCAAAGTCAATTGCAATTGTTCAAACATTAACCATTCCATTTCCAATATCTAGTTTTAGTAATTCTCTTTACTGCCCGCCATACAGTTCTTATTATGTTACTACTGATAATTTAGTTGTGGATCAACTAACATTCCCCTGCTTTTCTGCTTGATAGTATTGATATTGTAGGGAAAAATTCTGTCTTAGTTGGTTACTCACCATGGGTATTAAAGATGGAGTGGATTATCAACATTGACATTGAATGTACCTGGTTTCACTTGTTCTGTATGACAAGTCCCAAACAAATCAACAAACAATGGATCCTGAAAAAATCAGATGAATACAAAATTTTTTTAGGAAGATTACAGTTTAAACTAACAGAAAATATTACCAGTTTAATACTAACACTGACCTGGTTTTGCACAAGACAAGTTAGTCTCCTGTAGTAATTGGATTTGTTGGAGAAAAGCGTACAATTATGCCCTGGGAACCCTTGCCAGGTAACAGACCACAAGTTGATTCCAGCTTGAAGACACTTTGACTACAATCAATCATGAGCTAACAAAAGCAAAAATTATTACATAAGAACAAACAATTAAGTGTTTAAGCTAAAGGTTTATCTGTTGATATCAAGTTATTATCTAAAACAATTTCTTTTCCATAACACTGCCATTATGAAGAATATGACACCAATCGGAAAACGAGACCTGTAGTTTATCTGTAAATTATAATTATAAGTAGCCCTATAGCGATCTCCCTCCAATGGACTTAGCCAGAGGTGAAAAACAGGTCGGAGGGAAAAACCATCTAACAAAAGACATGAGCTGATTTTTTTTGCATTCTGAAGGTGGAAGCATCTGTTAAACTTTGTCAACATGGGAATTTCTTAAGATAAGTGACCTTTATCCATAGCAATTATGCTTACATAATAAGCACCAGATAGATTACCAGATTTTCAAAAGATTTCAAAGGCAACAGGGACTCAGTGAATATTTTTTTGGTTATTTTTGCTCATAATTAACTAATTATCAAATTGGACTTGATCTTTTTTCTCTAGTACTAGTCTTATGGTGATGTCATTCCCTTATCATGGAACTTGTTAATCTCCCAGATATCATAGAAAACACTAAGTTAAACATGATTTAGTGCTCAAAGGAGCTGACCTTGCACCAAGGGAAAATGAAGTAATGTTCCTGAAGGAGATAACCAATTTCTTTTGGAAGTAACTGAACAATTACACCAAAACAATTATTTACCTTTCATGAATAATTGTTAAATAAAGAGAGTAAATCCAGAAGTGTTTGACCTGAAAAGCTGCAGGAACATCTGAATTGTTAACAACCTTGAAACTTTTAGCTGAAAACTTGCTAGATTCTACAACTCCCATATCAAGATAGTCAGAGTCAAGACCAACTTCAGGCCCTAAAGAACAGATTGAAATTAAGAAAAACTTGAACATTTTTCAACAGGAACTTCCTTGATTAGAGAGTAAGTGTGGTTCACAATGTCCATGATTGATGTGAGATTACTGTTGACTGAAGAAAGAGTGGAGGGGTACTCAGGTCTATGACACTGGGCTCTCAGAACCTCAACCCCATTATAAACAATTCTGTGGCCAATTAGAGACTCCATTACTTTTAGGCAAATGTAATTTTTGCCATCTCAACTTTTAACTATGCATGGACTACCTTATAAAGCCTTTCAAGTCACCCTAAAATAAATTAAACACATCCTTATGATAAACATCAAATGATGACATTTCTCTGAATATATAATTTATTTAATCATTTTATACTAGTCTTTTGAGTTTATGAGCTGTTAGAGCCTATGAAAGCACAAACATATCACTACCTTTACCTATTCCAGTGCATTTTATAATTGAACAATTGGTAGCTCCAAGAGCTATAACTTCCAGATAATCCACTGAGTATAAACCAGGATTCTGTGGAGTAAATGATACCTGAAATAAAAGAATACGAACAAAATACATTTTAAATAAAGATCACATACCAGTGAGCAGTTGTCAAAGGAATTAATAAACACAAGTGCAGATACAAGAAGAATATACAGAGAAACATTCAGTTCACAAATATTGCAAACAGAGAACAATGCAATCGAGTCCCTTCAGTTGGTAATACATAGATTCACATGCAACAAATAATTACCTTAAAAAATGAATGGTTGCATTATAATTAAATTAACTTGTGATAGGAAAATGACAATCCTTACTGTTGCTGGGCATCTGCCTGCAATCCTTTGACAGTGAGTTTTGTCTTAATCACCTATTTTTCTTCTTTACGAGAGTTAAAGCTGATGGTGTGAGCCTATAATGTAAGATAATAAGGAATTATTTACAACACAGGGCTTATGACAGTGTAACAATTAATTCTATCAAATATGTAAAACCTGATTGAAGATATAATTTATGAGAATAACTGACGTGTATATAAGACCAGTATACCATCAAAAATGTTTTGTTTTACTAGAGACCCTGTAACAATTTACAGGGGATCCTAAAAGACAATTAACAATTTAGAAAAAAATTTGCAGTACACTTAAAATGCCCACCCGAGTTTCATTGGGTAGAATGATTCCTTTAGAGGGATCAATGCTAAGACTTTTTAAGTGAGGTCCAGGGTTTTCCATGGAAACCTGATGGGTAAAATAAGGTTTGTTGACATTACAATTACATTATATTACAGTACTGCATCAATCAATTCAAAGCTTCAGCATCTCTGCCCCTTTCCCCCCCCAACCCCTGACATTTGAACTTTTGATAACTGGTTTCTTCAAATTCCTGAGAAGGGAAAAAAAAAGGGTTCAAATGTGCCCATTTTTTTCTCAAGAAAAAAACAGTGACCATGGCTTTCTACACATTGGCCAAGCTATAAAACCTAGTGAAGTATTTACCTTAAATACATTGATATTTAAGGATATAACACTTGTATTCTGCTGGAGAGACTGGACACATCTCTACAAATTTCCCACCCACCCCAGTCATGCAAGGTTCAACCCGCTACCGCTTCCGCTTCCATTCAGATGATGGTTATTCTGTAGGGAGGGAGGGGACATTGAAGTTTTGAATTGATCGTCACATATCAGTAATCATTAATATTCTTATGGATAAGGATGTATAAGGATAATTTATTTTATGTCAGGTACACAGGGAGTGGTTGCCGGTTGCCCAGATCTCCTGAGCCAGGGGTTCATGATAAAAGGGACTGACATTACTAGATTCCTCATTCTAGGAAAAATGATAAATTTTAATTGATGGGGAAAGGGAAGGTGGCCTTAGTTTGACACTTAGGAAGGTTGAGAACATTGAACACACCTCAGTGCAATCCTGGAAGCGTTCTTGACCTCAAACAGCCTTGTTGATGCTGTACCTAAACAGGTTGGTTTGAAATGAACAGTTCCCTGTAAAACCCCAAAAATTTACAATCAGATATAACAAATCACCTGGTTTTCCACTTAACATGAACTTTTTACTCTTATTAAAACAACAGAGATACTTAAATTAAGATTGATTTCAAAGCAGTAACTAATGGATTGGTAAATCTTAGTCAAAATATAACAAGGAGCTGTTCATAATTGATAACCATGCCATTATGGATTCAAATCAAAGAGTAATGGTTCAATCGAAAATGTCCTAAGATTACAACCTGATTATTGAGTTTTAGAGATGGAATCTCTGCTGATCCAACAAGGCTTATTTCCCAAACAAAGTTGTAAAGTACTCAGTACAAAGTTTCATATATCACATGTTACAAAATAAATGTCACCTGCTAGACAAAAATTGCATTTGATTGTATGTATTGCTGTGTCATAAGCCATGTATTTTTGCTTGCAAAAGCCTGCAAATTCAAAATAAGCTGTGTTGTATGATTGCCACACACTAAACTACTGACTAACCTCACTTGCTCTAAAGCCACACCAGGAATTATTGGCCCGCTGTTATTTTTGTACACACTTTGCTGGGCTCGGCTGTACTGTCACAACCTCAGGTGAATCTTTCCCAGTACAGCCCTTATGCTTGATTGGTAAGAAGTTATTATTTAATTTAATTTTTGCTAAGGTTCCCACTTCCATTGGTTTCTTACAGACTGCTATAACTTATTTCTCCTCTAGTTTCAACCATACTTGTTCCAGACCCAAGGTAGAAAAATAAAGATAAAATCTTGCAATTTGTTTTGTAACTACCTTAACAGATTGTCATCAAATGCAAAATGGATCGGATTCTGCCCATTGCTGGTCAACAGCAGTGTTCTGTAGGACATGCCATCCACAGTAGTGGCTGGAAAGACCTAAACATTCCAAAAAAGGAACAAGTTACTAATCATATGCTTTGTCAACTAACAGAATACAATCATACTGGCACCACCTAGTAATACATTATGGTGGACTAAAACTGTTTCTATCCATTAGTTTAGGAACAGCATTATTCTAACAAGGGTAGTGTAGTGAAGCATTTGTCCCATTTACACAAGCAAAATGTTTTCTTAAAATTAGGTTGACCTGAATAATCAGTTTGAGAATCTTCAATGGGGAAAACATATCAAACCATGCTTGAAAAAACAGCTTTAACGTGTGTTTTAGCTTTGGTGTGAATGGCTAAATTATCACTTACCAGCTGTTGTACATCCCATTGACTTCTGGGGATAAATGATTCAGTCCGCATTGCAAATGTGAGTCCTAAAAATAAAATCCAATCAATTTTTTTCGGTGAAACAAGGAACTTGGATTCATTGATGTTTCATCAATGAAAATTCTAGATGTAACATCAAAACACTTAAGCTAATAACAGAATATGGAAACAAAAACAGAACTAAAGCCCTGTATTGTTGAATCTATAACCATAAACAGAGTTCAGTTCAAATTACTTATTAAAGTTAATTTCAGCACAAACCTGTAGCACTGAGCGAAAGACACCAGGGAGGACACTTCAACCAGTCGATAATCTCTCATACTCTGTTCCAAAATACAAATAATATTATAATAACTATTGGTGTGACTCAATATCAAGGGCATACTTCACCTGATAGGCAGAGAATTAAACGTCAAAAAACATCTTAATGACACTATCAGAACTCTCAAGTTAATTGCCTGACAAAGAATAAGATTTTTTACCACAATTCCTAGCCTCTGATTGTGACACCATGGGTGTCCCCTTCTCAACAGAAGCGGAGGGAGGGGGGTGTGTATTTAAGGGAATAATCCCCTGGAAAATTGCAATAAAAAGTAATAGCAAGGACATGCATTTCTTCATTTTGAGTGATAACTTCCATTGCTGAAGTGTGAAGTGTTTGAAGCAAGTACAAAGGAAACAAGGAGTAAATTCTATTTATCAAATGAAAATCAGTTATATGGGTACTGAACTAGAACTGCAGTTTGCTATCTCAAAATCAACAATTTGAATCAGAAACCTTGATTTCATGACAAATAAATAAATGGTTGTTATGAGCTTGGAAAAAATTGAGGCTTCTTAACTGGTACACCAGCACAGGAAATAAATCCCTCACCTTATAAAATGTATAACACTCCAGGTCAGCACTAAAAACCTGATTAGCAGCATTCTATTAACAAAAAAATTAGAATTACAAATTGAACTGTAAACAGAATCAGACAGTAAAGGCAAAAATGAACCAAGTCCAAGTGAATGAAAGAAGCATAGACAGTGTTTACTGACAGTATCAAATAACTTACTGGTCTAAATGTCACTCGGAATGATGCAGTCTTTAGAGGGAGGATGTCTGCTTCATCTGGGGAAACAGAAAATATTCCTTGTTGTGTCTATCAGACAAAAAGGAGCAAAATATAACACAAGAAGAAATCACAATGTAACATTTATTTACAATTTAAATTATAGGTCTCAAACTAGAGATGGGCAAACAACAATTGTTAATGACCTAAAAAGTACAAGTTTTCACCTTTCATCCACATGCACGTGATTTTTCCCTTTGTATGATTTGTGATGTTTACTGTCTGTATAAATTAAACACAGAAAACAGAATAAACAATTGAGCTCTGATTCACAGTGAACTAAACCAAAGGAATTAAACCCTTTTTTGAAACCATTTACCTTCTGCTCCACAGCCTTAGGATCCAGCATCTGCCCAAAGTCTGCCTGGAGAACATCTAAACTGACACGAGGGACAATGGTGGTCTGCAAATCATGAATTCAAAATAGTGATCACATTAGAATCAAACTTCATGCATTAAATTTAAATGAAGGAAGAATAGGGACCTTAACAAACAAACTAGTAACTTACAGTTTCTCCAACTGAGGCATGACAAAGAACTCTTCCATTGGTGACAGTTCATGAGCTGATGGCAGCAATTCTCCAGAAGAAGTACTCTGCTCAAAGAGAGGAATCAACACAACTTATGTTGTTAATTATTCCTTACTTTCTGAAGATAAAACTCAAAATTAAAGGGATGATATAACTGGTAACAAGTAACACTCTACTAATCCCATGCTGCTGCATCTTTTCTCTTAACTGGAATTTCATTCTCAACCACAGTTTGTGTACATAATCAACGTTTTAAGATTTTATTTACAAAGCAATAAAATATTATGTTTTAACTCTTTAACCCCTTAGATAGAGTAACTGGTTTCTAATTTAAATAAGATATAGAAGGCATAAGAATAAAGGAAATAATCACCAAATTAAGAAGGTCCTGATCGTCAATACTGTAAATAAAGTACAGAAGAATGCAGAGAATACCAAAATCAATTTTGGGGTGCAAAGGGTTAAATGTCGTTAACCTACAACTATCAGAGTACAAACCTCCAGTGCTATGCTATTAAAGCTCCTTTGTCATCAAGTTGAAGTTTGTTTGTTCTCACATCTTCATTAAGTTGCTATAATAAATTCAAGAACATATTGAGTAGTAAGGTTATTTGATATGTTAGATGTACAATCATATAGACTTTGTTGTGGGCTGCTCTAGAGCAGAAGCATTTTGAAATAACTTTAATTCGTATAATTATTCATCATTTTAATCGAACGTAATCTACAGATCTCTTTTAGTGGGAACACCACCACTTACCTCAGATTTTTGAGAATCCACATCTAACATGAGTGTGATACCTGTCCAGATGTTTCTTCTGCAAAACAGCTGGTAAACAGATAAATTTACGGTTCATCATTTTAACCTCATGGTATGACATAAGTCATGCTATGGGTTTAGGGTTTGGAGGCAAATTTCAATTACAAATCACTCACTCACTCACTTTGTTATACATTAATTAATGCATTAAACCTGGATTAAACACTTTTTCTTCCCCTCTCCAATAAGTTTACCTGTTCAAAGTCATGGTGTATGTATATTTGGGGGGTGGTACAAAGGCAAGAGTATGCCGAACTACTTGGACAAATTCAAAATGGCATCCTGTCCCTTGAAGGGTGATGGTTTTTTTTATTCCAAACTTGATCAAAACATACCTTTGTGGAGCCAAAAATGGAAAGGAAATATGCTACAGAATACCCGACTGCAGAGAAATGGGTGTCTGAGTCTTAAAAGTGACAATAACATGAACAATTCGTGCGAGAAGACCTAAACACTTCTACACACTTAATTTACAAGATTTAAATTACCTGAGTAAGTAAACTTTTCTGCATCATTCAGCTTACACTTCACTGTTAGAATAATCTAAAAGTAGGCTGCCATAAGTCTACAACATGAGCATCAAAGACAGAACGAATGATTCAACAATCCGTATGCACTCTGCCACTGGCTGGGCTCTTGTGCGTAGCATCTTGTGTTGTCAGTAAAAAAATATTCTTGACACAAACTCTAGTTACACCTACCTAATTTTATAAAGTTATTCTTAAGGAAAATGTTCCTGAAAATGAAAAAGATTGTAGTACTATGAAATGCAAGTATCTATAGCATAGTATCTAGAGCATTGTATTGCGCCGTTTGGCTGCATAAAATTTGGCTCCTCAGTTTTGGCTCCTCAGTTTTTTCTATACCAGTAAAAGAGCCAGTGTGGGCAGATTTTTTCTTCAAGTGCCTTGGTCTGATCTTCTCTCACCTGATCTGTCATGTGAACTTAAGCTTAGAACTCTCACTGACATTATTAACCTTGGGCTGAACACGATCATGCCTGGGCGTTCTACAAAGGTGTATGAAACTGACCGGCCTTGGTTTTCTGTACATCTCAAACATCTAATTGCCCGTCGTCAGAAGGCATTCGCATCCGGGAACCAGTACCTATTTACGATCTTAAGAAACAAAGTGAATCGAGAGCGCAAGCGCTGTCAGAGGGTCTATTACGAGAACAAGGTTGATGGCCTGCATGCTTCCAGGCCTCGTAATTG